>NC_140584.1:985817007-986297007 GCF_964204655.1 Triturus cristatus
ATCACACTGAGTCTGTGTGCATTTGGGCAACCATTGTGAGGGAAGCATTTGGTTACATCATGTATTTGCTGATAGATAACAGCTTAAAAACGTGTCATGTTGTCAAGTTTTAGTAGTATTAGAAGCTAGTCATTGCTTATGCATTCACAAAATGAGTCAGGCTTTCATAGTAGTGTGCAGTATGGAAATATGTACAATCTCTCCACTCACTTCAGCCCTTCTACACTAGTGAATGTGTTTTGGTAAAATAGAAGGAATAGTGTTGTTTGTCTAGAATCACACTGAGTCTGTGTGCATTTGGGAACTAATGTGAGAGAAGCATTTGGGTGTTTCATGTTTTTGCAGAAACATAAGTGCTTAAAAACCTATCCTGTTCTTACATTTTGGTAGAAATAGAAACCATTTATTGTTTATGTGTTTGTAAAATGAGTCAGGTTTATACACTAATGAGCAGTAGTAAAATATGTGGAATGTGTGCAGTCACATTACCTCTTCAAGAATGGTAAATGTGTTTTTGTAAAATCCAAGGGATATTGTTTGTTTTCTAGAATCACACTGTGAGTCTGTGTGCATTTAGAAACTGTACTAAGAGAAGGATTTGGGTATTTTATGTGTTTGCAGACACATAACTGGTTAAAAACCTATCCTATTCTCATATTTTGGTAGAATAAGAAACCCATCATTGGTTAGGTATTTGTAAGAGTCAGGGTTCTACAATTATGTGCAGTAGTACAATATGTGGATTGTGTGTACTCTGTTTTCCAATTTCGGAAAAGAAAATGTGAATTGGTAATATGTATGGGATAGTGTTTGTTGTGTAGAATCACACTGAGAGTCTGTATGCATTTAGGAACTATTTAGAGAGAAGGTTTTGGGTACTTTATGTCTTTGTATACATATAATTACTTAATCATTTAGTCAGTACCAAAGTACTCCTACACTGAGCCAGGCCTTAGGTCATGGACTGTTTCAAACGCCTATCCACTATGCATGCAGGCCTCTAACCACCTACACACTTGTCTTTCACTTCTTCAATTAACTAGTCAGTATCTATATACTTCAATAAACACCCTGTCACTCATCTTGCACACCTCCAGTGACTGATCCAGTACCATTTACTAATCTATTCACTGCGCCAAAACCGAAAAACTTAAAAGTTTCACCCAGGCAGTCTCCTAGCAGTAGTCTAATGATTCAGTCAGTACCCAGGTACTCATGCAGTGAACCATGCATTACCACATGGACTGCTTCAAATGTCTATCCAGTATGCATGCAGGCTTCTGACCTACTATACACTTGTCCTTAACAGCTTAAATTCCCCAGTCAGTATCCATGTACTTCCAGCAAACACCCTGTCACTCCCCTTGCACTCCTCCAGTGACTCATTCAGCACCATGTAGTAATCCATTCACTGCGCCAAAACCCAAACACTTATAAATTCACCCTTGTACTCTCCTTGCAATACTGTAAACATTCAGTTAATATCCAAGTAGTGTTGGAGTGAGGCAGGCCTTAGCACACGGATTGATTCAAACGCCTATCCACTATGCATGGAGTCCTCTAACCACCTACACAATTTTCTTTCAGATCTTCAATTTCCCAGTCAGTATCTATAAACTCCAATAAACACTCTTTCAGTCAACTTGCACATCTCTAGTGACTCATCTGGCACCATGTGCTAATCAATTCACTGCGTCAAAACTTAAAAAGTTTAAAAGATTCATCCAGGCACTCTCCTTGGAGTACTCTAATGATTCAGTCAGTACACAAGTACTAATGGAGTGAGGCAGGCCTTAGCACATAGACTGCTACAAACCCCTATCCACTATGCATGCAGTCCTCTAACCACCTACACATTTGTCTTTCACACCTTCAATACCCCAGTCGGTATTCATACAGATCCTTCAAACACCCTGTCACTCCTATTACACTCCTCCAGTGACTCATTCAGCACCATGTAGTAATCCTTTTACTGCGCCAAAACCCAAACAGTTATAAATTCACCCACGCACTCTCCTTGCAATACTGTAAACATTCAGTTAATATCCAAGTAGTAATGGAGTGAGGCAGGCCTTAGCACATGGATTGATTCAAACGTCTATCCACTATGCATGCAGGCCTCTAACCATCTACACACTTGTCTTTCACACCTTTAATACCTCAGTTAGTATGCATACAGTTCCCGCAAACACCTTGTCACTCCCCTAACAATTCTCCAGTGACCCATTCAGCAGTATGTACTAATGCATTCACTGTGCCAAAACCCAACCAGTAATAAATTTACCCAGGCACTCTCTTTGAAGTACTCTAATGATTGAGTAAGTATTGAGGTACTTATGTACTGAACCCAGGTTTAGTACATGCATCAAACGTCAACGCACTATGTATGCAGGCCTCTAATCATCTACACACTTGTCTTTCACACCTTCAATACCCCAGACAGTATTCATAGAGTTCCTGCAAACACCCCGTTACTCCCCATACACTCTTTCAGTGACGCATTCAGCACCATGTAGTAATCCATTTACTGCGCCAAAACCCTAACACTTATAAATTCACCCAGGCACTCTTCTTGCAATACTGTAAAGATTCAGTTAGTATGCAAGCACTAATGGAGTGAGGCAGGCCTTAGCACATGGATTGATTCAAATGCGTATCCACTATTATCCACTATGCATGGAGGTCTCTAACCACCTACACAATTGTCTTTCAGACCTTCAATTTCCCAGTCAGTATCTATAAACTCCAACAAACACCCTGTCACTCCACTTGCACACCTCCACTGACTCATTCGCCACACAGTACTTTAATGATACAGTCAGTACCCAGGTAGTTATGCAGTGACCCAGGCGTTAGCCCATGGACTGTTTCAAACGTCTATCCACTATGCATGCAGGCCTCTAGCCACCTACACACTTGTCTTTCACACTATCAATATCCCAGTCAGTATTCATACAGTTCTTGCAAGCACCCTGTCACTCCCTTTGCACTTCTCCAGGGATTTATTCAGTACCATGAAGTAATTCATTAACTGTGCCAAAAAACAAACACTTATAAATTCATGCAGGCACTCTCCTTGCAATACTCTAAACATTCAGTCAGTACCCAAGTACTAATGGAGTGAGACATGCCTTAGCACATGGATTGATTCAAACGCCTATCCACTATACATGTAGGCCTCTAACCACCTACACACTTATCTTTCACACCTTCAATTCGCGATGTCAGTATCCATACACTTCCAGCAAACACCCTGTCAATCCCCTTGCTCTCCTCTAGTGACTCATCCGGCACCATGTACTAATCTTTCAGTAGCCAAACCCTTAAAAGATTCATTCAGGAACTATCCTTGCATTACTCTAATGTTTCAGTCAGTATCCAGGTACTCATGCAGCAAAGCATGCCTTTTCACAAGGACTGTTTGAAATAACTATCCACTATGTATGTAGTGGTCTAACCAGTTTTACACTTGTGCATCAGGCCTACATTTCCACAGTCACTATGCATACACTCCAGCAAACACACTGTGACTGCTGTTGCAAACCCATAGTGAGTCTTTCAGTAGCATGTAGTGATCTCTTCAATGAAGTAAAATTCAAACAATTGTGAATTCACCCAGTGTCTCTCCTTATAGTACTGTAATCATTCAGTCAGTTAGCATGTAGTCTCTCAGTGAGGCAGGCTTTAGGGCATGAACTGCTTCAAAGTAGTATGCACTATGCATTTAGTGGTTTAAATATCATCACACTTGTGCTTCAGGGCTATAATTTCTTAGTCAGTATTTATATAAAATGTGTTTGTATAGTAATAGAAAAGTATAAATTAAAAAGATATTAATATACATTTATTTGTGATTATTTTTTACAGATAATGTTTATCACCATTAAAATTGAGAAATCATGCCGGAAAAATTAAGAAAAAGAAAAGAACAGAAAAAGGACAGTTATCTGAAGAAAAATCAACCACAAGTATTGAATGAACAACATAATGTGGCTAAAAAGAAAAAATCTTCTGGTAAGATCACAAAGCAATTTATTAAAAATGTTTGTAGGACCAGACAGAATGTACAGAATGCTGAAACCTCGGAGAATGCTTCAACTAGAAAAAATATTCAAAATAATAGGAAAAGCAAAAAAGCAAATGGACAGTCAAAGGCGACAAAGTATGGTAAAAGAAGGCAGAATCAGTATAAAGAAATAGGCAAAAAAATATTTTACAAGAGAGTAGTACATAATTTGCTGAAAGATGTGAAGAAATATAAAAAGAGAGCTCTATTTTATAAAAAGAAGAAGCATATTGAAACCATTGCTGAAAAGGCTTTTGAAGTAAAAAGGAAACAATTCATTTTAGTATTAAACAGAATTCGATCACTAGATAAACCAATCCATTTAATGAAGGCCAAAATTAGGAGGAAAAGAGTAATTAACAGAACAAATTTTTGTGATTTTTTTTGGGAGAATGGAAACACAGTTCAAGTTCAGAGCCTTTCTTTAATGAAGAGAGTTATTTACAGAGCAATAATTTATTGCATGCAGTTGACACCAGTGGTCAAGGTTATGAGGTTAGAAATGGTTGTCCAATTGACAAAGATAAAATGGTTGAAAGAAATGCAGAAGAAATGATAGCTGATGAAGTTCTAGGGAGACGTCCTAAACACCCTGTGTACACTTGGGATTGCAGTAGTATTTGTAGTGTACGACAAGAATCTATTGAAAAATTATGTAATTTCTTACGAGCATATAGTAAAAAAAGTATTAAACAAAAGATTGAGGTGTTGCAAGGACTAGACCCTTGCAGAGTGAGAAAAAATACTGGTTTGCAAGGTCATTCTCTGGCTTGTCTTTCTAGGAAAGTTTGTCAAAGTGTTTTTCACCATTTCAGGATGTTGGCAGTACATCATACTCAAATACGGAAGTTAGTGAGAAAATTGTATTATGCAAAAAGTACAGCACTAAAGTTAAATGAGTTGAACAGTGCTCTTTTGCGTGGGTCAGTATCAGATGTGAAGAAAGTTTGTGATGATATTAAGTTTTGTTACTTTGGTCCTCAGCAAGAGAGTGCAGAAACTGACACATTAGTAGAACAAAATGTTGAAGACAATGTAGAACCCATGATTACAAAAAATTTTGAAGATCAAATCACAAAGTTTAAGGTAATTTCAGGTGAAAGACCAAATGTTTCTTGTATTTGTTGTCGGCGAACTCACTATAAAAATCTGACTTGGAGTGTAAATCTGTATTTAAAAAGTGAAACAGAAAATAATGATAAGTGGAAGGAATTTGCAACTTATTTGTTGGTAGAGTATTGTTTTGATTTGAGCAGCGTATTTGCAAATATTGTTATAACAAATTAGATGAGAATAAAATGCCTGCTAGAGCTGTTCATAATAATCTAGAGTTGGTTGCTATTCCTCCAGAGCTGATAGATTTAAATACCTATGAGTCTATTCTCATTCAATGTATGCACCCGTTTCAGGCTATTGTTCGTATGGAGCCTAAAACAGGTAAATTGCCTCCATCAGGGTTACAAAGAGGATTGAAAGGAAGAGTTGTGTATTTACCGTTAGATTTAAAGAAAAGCATTGAAACTATTGGTGTAGACCATGCAGAAAATGAACCACTAGTCATTCTAGTTAATGGTGTTCCTACTAAGAATAAGAAAATCTGTCAAGAGTTAGTGGATTTTAGAAAAGTGCAAAAGGCATCATTGTAGCTGATAAAAAATAATGAGTACTATAGAAATGTGTTTGTAGGAGAAGAAGAAATAGATTTAGCAGAAGATACTGAAACATTAAGTGGACAAATTGAAAAAGTAGACATTTTCAGATGTGAAGAAATCTATGAACATTACAGTGTACATCCACTTCATTCCAAAGAGGTGATGGGGAATACGATTGAGTTGTTCCAAATGAAAAAAGCAAGAGGAAGTCCCATGAGTGTATGGGAAGAGAGCTTGGAAGCTCGTTGTTTCCCGTAGTGGTTTCCAACAGGAAAAGGTGGACGATATGATGAACGTCCTGTGCAGATTCCTGCATCTGAATATCGGTGAACAAGATCATATGCAGAAGATCCAAGATTTCGACAATGTATCCCTTATATGTTTTATCTTCTGTTTGAAAGTGACTTGTCTGGACTTTCATATGCAGTAAATCACATTTTAAAAACTGGAATGCATCTGCAAAATGTAACTCCAAAGGATTTTATGGATAAAGTGCATCAGAGAGATGATCATTTAGAATCTCAGTTGATTAATCTGATGGCATGTCAGCGTGGGACTAATGAATATTGGTACCGTCGTCATGGAGAACTGAAATGTATGCCACGGAACATAGGATCACCTACATGGTTCGTTACACTAAGCTGTGCTGAGTATGCTTGGGATGATTTACTTGAATTTGTTCGAGAGGCAAATTCCAATATAAAAAATATTGAATACAAGACACCTGGAGAATTGTGCTCTTTGGATCCTGTTAATGTATGCAGATATTTCAATCATAGATTTGAAGCTATGATGTCTTTCATCTGCAATAAAAAAAATCCTCCTCTTGGAGAAGTTGTGGATTTCTTTTGGAGAAAGGAGTATCAAGCAAGAGGTGCTCCTCATATACATATGTTATTATGGATCAAGGACGCCCCCAAATTTGGAACAGATTCAGATGATACTGCTTTGTCTTTCAGTGAAGATTATGCCACATGTGCTGTACCCAATAGCAGACAAGATAAAAACTTAAAACAACAAGTCTTACGATTCCAAAGCCATAGATGTGGAAAATACTGTTGACGAAAGTACAAGTCTAAGGATAAGTTCTATACCAAATGTTGTTTTTGATTTCTACGTCCTGTATTATCCAAAGGAAGAGTGAACAGTTTTATGTCAGCTATGCGACATACCATCACAAGAAAGTCTCCAAAAAATACCTACAACTTAAGAAGCGAAGAGTCAAAATACATAAATGACTACAATCCAGTTATTTTATCCATGTGGAACGCTAACATGGATATTCAGTATGTTGAAGACAATTCCATTGCTGTTGCTCGATATGCAACGTCCTACATTACTAAATCAGAAAAGACGGAATTGAAAGAAATGTGGGAAGAGATTTCTCACGAGAAGACCAAGTAAGAAATTATACAGTTTCAGTTTGAAGATGTTATCGCATCGTGAAATTGGAGCATATGAATGCTCAGATCGGTTATCATCTGCAAGTCTATACTCCAAAAGTAGAAGAATCATTTGGGTGAGTCTAGGTCTTGCAGCAATGCGAAATCGGGTACTGAAATCTGTTCAAGAAATTGAATATTTAGCAGAAAAAGAACCAGAAAGTACAGATATTTTGAAAACGAATATGTTGGACACATTTTACCCAAACAGAAGTTATCATCTTGAGAATATGTGTCTCTATGAAGTACTGCAAAACTACACTTTTAACCCCTTCTGTGCCCCGCCCTTTCCACGCCCTGTGCCGGGCGTTTCATTAGCGGGCGGGGTTCATGATGAGATAGTCTCGTCATGGGCACAGCGCAACCGCGCTCCATGACGAGACTATCTCGTCATGGGCACTGAAGGGGTTAAACAGAATACTACAGGGAACATCAATGATGGAAAATATGCAGTGATTGGTTCCGAAGGATGTTTGGTGAAACAAAGGAAAGGAAATTTAATTAATCACAGGAAACTGAGTTGCGACTCTGCTGATAAAAGGGAATTTTACTATTTAGCCCTTTTGCAAATGTTCAAACCATGGCGTTCAGAACTGGAATTACTTGGAGATTTTCAGAGCTATGAAGATTCATTTAATGCTTGTAAAGATAGCATACAATGCAGTGCTTTTGCAAATTATGTGAAAATGTTGAATGATGAAATTGATCAAGAAGCTACAATTGCAGCTGAGATTGCTAGAGACAGTTCTCAAGACAGTCAAAGTTCTGCTGCACTGAGTCAAGATCCACTAACACAACCAATTGTTGAAAATGAAGCAGTAATTGCCATGAATGAGGTGGAAACAGCAATGCATCAAGCTCTAGAACATGTAATGGAGTTAGCAAACTTGGAAGAACAACTAAATGTTGAACAGAAACAAATATATCAGCAAGTGAGACAACAGATTGACTATGGATTACTTCATGAAAAGAAAGAGTGCTCATGTACATCATTTCAACCCATCCAAATGTATGTGAGTGGTAAAGCTGGAACAGGAAAAAGTTTCTTAATTAAAGTAATTACAAGCTATCTGCAGAAAACAACTGAGTCGCATTTGTCTTGTGTTGTCACTGCTCCAACTGGGTTGGCAGCACATAACATTAAAGGGATTACTTTATATCGTTTACTAATGCTACCAGTAAAGCATGAGAACGAATTGAAATACCACAAGCTATCCAGAGAAGCTTGTTGTGAAGTTTCAAGAGTCCTGAAGAAAATGAAACTTCTCATTATTGATGAGGTAAGCATGGTCTCAAACTTGATGCTTACCTTTGTGCATTTAAGAATGCAGCAAATTCTTAAAACAGAGTATGACGTGTTATTTGGAGGAAAACACGTCATAGTTTTTGGAGATCTACTGCAACTGGCTCCGGTAAAAGGACAACCAGTATTTAAAACACTTGCGCCTGAAGATACCAGAAAGTCTCTAGGTAGTGTTGGAAACGTGAACATTTGGACATATTTTGAATACAAAGAACTGATGAAAAATATGCGACAGGCAAATGATGCTGAATATGGAAGTATTCTTCAAGATATAAGAATTGGACTTCTGACAGAACATGGCAAACAAGCTTTGCAGAGTCGATTACTTTCCAATTTGTTTCCAAATGAAAATGTAGTTCCTGAGAAAGTATACATGAAAATTGCAGAAAATAAATCAGTGATCTTCTTAATGCCAACACAGTGCGAGTGTTCTATATTCAACGAAGAACTATTGAAACTGGAAGCCATCGATAAAATAGAGCATGAAGGAATCATTATTATTTTGATGGGAAAATTGAAAACAAAACTGGATTCTTTAGAAAAAAAGATATCTAAAACGGCTGGTTTAGAAAAGACTCTATATGCATGTGTAAACTGTCGGGTAATTTTAAGGTGTAATTTGGATGTAGAAAAAGGTTTAGTTAAGGGAACAACGAGTCCTTGTTCGAGGATGTTATATTTGCGGAGTACCTACCTGCCTGTTGACAGACATCCCCACTTGGGTAAGAACTTTGGCTGCACGGGACCCACTGGGGCATGAATATTGAGCAAACCACACTTACCAAGGTGCACCAGTGAATACGCCCATCGGGGCGGGGATAAAATCTACTTTGGGGTGTGGCGTGCTTTCCTGTTTCCGCGTCTGGTGCAGATATTGGTGTTTTTAAACTGAGGGAAGGCTTATGCAACTCCCTGAATAAATGGTGATAACTCGCTGGGTGTGACTCCTTCAATCTGTGGCAAACACATATATGTATATTATCTACTGGCGGTCGGCAGTAGATAGTTATAGTTAGGACCTATTTTCCATAGGAAATCTGCAACATTCTATTCCCAATAAGTCTGGCGGCGATTGACGAATGTTGGCGAAATTTTCCAAACTTTTGGCCAGCTCCGCTCCTACCCTGAAAGTTTTGTGGTGATTCGTCAAGCGGGGGCTGAGAAAAAAGGGGGTCCCAAAACGCGTTTTCCCCATGCAATTTCCCATAGGATCTGTTGTCGCAGCTACAGCCCGAACTGCTGAACGGAATTACACCAAATTTGGCAAAGAGTTAGTCCTCAGTTCAGACTTGTGCCTTTTGCTTAAATGGTGTAAATCCGTTCAGTAGTTCCTGAGAAAATTAGGGTAAAAAAGTTAGTGATATCTATGGCCAGGGAGGATCCGCGCACCCTGCCGTGCACGAGCTGTATTCTAATTGGCTGCCAACACTCCAGATCAGGAAGCGTTGGCAGCCATCTTGTACCAAAAAAACAAACGTGCAAAACGCGACAAGGGGGCAGGGTAGAAACACCCTGACCCCCTAGGCCTGCTCAGGGGGTCCCACAAGGACCCCTAGGGGCCCAAAAAGATTATTATTTTTTTTTTTTAAAATCGGCGAGATTCGCACACCCAGCGCGAATTTCGTCCGAAAATAAAAAAAAAATTCAACGCGGTCTCCCGCGCTGAATATTCTAATTTGCCCCCAGGGGCCAAATCCCGGGGGCTTAATTAAAAAAAAAAGTGTGGGGGGTTCCAAATCCCCCCCACACTGCCCCGGGGACCGCCACCCCCCGGGGCTCCGAGATTGAATATGCGGGGGGGCTCACCTGGCTCCGCTCCTACCCTGAAAGTCTCGGGGGGATTCGTCAAGCGGGGGCTGAGAAAAAGGGGGGGGTCCCAAAACGTGTTTTCCCCAAGCATTTTTCCATAGGACCTTTAGTCCAAGCTACAGTCCGAACGGCTGAACAGAATTACTTGAAATTTAGCAGAGAGGTAGTCCTCAGGTCAGGGATGTGCCTTTTGCAGGTCTGGTGTAAATCTGGTCAGTATTTCCTGAGAAAATAGCATTTAAATCAATATGTATATCTATAGGCGCGCTCCGAGCGCGTACGGTAAGCTTACCGTACGTGCACGCTGCCGTGCGCGAGCTTAATTCTGATTGGTGGTTACATGACTGTAAACATTAGAATCGGTCGGAATCAGGAAGTGTCGGCCGCCATTTTGTGTGTCTCACACTGATAAACAAAGGTGGAGAACGTGAAAAGGGGGCAACGAAGAGAGTTGCAGACCCCCTAGCGTTTGTCAGGGGGTCCAAGAAGGTCCCAAAAGTATGAAAAATACATTTTAAATTTTTTTTAAAAAATCGCGGGTGTGCGTACGGTAAGCTTACCGTACGCTCACGGCAGAAAAAAAACAATAAAAAAAAATAGAAGTACAAATCAAATTTAAGTGTTTAGATATTAGGGGGCTCTAAAAAGAGCCGTTGTGTTTATGAAGTATTTTTTTTGTGGTACCTACAAGTAAGTACCGATGCAGAGTCTAAAGTTCAAGTGGAAGACTCTGTTGCCTTCATCAGTGAGATGTACACCGTCTCCTCTATAAATGCCTTGCATGTTGTAACGCAAGTTGTTGTGGTATATAGAACCCATACCATAGTCTCTGAGGAAAGCAGAAATAGATTTGTTGACGTGCTTTCTTGCTTTGTCAATCTGTGGACAAAATTGGTTGGACCAGTTCCACTTTTGCCTTTGGCATATATTAGAATATACAAAGGCAGATTGAGGAAAAAGCGACATTAATTGCAGAAAGGTGTCCTTAACAAGCATTTCCAGACCTACCCCAGTTAAAGTGCCTAGGTCATTTCCACCACAGTGCACAATAATAAGGTTAGGCTGTTGGAGGTGTAGAAAAGATTTCACCAAAGGCATTAATTGGTGCCACTTTAACCCTCTCTGACCAATCCATTTAATGTCTACATTTGGCAAAGCAAGGTCTCTCACCATACCTCTTTTTTCTGCATACTTTTCACTCCAGAAGACATAGCTGTGACCTACAATCCACACTGTGAACATCTTTCAAGGAGATCTGGATGCACTCAGGAGGTGTCTTTCAGTAGAATGGCAATATGAAATGAAAGACAGCTGTAAAATGGAGGCATACATATTTTTTTTAATAAAAAGAACTCATTGGCTGATTCAAACCATTTTACAGTTAAAACTAGGCTGTATGTGTACATTTTTAGAAGCATGTTTTGTATTGGTTCAGAAAATTGTGTTCCCACAGAAGATTAATTTGGATTTGCTGTTAGGTTTGACAGGTGAAGCAATCTTGCTCTTTGGAATAGAAACATTATGTGCTGAACTTCTGACCTCTCTGCTCACACCAGTGTTCCATGAGCTGTTGCTATGGTAGCAGGCAGAAGTCAAGTTGGGGGAAGGGTTCATTTGGAAAAGGGTTGAAGTTTTCAACCAATAGAAATGTGTGATTTCATTTGAAAAAATGTGGGAAGCACTGAGATTTGTAATTAACATGTATATGTGTGAAAAAAGAGAGGGAAACATTGCCATTTACTGGTTCTGATGAGAGGAGAGAGGTGTACAGCTCTGAGATTCTGACTCTGATAATCTGCTGTTTGAGTGCCACATTTCTTTCTCAACTAACTAATTTTAAAGGTGAGATATGAGTTTGAGAGGGGATTTATTGGAAATAGTTATTGTTCTTAGATGATATTTTTAAAGAATATGTTACATTTCTATAAAGGTATGTTTTAGTGAGAAGAGATTCTGGGCTTTTTTTAAACAATCTTTCATATTGTTATTTTTTTTTGCCCGCTGTTAAGTGATGAATGCAATTGCTTTCACGATTTACAGTGAAATGCAATATATTCTTAAAACAGCAAAAAAAAGGGCAAAAAATTGTTTTTTAAATATGAAAATATGTGTACTGTATTCTAAAATGTATTTTTAAATATTAATACTTTTTCTTCTTTTTCAGATTGAGAAATTTAGGAAAAAATAAACCTTTTTTCTAGCAATTTAAATAAACCATTTATTGATAAATAAGTTATTTTGTTGGTCAGGTAAGTATGAAATTTCTGTATTTATCACACATTTAGTTTCATGCTCCCTTTTTTTCACTTCTCCTCTCTCTGCTTTTCTCATTTCCGTTGTACTCCCTCAAGGACCTTGTAGGGTGAAATTATTTTTTTTTTTAAATGCGCGTACCGTACGCGCACGGTAAAAAAAAAATTTAAAAAATTCATTAAAATTATTTTTTTAAAGTTGTGAGGTAAGGTTGGCTCTTAAAAGAGCCGTTGTGTTAATACAGGGACAGAGGAAAGAAAGAATGGGAATATTAACAAGGACCACAGATGTGCTGGTCTATCTTATTGTTTATTAGGGAAATACTGGTCTCCCCATGAACAATTGGACCAGAACATCTGGTGCACCACATTTGTACCCTCTGAAATCGAGGGTTCCTTTCCACAGGAGCAGAAGAGGGTGATGCTCCCACCGCAGAGGAAGTGCTCGGCTGAGCTGCCGAAGATGTACTCGGCTGAGCTTCTGCGGATGTGCTCGGGTGACTTACTGAAGGGTTTGCTTCAGTATGTCGAGCAAAAGTCCCGGGATGTACATCCCTAATGTGTCTAAACATAGAGAAATTTCCAAAGGAATACTTCTTCCTTGGATTCCCTCTAGATAACACATGGTCACAAAGTGTGCAGGTGACTAATGGAGCATTTACCTTTTTCTGCCCCTCTGGAAATGTGAAATATTCCCAAACAAAAGAATTCTTTTGTTTCCTCCTTCTCTGTCTGATGATGCTGCTGCCCTGCTCACTCTCAGAAGAGGACTGCTGCTCTGCCATTGTAGCCCAAAGACAATTCAGCTCCTTCTCCTAGGGAATCCCAAGCAGTAATGAGGGGAATGGGTGTGGTGTAGGAAGATTCTGGAACTGAAAGTAGTTTAAACCAATCAAAGGGTTGTTTCTTGATCACATGACCAACCGTACGCGCACGTTAAGCTTACCGAGCGCGTACGGTAAAAGTACGCATGCGCGTACGAAAGACACACGCACGCGCGCATGCGCATTACAGGCACGCTCGTACACTTCTGCGTAGCGTGCGCGTATAAAGCATGCGCTTACGCGTCGCGTAGGAAGTACGGACGCGTCCGTAAATTGCGTAAGCATGCGCACACAGAGTATAAATATTACGTACGCTCGCCGTACATAAAGTGAAGCGTGCGCTTACGGTAAGCTTACCGTACGCGCACGGTAATAATTAAAAAAAAAAAAAAAAAAAAAAGATAAAGGTTTGTTGAAGATATTAACTATGTTATACAACTATATCTAACCATTTATTTAAAAAAGGTGAATCTTTCTATACTGAAGAATGCATTAAATCAATGAATATATACATAGGTAGCATAGTGTTTAAAGGAAAAAAAGAAAAAGAAAAAAAATAATGTAAAAAACCAAGCAAATTCAATGAAAAAACCATAGGTTTCACACACATTATAGTTAGGAATTAGAATTTAAAAAACCATGCAAATTCACAGAAAAAACCATAGGTTTCACACACGTTATATTTAGGAATTAGCATTTAAAAAACCTTGCAAATTCACTGAAAAAACCATAGGTTTCACACACGTTCTAGTTAGCTGGACATTTCTCTCGTAAAAAACCATTGAAATTCCCCCGTTATAGTTAGTTCAGCTAACTATAACTCGCGCACCCGCAATCCACTGCTGATGACGTCACATATTACATCACTCATGACATGGTCAGTGATATCACTCATGACATCACTGATGACATCTCAAATGACATCACTGATGACATCACTGATGACGTCATCAATGTGATAAATTACCACATCTTCTCACCTTTGATATACCAACTCAAAATTACAGAGTTCCATTCTCATATTCATAAATAATGCAATACCAATAACTGCATACCCACATATTAACTTTTAGGTCTTCATACACCTCCACACACTCACCTGTAAAGTCACTCATAGTTACAGTCACTCCATAAAAAAGTATCATATGAATTTATACACACACCTATATAGACACTCACACACTACCAATCATCCACACCTAGTCATTCATACAAATAATCACACTGCCATTTACTCACCTATGCAGTTATACACACTCAAGTTCCCTTGCTCACAAAAATA
Organism: Triturus cristatus; assembly: GCF_964204655.1. NCBI lineage: Eukaryota > Metazoa > Chordata > Amphibia > Caudata > Salamandridae > Triturus > Triturus cristatus. The sequence goes on from NC_140584.1 coordinate 985,831,638, forward strand.
GTATCACATTTTTATGCTCTATTAGAATCATTGACAAAAGCACACACTCATCCATACAGTCACTGTCACAATCACACATTCTCACATCTAGCCACTTATATACTCTTACACACATAAATACTGCCTTTCACATATGTAGTTAGTCACAAATGTACCACTGAGATATACATTCAATCCATAACACAGCCATACATACACTCACTCAACCATAAAGTCCATCACAGATGCACTTTTAAAAACATCCACTCATAGAATCACCCACTCACTCATCTATGCACAGAGTCACACACACCTTACCCACACAAACACTCAGGAACTCATACAGATACTGAGACAAGCAATCAATAACTCATATAGACACTTATATAGCTATTCACAAAACCATGCCGCCACTTATACACCAACACACAGACACATACAAACATTTATACAGTTTAGTCACTAGTCTGAAGTAAGATGCAGTTAAACGACTCACTTATCGAGTCAGTTACGCAACACAGAAAATCATCCCTTTACACACTTGTACACCCACTCATTCTTTAACAGGCCTTTCCCTATATATATAAAAGATATTGAAAATTTTAAGAAAATCACATATTCACTGGATGATGTCATCAGTGATGTCATTTGAGATGTCATCAGTGATGTCATGAGTGATGTCACTGACCATGTCATGAGTGATGTAATATGTGACGTCATCAGCAGTGGATTGCGGGTGCGCGAGTTATAGTTAGCTGAACTAACTATAACGGGGGAATTTCAATGGTTTTTTACGAGAGAAATGTCCAGCTAACTATAACGTGTGTGAAACCTATGGTTTTTTCAGTGAATTTGCAAGGTTTTTTAAATGCTAATTCCTAACTATAACGTGTGTGAAACCTATGTTTTTTTTATGTATATATATATATATATCTCTCTTGAACTTACCCACGGCGAGAGAGCACGCATACTAGGTTTTTCCCTTGCCCTAGTATCGGCGGCTATACCCCAGTTCTCTCTCTCTTTCTCTCTCTCTCTTATGGGAGCGAACCCTATGTCTCCCCCTGGTTTTACTTCGCCATTTGTACCTCTGGGTACGGTTGGTTGCTTGACTACCTGATGCTGCGTCCGTCTTTCTTTGCCGCCGCATGTGTTCAATTCTTTGGTCTTTTGCATAGGTGTGGTGTAGTACTCGTGGTAGACTGTCTCCTTGTGTGTATCCTGTCATCCACATACATGTATCTCCTGGTAGTCATGGTTCTGTATATCTCGGCATGGTAACGTCTGTCCCCTCACCTTTCTTTTTTGGCATTCACTGCGATGTATGCTTAGTCTTTTATGCTCTGACGGTTTCATACTGTCTTGTTCCTTCTCTGGGACTGTGTCTATTGCGGGTCCATGGGATCTTGTGCTCAGTTGAGCTTCTTTTTGCAGAAGTTTATACACTTCCTTCCACTTGTAGGTTTTGTGTCTTCCTTTTGTTCCTGCCTGGACGAGGGAGGTGTCGTCCATCCTCTGACGGATTGTGGTGCTTTTGCCTCCCCTTCTTATAACTCCCTTACAGAGCTTCATAGGTCTGGTGTCAGCCGCGCTGGCATTTGCTGTCCCCACCATGTTTTAGTCAATGTTATTGACAGCTTAGTTCTCTTTGGAACTTGGTGGGTTTTCAGTAGCAGACCCTCCTCCAATGGGGTATGGCTTTGGTATCTATTCTAAGTTAAGGAATCTGCGGCTAGATGTCTCTATCAGATTAACAAGTTACTTACCTTCGGCAACAATGTATCTGGTAGACACACAGTCTAGCCGCAGATTCCTTAACGTCCACCCATCCTCCCTGTTCTGCGAGGACCTTTTCAGGTTGGGTTCTACCCACTTGCCTCCTTATAGGTGGCCTTTGTCTTCCTGTGGGGTGGTTTCCTTCAACTCCCTCCTGGTCAGAAGGGCTCATTCTGTATTTATCTGTTGCTTCTCCACCCATTCTCGTATTGGGTGGTGGGTTCCTATATCTTTTCACGCTCAAAACATAGGAGTAATCAATGTAAACCACCACATGGCAATAGAATAGACAACACAAATACGAACAACAGGATGCTTGGATACCTCTCCCGCTGTGGTAAATGCCGTCATGGGCGTGGGGCACCGGCTATAGGTCATGCCGTGGCGGTGGCAAGGACGTATGCTGGGCGGCCCGTACCCAACACCGGAGCACCACCATGCAGTGAGAGGTTTGAGTATTAAGGCTCGCAATGGTCATTGACATGTGAGCGCATCAGGAAAATAACGCACATGCCAGATAGGTAGGTGTCTAAGCAAAAAGAAGTAAAGTGACTTTAGCAGCGCAGTGGGATGTGGGCTCTGACCTAAATGCAGGTAGAGAGATGCTTCATAGGCAAGTGCATGTGGAAACCCGCACCGTTACGGGCTGTGATAGATAAATGTATAAAACAACAGAGGAGACACAATCAACAACAGCGCACCACTTACTGGTCTGTCAGCGCGGCCCGCGTGGACCCTGCTTATTGTTACTCAATGTTGGGTGCAGCGTCGCTCAGCACCTACCCTCTAGCACGCCTGCCTGAATATTAAGTGCCTGCTCCGTGTGGGTGCCTAGAAATAGTGTCGAGCGCTCGTTCAGGGAGTGTCCTGCTTCTGGGGATTGGGTGGGCGGTGAAGTTGATGAAAGTACGTCACCGCCAGATGTCTATATAGTATTGTGGTGTGATGGATCGCGTAACTCACGTATGCTGGAGAACACGCTGCCCATGGGCGGGGGCCATATTACAGTGGCCTGTTACACTCTGTAGAAGTGTGGTATTAGTGCGAGGACCCAGCGGGCGCCATATTGGAGTAGGTCCTAAAACTTGAAAAAACGTGATGGGAATAATAGGTTTCCCAGGAAATCGTCCAAAAGAAGGGGGAATTAAGGCAAGCTGCCTTATAAAGCCTGGGGAGACAAATGTGCCAATAAATGTCTCAGCGGGGGCAACAGGGAGTATTGGGTATCATACTCCAAGGTGACAATATGGAGAAATGCTACTCCGCAGTGAATCAAAGGAGGAAAGAGGGTGAAGCGCTGCATGGGTGCAAAAGGAAGGTAACACCCAGCACGCTGAAATGTTAGTGTGTGGTCTCAGGAATCTCGGTTCATTCGGGGGGGGGAGGCAGGAACAGGTGTAGGAGCGGAGTTCTGTCCAAGGTATTTTATCGCTGAGGCCTCTCATGTTCGTCTGGAGGCGGTGGACCCAGCGTTGTTCGTGTCTCAACAGCGAGGCGTTATTCCATACTTGGTTGGTTTCCAAGATGGTCCACTGGATGGCATAATATGGGTGCCCTTTTTTGATGAAGTGATTGCATATTTAGGCTGCCGTATGGCCACAATGGATGGTGCTCTTGTGCTCACTTATCCTGATTGGTCTGGTCGTCATCCCTATATAGATAAGGTTACAGGGGCATGTGATCAAATATATGCAGTTCTTAGTATTGCAGTTGGTATGGTGACGTTGCTCCCAAGTGAAGTCTTCTAGTTGTAGTTTGTTGGTATGCTCCATCAAGGCACAAGCATTGCACTGGCCACAAGGATAGTGCCCTGTCACGGGAGGTAGTTTCCAGAGGTCTTTTGCTAGGATGTGGTCGTGTGTTGACTAAATGGTCCCTCAGGTTGGTTTTCCCTTTGAAGGCGAAACTAGGCTGCTCCATATTGAGGGAGCCGGAGTTTAAGATCTTCCAGTTGAGTCGGATGATGTTTTTGATTTGATTGGACAGTGGGGTGAAGGTTGTGACACAGGTCATGACATCGTCAGGTTGACGTACCCTGGTTTCCAGCAGAGGCGATTGTTTCTTGCTCTTTTCCTAACTTTTTGTATGACGTCTGCAGGGTAGTTTCTCTCTCTTAAATTCAGGGAAAGAGTGGTGGCTTGTTGATCAAACTCTGTAATGGAGCTGCAATTATGCCGGATCCGAAGGAACTGGCCATAAGGAAGGCTCACTCTCAGGGCCTTCGGGTGGTAACTCTTGAATGAGAGTAAGTTGTTGCAGTCGGTTTCCTTCGTGTAGCTCCTTGTGTGCAGGCGGCATCTCTCTGGGGAAATCATCGGGTCAAGGAATGGGATCTCCTTATTAGATAGAGTTCTGGTGAAACGCAGGTGGGGGTTCAAACCGTTAAACCAATCGTGGAAGACGAGACAGGTCTCCTACGTGCCCTTCCAGAGGATGAGAATATCATTGATGCAGCTCTTGCATGTCAGGAAGTTTTCCTGAAACTGGTTGGAGTCCGTGAAGATGTGGAGGGACTCAAAATGTGCCATGTACAGCCCCGCCAGACTAGGCGCAAATGTACTACCCATACAAGGAACCCTGTACTTGATGGTAGGTAGTGGTCCTCTACATACAAAAGTTATTTTTGAGAGCGATGGTGATGCAGTTCAAGATGAAATCCACAGGGGTGTTGGTAGGGATGTCTGCCTCATGTAGAAAGTTCCCCACGGCCTCTATGTTGGCATCCTGAGGGATGTTCGTATGCAACGCCTCGACGTCGAGCGTCAGCAGGAGGTAAAGCTCCTCAATGTTCTTCTCGTTGATATCCTGGATCAGGTTCAGGACATCTCGTGTATCCTGTAGATAGGCTGGTGTCCCTTGGACAAGGGGTCGTAAGAAGAAGTCACTGAACTGGCTTAAGGGTTCCAGGAGTGATTCGATACCTGAGACGATCGGACGTCCAGGAGGTGGGACAATGCCCTTGTGTGTCTTCGGAAGGAGATAGAAATACGGTATCTTGGAGTTGGTGTTCAGGAGAAATGATGCTTCCTGAGGGAAGATCCAGCCCTCATTGGCTGCTTCATTAACTAGAATCCTGATGTGAGTCAGCAGGTGTTCTGTGGGGTCAGTCTCCAACCTTTTGTAGTATTTGGTGTTATTGAGCGCGTAGAAGCGCTGGAAGCGTGCAGAAGTCAGACCTCTGCTCAAGAAGCCCACAGCTGACCCCACCGGCCTCAAGAACTATCGGCCCATCTCGCTCCTCCCCTTCGCAGCCAAAGTTGCAGAGAAAACAGTCAACAGGAAACTGACACGATTCATTGAAGAGAACGCCGTCCTCGACCTGTCCGAATCCAGAATGAGAAGCAACCACAGCACAGAGACCGCCCTACTCGCCGCCACAGATGACATCTGCACCCTCCTGGACCAAGGCCATTTCACAGCCCTCATCCTACTTGACCTATCAGCGGCCTTCGACACTATCTCCCACCACACACTAGTCACCAGACTACATGACACAGGCATACAAGGAACAGCCCTGGATTAGATCCGTTCATTCCTCACCGGAAGAAGCCAAAGGATTAGACTCCCACCCATCCTCTCCGATCCCACAGGGTTCATCCCTGAGCCCCACCCTCTTCAACATCTACATTGAACCCCTCGCAGCCATCGTCCGACAACACGGCCTCAACATCGTATCCTACGCTGATAACACCCAGCTCATCCTCTCCCTCACCAAACACCCCACCACTGCCAAACTCAACTTCCAGAAATGAATGCAAGAGGTCACAGTCTGGATGACGAACAGCTGTCTGAAGCTCAACGCCGAGAAGACAGAAGCCCTTGGTACCACCCTTTCTGCATGGGACAGCACCTGGTGGCTGACTGCCCTCGGAAGCCCACCTACCCCCTCAGACCACGCCAAGAATCTCGGCATCGTGATCGACGCATCACTCACCATGAACAGACTGGTCAATGCTGACACCTCCAGCTGCTTCAACACCCTCCGCATCCTCCGCAAGAACTTCAAGTGGATCCCCCCTGAGTCAAGGAAGACAGTCACCCACGCACTCATCACCAGCAGACTGTACTATGGAAATGAACTTTACACCGGCATCAACAAGTCCCTACACCGCAAACTCCAGACAGTACAGAACACCACTGCCAGACTCGTCCTCGGCATCCCCCGACACAAACACATCAGTCAACACCTACGAAGTCTCCACTGGCTCCCCGTGGAGAAAAGAGTCACTTTCAAAATCCTCACTCACGCCTACAAATGCCTACACAACATGGACCCAAATACCTCAACAACAGAATCAACTTCCACGTACCCAAAAGAAACCTCCGATCTTCCAACCTGGCACTGGCCGAAAGCCCGCGCATTCACAGAGCCAGAGCAGGCGGAAGATCCTTCTCTCACATTGCAGCCAAGACCTGGAACGAGGTACCGGTAGACATCGGACGCACCCCCTCCCTGAACACCTTTAGGAAGACCCTCAAGACCTGGCTCTTCAGCTAAACAGATCTGCGGACCCCCCTCAGCGCCTTAAGACCCTCACGGGTGAGTAGCGCGCTTACAATTCCCTGATTGATTGATTGAGTTGTCGTGTGCACTCCTGCTCGTAGTCACTCGTGTTGAGAATAACTGTGGCTCCCCTTTTTCAGCAGGATTTATGGTAATACTATCGTCCGCCTTGAGGGATAAAATGGCCTTACTAAGGCTTTTCGGCAGATTGTTGAATGTTCCTCTCTTCTTAGGTTGATTAGCTTGCTTCAAGACCGCTTTTTCGAAAGTGAGGACCTCACTCGGTATCATACTAGATGTTTGGGTAAACTTAGACGGTGGTCTCAGACCTGTATCCTCTCTTGCAGTGGTAGGGTTGTCTTTGAAGAAAGACTTCAATCGGATTTTGCGAAGCATATGGTGTAGTTCCTCATTGAGTTGAAAGTTGTCTTCTATGTGTGTGGGTACAAAACCCAATCCTTTCTCCAATACCTTGACTTCATCGGGGGAGAGTTCCCTGTTCGAAAAGTTCACAATCAGGTTTTTTGGTTGGTCTTGCTCCTTGTTGTTCTCCGTGTCTCTGTGTTCTGCCACTGGACCTGCTTGTTCCTTCTTCCTCTGCCTCTGTTCCAAAAAGGAGGGGGAGGATGTTGGAAGAGCGGTGGTCGGAAGCCTTGTTGTGGTCCTGGGTAGGCTGGGTACCACAAGGGTCCTGGTGGGGGGTATTGTTGGTTAGGATACCCGTGCTTGGCTGGGTGTGGAGGTGGTGGAAGAAGCCCCTGTTTGTTTGTGTTTCTACCCTAGCTATTGTTGCTCGAGTTGCTGTTTGAAGAGCGGCTCGTGTAGTTGATGAGTCGAGGTTGATGAGCCATCATCCGATAGTGCACCATTTTCAGAGGGTTGGAAGTCCCCTTTGGTGTAGGGGTAGATCGTTTCCTTGTTGAAACTTTTTATGTCCTTCTGTAGTTTCTAGATTTTTTTGTTGCATGAGGTAATCGTGGTATACGGACATCTCCACATTAAACTCAGCCAGGCGTGTCTTGAAATCGGTGATGCTTGTACCAGCTTTTAGGCCGGTCTCTGCTATATTGAGTTTGATTATCAGGGCTTCAGATAGATGTTTGGCTGTGCTGATGATTAATATGAGCCAGTCGCAGGTACATTTGAGGACCCACTCCAATATGGCGCCCGCTGGGCCCTCGCACTACTACCACACTTCTTCAGAGTGTAACAGGCCACTTTAATATGGCCCCCGGGCATGGGCAGCACGTTCTCCAGCATACGTGAGTTACGCGATCCATCACACCATGATACTACTCTAGACATCTAGCGGTGAAGTACACGCATCAACTCCCCCACCCACCCAACCCCCGGAAGCAGGACACTCCCTGACTGAGCACCCAACACTATTTCTAAGCATCCACACGGAGCGGACACTTAATATTCAGGCAGGCGTGCTGGAGGGTAGGTGCAGAGCGATGCTGCACCCTACGGATAACTGTGAGTTAACAATAAGCAGAGTCCACGCGGCCCATGTCTTCGGCCACGCTGACAGACCAGTAGGTCTATGTGGTGCGCTGTTGACTGTTTCCTCTGTTTCTTTATGCATTTATCCATCACAGCCCGTATTAGTGCGGGTTTCCACATGCACTAGCCTATAGAGCATCTCTCTACCGGCAATTAGGTAAGAGCCCACATCCCGCTGCGCTGCTTACGTCACTATACTTCTTTTTGCTTAGACACCTACAGTTTATCTGGCATGTGCGCTCACATGTCAATGACCATTGCGGGCCTTATTACTCAAACCTCTCACTGCATGGGTGGTGCTCCGCTGTTGGGTACGGGCCACGCACGTCCTTGCCACCACCACGGCATGACCTATAGCCGGAACCCCACACCCACGACGGCATTTACCACTGCGAGAGAGGTATCCAAGCATCCTGTCGTTCGTATTTGTGTTGTCTATTCTATTGCCAATCATGGTTTTGCATAAGTCAGTTGCACATAACCATGTGCCATGTGGAGGTTTACATAGACTCCTCCTATGTTTTTCCTGTCTCCCCTTTCTGATCCCTAGGTTGCGACAGGAGCGGCAAAGCTATTTAGTTTGAGCTACAGACAGGTGTGGCCCACCCTGATCTAGTAGGGTTCTTGAACCCGCCACTCCTTTTCACTTTTTCATTCACAGAATTTGGTCCTGATGAAGCACCAAGGATCTTTTTGACCGATCAGGAATGAAACATGTTGACCTTTAGTTACGAAGGCACCTTACGCCCTTTTTAGTAACTCATGACCTTTGGGATCTTTTAATCTGACAAGGGAACCCACACAATAAACTTCACTGATTTTGGGTAACCCTTAGTCAGTTTTATCTTTCACTCACCCACTTACCACTCACAGATGATCCTCCTCTCTCACACCCACACTCAATCGGACGGCAGTCTAAACAAAAGATCTCCGCTAAAGCGACCCTTCGGGGCATTGCAGCGCCGGCTCGACGAGGAGCAACTGCCCGGTGATGAAGCATGACATCCTTCAGGGTGTGTGAGGGCATCATGAGACAAAACTAGCGCTTGTCTCTAGTTAGTGAGTCCTAGACCTAGGACCTTGCCCGTCTCCCCTAGTTCTTCTGTCTGTGGGTGACTTTCTGCTGACATTAAGCTGCAAATGAAGGATATTTTTCAAGATGATATGATCTTTACATTGCAGTAGACGAATCAACAGATGTCAGTGGGTTAGCTCAATTATTGGTTTTTATAGGTTTCATTCATCCTGCAGAATTATTGAGCAATTCCTGTATTACCAAGAACTTCCAATGAGACCTAGAGATGAGGATATAATTAAAACTTTGGATTGCTTCAAGAAGGAAAATAATTTGCAAAGATTAAATTGTGTTGGAATATGCACGGATGGCGCAACTTCAATGGTTGGCTCAACAAAAGATTTTATTGCTTTAGCAAAGAAAAAGAATGAAAATATTATAATTACTCATTGCTTTTTACATCGCGAAACGTGGAAGCTTGAAAATGCTTGATGATGAAAAGAGAGTGTCTTTATCTAATATTCCACGAAATATTGACCAGCTCTGCTCATCCTATCGTACAAGTTACTTACCTTCGGTAACTATGTATCTGGTAGAGACGATTTTAGCCGCAGATTACTCAACGTAGAATTTTCCCCAGGCGTGAGACTGGACACAGAAAACTTTCTTGCCCAGCATCTCTGCGCGCCGGGGTGCGGCACCTCGCGACTCTGCCCCGATGTCCTCCGCGGGCGTGACGTCAGCGAGGTCACATAAGCCCAACCCCGGCGCGCTGACGTCAGTTTGCTTCGGAGAACTTATCCGCCTCACAACGCGGAGCCATCACAACAAAACTGAGGAGAGCATGGGAACAGTGTGCGAAAACCAGAGAAACAAAAAGATAGAGACAAAAGATGAGGAACAGCACCAGGTGGCACAGAGTCGCCAGGAGGCTACAACAGGAAAGCCAAAGCAGGAAGAGAGCAGACCACCTCTGAGGAACAACTGTGTAAGCCAAGTGGCAGCACAAAATTACCAAAAGGCCACATCAGTATAGCCACAGCAGGGAAGAAGAAAGCACCCCTCCGCAGAACCACCGTATAAGCCAAGGCGAGAGCCAGGCTGGAGGCTCAAGCAGTGGAAGCACTGTAAAGGAGAGAGAGACTGCCACCATAGACCACACAGCAAAGGGCCACTGGCCCGGCACAGAGGAGCAACAGCAATCCACCCCCAGACTACACAGTCACGGAGGGCCAGAGTCTCTGAAAGGAGCAGGGGGCCAAGAACAGGCAAAAGAACCCCCAGCGTAGAAGACCGCAAGGGGATCAGAAATTGCAACAACAAAGGGAAAAGAGCAAAAGCAGGCCTTTACACTGGAGAGAGCCCAGCTGGAGGGAAGCCCAACAGGCGGAAAACGAAAAAGACCCCCACAGAAGACAAGCCACCCAGACGGAGGCGAGCGCAGAAAACCAAGCTGAGGGTCCTCGCAGAACAGGGAGGAGGGGCGGGTCGTGAAGGAATCTGTGGCTAGAATCATCTCTACCAGTTAAATCGTTACCGAAGGTAAGTAACTTGTACATCTGATAGAGACTACTAGCCGCAGATTCCTTAACGTAGAATAGATACCCTAGCCATACCCAGAAGGGAGGAGGGCCTGCGAGAGAGCCTCCCCACCAGAAGAGACAAGGGCCCCAGTAGGGGACATGGCACAAGAACCAGAAAGAAAGGCCAGGATATCCTAATCCCAACCAAGGGAGAGCGCCCAACACCCCGCAGGGGCAGACAGCATCCCAAAAGCCTCAAGGAACACAAGGGCTACCCCGAACCCAGTGAGAAGAGGTAGAGCCAGAGGCAGGGCCTACCAGAAGAAACACATGCACCGGGATAGAAAAGAGCCGAAAACACTGAGGCCGCAAGCAGCGGACAAGGCCGGATTGGCGCCACCGCCAACAGCACAGGCGGAAGAAGAAAAGCACCGTAGCGCGAAGCCACAGCGGAACCAGAGGCAGGGGCGCAAGGAAGCACAGCAAGAGCACAATGGCGGAGCAGAACAAGCAGTCCTGCAAGGGCACGCGCCGCCAGTAACAGGCAGCACCACGGAAGAGCGCACCCAGAAAAAGGCAGACGCCAGCCAAAGGCAGAGGCCAGGGAGGACCAGGACACACCCCAAAGAAGGGGCCGGGCCAGAGACACACACACACAGACCCCAGAAGAAGTGGAGGAACCACTAGAAAATAAGAGAAAGAGAGAGACGAAGGACTGGCCGAATCCGGCCATCAGAACACAGGCCAAGGAATGCCAACCCTCTGGAGCATCAGACAGAGGACCATGCCAAACACAGGACCAAAGTGCGGAACCGCCACAACACGATGCCGCAGACAGCAGGCCAGACCGGCCGAACAACATGGCGACAAGGAGGAGGACAGACCGAGTGCAAGCCGCACCAAGACAAGTGGCAAAAAAATCGCAGCCTGAGACATACCGTGATGCCATAGAGAGCAAGGAACCCATAAGGGTGATCACACCCCCCAGCACAGGAGAGAGCTATGTAATAGCTACAAGTACCCCACATAGGGTAGGTTACGTCCCAAGAACCATGGGAACACCTCTTAGGAAAAACTGTCCGCAGCAGAGGACAAAACAAAGACCTGCAGAAAAACCCGCAGACGGCTTATCAAGCAGCCAATAAGGAAGGGACAGAAGGCCCAATCTCAAGGCCTACCGGGCTTACCAACAGCCAAAACCACAAGACAACAAAGGGCCGGACCAGCAGCCAACAGCACCAAGGGCTCAACAAAAGGACCCTAAGGCACATCAACCATACAGAACACACAACCTGGGCAACCTGTTAACAAGGCCCCAGGAAAACAACGGGAGAACTTCTCCCAAAACACAGACCGACAGTCAGGTCACTGAGGTGGAGGAGGAGGAGGAGGGCGAAGCCCCGCAAGAAACCTCTGAATGGCAGAATCCACAGGGGCATGGAACAACAGAGCGCCATCAAAGGGGAGGTCAACCAGCCGTTCCCTAACTTTTTCAGGGAAAACACTATCCCGGAGCCAGGCATGGCGACGAAGGACCACCGAAGTAGCCATGGTACAACCAAACACCTCCGAAACGTCCAGAGCCGAGCGAAGAATGAACGCCGCCAGATCTCGGCCATCCAACACATGGTGCCGCAGATCCACGCAGGCCCCTTCCTGAGAAGCGGAAGACAGAAGGGACTCAGCCGAGTCCTATAAGCAAGAAGTGGCTCTAGCCAACACACAAAGAGTGTTAAGGGCCCGCAAAGCAGCGCTGGAAGAGGCGAAGATGTTGCGCCCCCAGGAATCCAACCAGCAGGCCTCCTGCGACGGTGGAGACCACACCGATGGCAAGGAGGGAAAGGCGGTCAGTAAAAGAGGGCCCCCGGTAGAAGGATGGAGGGAAAGACAGACAGGATCATGTGGAGTAGGCCAATGGCGGTGCAGAAGAGGCTGGGGCACCGGATCCCCCCTGGCAGGACGCCCCCAGGCCCCCAAAAGAGAATTGTGGAGCGCAGCCTCGAAGGGCAGAAGCAGCTCCCGTCCACCAGAGCCCTGATGGAGAACCTCCAGCAGATGATCAGTGGGGAAATGGGTAGCTGGATCGCCCATACAGAAGATTCCCGCTGCCGTGGAAACAGCCCGAGCGAAGGCAGCACTCGTCTCCGTAGGGCCCGCGGCAGGGAAAGCAGCTCCTCCGTGGGCGACGGCTGCAAGCTAAGGTGGCCGTCCCCCAGCCCAACCGAAGGAAGGAAAGGCCAAGCTCGAAAAGGAGGAGGGTGGCCCGATGAATGGGGAACCTGAGGCGCCTCCGGCTAAGACGGTGGGCGCGGGGACGGCGAAGAGCCGTCCTTAGAAGACGCCGGGGAAAAAGCCACGACGTGGCGACCCGTCTCCAGAGAAGATGAAACAAACAGCTGCCGAACCTCTGGAGAAGAGGGGACATTCGAAGATGAATCGATGACACAACGTCGGCCCGGCGCCGTAGAGTCTGCCACCGCCGTCAGGTCAACGTCGACTGGCGCCGAAGGGGACGCTGGAACGACCTCCGCCACAACGCGCAACGCGGGAGACCGGGGCTGGGTCGGAGCCGGGGCAGCTAAGGAACGGCACCGAAAAGGCATAGACTCGACCTCCGACAAGGCAGCCGACTGCGTGGAGGGACGAGGGGGGCCTGGGGACAGCCCCGGCCCCTAGCCAGCCCCTTCGGCACCACCAGGGCCAGCAGCCGCCGGTGTCTGGGCGGCATCACCCCAGCCTCGGACAAGACCGCCGCCTGCCCAGAGGACCGAGGGGGACTAGAGGACACGTACCGAGCCCCGGCAACCTCCCGCGACACCACTCGGACCCCCGCGGAGGTTTGCGGCGAGGCAGAGGCGCCGTGGTCCGAAGGAGGGTACCCCGAAGGGCCACATCCCGATGGCACCACATCCTCTGAACATGGATCTGAACCTGTCAGCGCCAGAGCCGGAGCCGCCGGCAACGCAGGAGTCCCCGCAAACGGCAAGGGACCCGCAGACGTCCCAAGAAGAGAAGGAGAAGGAGGAAAAGACAACGAGGCCTGCAAGGCCGCTGCATAGGCCTCCATCTGGGCTCTGGTCGCCCCCGGGCCGGGGAACGGGGTGGCGACATGCGGGGCCGCACCACCTGCGGAGAACCCACGCCCCCAACAGGCCGGGGACCAGGCCTCGGGGACAAACTTCGACACTTACCAACAGGTGAGCGGCGCCCTTGCGGCCTTTGAGAAGGACGATGTCTGAGACGGAAGCGGCGGTTCTTGAAGCTGTCCGCAGGGGTTGGACGAGGCGACGACACCGACCTGGACATGCGTGCCGAAAGGAGTTTCATCCGGCGCTCCCGCAAGGGATTCGGCTTCATTCGCAGTCCGTTGAGTCGTGGTGCTCCCCCAAACACCACATACAGATGAGGTGAGGATCCGTCGCTGACATCTGGCGCGAGGAAGACGAGCCCGTCTTGAAGCCCGAAGGCATTCGCACACTGTACCCAAAAAAAACGCTAAGCGTAAAAAGAAGGCCTGAAACAGGCCAGGACACGATCCGGGTCCGCGTTGCACGCGGAAAACAAGAAAACTGACGTCAGCGCGACTGGGTGGGGCTTATGTGACCTCGGTTACGTCACGCCCGTGGAGGACGTCGGGGCGGAGTTGCGAGGGGCCGCCCCCCGGCGCGCAGAGATGCTGGGTAAGAAAGTTTTCCGGGTCCAGTCTCATGCCTGGGGATAATTCTACGTTAAGGAATCTGCGGCTAGTAGTCTCTATCAAATAACCTCATACATCTCAATAAAATAGTGAATGTTGTTGGTTTTATTCAAATGTTTTAATTCTTTTGCTATGAGAGGCAAAATAGCAATTTGGAAAAGGTAAGTGAAAGAAGACAATTTTGAAATGTTATCCAAAACTGCTGAGTGCCAGCTGAAATGTGATATCAGTCCGCTGATTGTTGACCATGTAACATTGCTCGGAGAGAAAGTTCATGATTACTTTTTCCAAATGTGGAAATCTAAAGACTATGATTGGATCAGAAATCCATTTCTTTCAACTGCAACTGGAAACTTTCCACTTATTGAAGAAGAAGAATTAGCTGAAATAAAAAATGACACTGAAACGTGGAAGCTTGAAAATGCTTGATGACGAAATGCGAGTGTCTTTATCTAATATTCCACCAAATATTGACCAGCTGTGTTCACCCTATCAACCTCCAAGTAAGTGTTTTTGGTTTTATTCAAATGTTTTCATTCTTGCACATATTTACATATTGTTACTCACAAAGGACAACATGTTTTGGAAATGTATGTGTGTTCTCTTACACATCATATATTTTTAAAAATATGAATGAAAAGTTTTCGTGAGATATGTTGTGCTCCCGGCATACATTTTGTTATTTACAATTTCTATGACGTGTTTTTGTCCTTATCTCCTATATGCAGTTAATTTAACGCCCGGTCTGCTAGTAAAACTGAATTACTGTGTCACAAAATGATGCATGTCTAAAAGGTGTGTCACCAACATGAAAAGTTTGGAAAGTACTGCCCGAGGGAAAGGGTTTTGACAATTCAATGGACCCTCCCAGAGGAGGGGCTGGACAGAGGGGAGGATACTCCCATGTCCTTTGTCCAGTTTTGCGCCAGAGCAGGAGCCAAGGGCTACCTGAAATGACAAACAGAGTATGCAAGGGGGGTAACCAAATGTGCCTTTCAAAGCAGTCTGGTGGCGCTGGCAAGAGTTCCCACCCTAGCCCAATACACTAAGTCCTGTCTGGGAAGGTGGTCACACCTTTTTACGTCAGGAATCCTATTGTTCTACCTGCTCTGCCCAAGACTGGCTCAGCAGCAGGAGAGAAGATTCGTCTCTGTGGTTGGCAGCAGAACTAGCTTGCTGGTAGACCCTGAAAGTCTGGTACCGGGAATACAAGGGGGGTCCCTAGGGGAGCCCCCCTAGTGTATGGGATCCTATATACAACACTGGAATCGGTGTTGGGATGGGATTCCAACATGTTTGATAATAAACATGACCGGTTTCGGTGCAGCCAATATATAGTTAGACAATTGACTTGATGCCTACTATATGTATTAAACGGCTGACCGTACTAACAGAGCCTGAATATCGACTCTGGGGTTTGTAGGGTGTGTCCTGCTCCTGCAGGGCACCCTCACACTTATAACCTAGCACTTTGCCATCAGGATTGAAAGGCTTGCCTTATGGGTGATATAGGTTTTAAGTGCAGTGACCTCAGATATAAGGAAACGTATATCTGTAGTAAGTGGTGCTACCACCAACTTACACAGGCTGCAATGGCAGGCCTGTAGTTACGGTTTAAGTGGTTTCTCATGGGTGGCATAACACTACATGCTGCAGCCCGTGGGAGACCCCTGGCGTACCTATGCCCTGGGTACCTCAGTACCATATACTAGGGACTTACTAGGGTACACAAGTAGCCAGTTGTGGAAGTACCAAAGTACTTACCATAACACATTTAGTGAAGAAGCACAGTGACTGGGTTCCTGATTAGCAGGATCCCAGTCAGGCTAGGCAGATAACAGAATAACACCAGCAAAAAGTGTGGGTAACCATGAAAGTGGATCCTACTTTCCTACAGAAGAGATGAGTTGGAAAAGCTTGATGGGGTCCTATTGGCATGTGGCAAATCTCTCATGAGGATACATACATGTTACATACAAATCAGGCCTAATTATAAGAGGTGCACTAACACTCTACAGTGTGTGTGTAAGATCATCATATTATTTTATCAAATGCATTGACATTAGTCACATCAATAAAAAATAACAGAAATGCAATAGAAGGGCATCTTCCATTATGTTGTCTAGCTAGCTACATGTAAATGATTCAATCAATGAGTCAAAGGCATTTGTAAAGTGCGCGGCTGCTTCGATCGAAGTATATCCGTGCTCAAAAGCAAGGAAGACTAATGTCAGACGGCAGCCACCATGAGAGTTAATCAGAGTCAAACAGCAACGTTTTTAAGTCTCTTTAAAATATGGTGTCTGACGGTGCCCTGCGGTGATTGAGCGACAGAGTATTCCATAGCTTGGCTGCTAGTATGTAAAGGAACTGCATCCACGTCAAGCTTTAGAGAATTTAGGAACCAGCATCAGGCTAAGGTTATTATACCAAGGTGCTCTGTGTTGCTTCTACAGACACAGTATGTTTCTCACAGATTGAAAGGGCCTTTCCCTGCAAGTGGTCTAAAAGCCAACGTAAGGGCTTTAAATTGAATGCATTTCACTACAGGAAGCCAGTGTAACACCTTCAGGTGGGTGGAGATATGCTTTCGAAAAGGAACTCATCGAATAAGTCTAGCCACAGCATTTTGAATGATTAACGTTGAAAAGCGAACCGGTTGTGCATGGAACAGATACAGACGCAGGAAAAAAGCAGAGTTGAATACATTTGTTTGCTTTCTGGCATGTTTGGTTGACACGGACAAGTTACTTACCTTCTGCAATGCCTTATCTGGTAGAGACATGATCTAGCCGCAGATTCATTACCTGTGAACTTCCCAGGCATCAGACTGCATCCAGAAGATTTTTCTTGAGCAGTACCTCTGCATGCCTATAGGTGGAGTCGGTCGACTCTGGGTGACATAGTCTGCTTTGTCTTCGTCATCATGATGCCTGCGTCATCTATATAGATGCCAACTCAGCGCGCTGACGTCAGAACTTTTCACGACTTTCCACACCAAAAGTGCGGAGCCTTAAGGTGACTCACAACAGTGTGTTTAGACAACTATGGCCCTGTAGGGGAAAGCCCTGACATGAAGAACTAATCCGCAGTGCAGGGCGGTTGGGTGGGTCGGTAAGGAATCTGCAGCTAGATCATGTCACTACCAGATAAGGCATTACCAAAGGTAAGTAACTTGTCCATGCGATAGAGACATTTAGTCACAGATTCCTTATCTGTGAACAGATACCCAAGCAATACCATCCCCGGAGGAGGGACTGTGGAAAAGTGTAAAGCAGAAAGTCTTGTAGGACTGAATGGCCAAAGAGGCCTTCCCTACGAACTAGATTGTCCAGACAATAATGCATCGCAAATGTGTGTAGCGATGCCCATGTAGCCGCCTAGCAGATGTTGAGGACCGAGACACCACTCTGGAAAGCCGTGGTGGCTGCCTTAGCTCTGGTAGAATACGCTCTGAGGCCTACAGGATGTTTCTTTGCCACAGTGTAACAGATGTTAATGCCGAGGATAACCCATCGGGAGATGGTCCTCTTCTGCACATCACATCCCTTTCTTTGCTCCAATCTCCCGCTCAAAAAATTGGTTGTCCAGACGTTCTTCTTCCTTAGAGTGCCCAGAGCAACAGCCCTGCTGGGCAAGAGTCAATATGAAAAGGAGGATATCAGAAAGGGAAGCAGATAGAGGGTCAACAGACAGTTCTGTACAATATTTATGAAATGTTTGCCATTAGCAGGCGTAGATTGATTTAGTAGATGGATGCCTGCCGGCCAGAATAACTTTGCATACTTTGGGAGGAAGGTGAAATGCTATCATGTGTCACCACTCAATCCCCACACAGGGAGGTAAAGGGTTGACAGGTTCTGATGGAGGACCCTCCCCTCCTGCTGTGACTGAAGATCCTCCCAAAGGGACGGCCTGATCGGAGGATCGATACTCACCTGCAGAAGCTGGAGATACTAAACACACTGTGCCCAGTCCAGAGCCACAAGAATAACGTGGGACCGGTGGCTCCTGGACTTCATGAGCACCCTGGATAGAAATATGGGTGGAAAAGCATATGGTAGGCCTGTCCTCCACTCGAGACAAAAGGTGTCGCCGAGCAAGAGCCGCTTTGGAAACTCCAAGGTGCAAAACTGCTGTCATTATGCGTTCTCTTAGGAGGCAATCGGATCTAACCAAGGATCTTCCCACCACTGAAAAATCCCTTGCTCCACCTCTTGATGGAGGCGTCATTCGTGATCCGCTAGGCATCGACGGCTGAGTTAATCCGCCCTGGTGTTTAGGGAACTGGACAAGTGTTAAACCACCAGGGATATGCCCTGTTACAGCCAATCCCAGAGACGAAGGGCCTCTTGACAGAGGGTCCACAACCCCACCCACCTTGTTTGTTGCAGTACCACATAGGGGGTTGTTTTGTCCATGAACACCTGAACCAGCCTTCCCTTGAGAGATGGTAAGAAGGCTTTCAGTGCCAATAGGATTGCATGAAGCTCCAACAGGTTGATGTGGAGGCCGGCTACTGCCGGAGACCAGAGTCCGCTGATCTACACCTCTCCCAGATGGCCGCCCCAACCCAGAAGTGACGCATCTGTTACCACTGTGAGATCTGGGTGGGGAATGGAGATGGGCCTGTCTCTGACCCAATTGGGGTATGTCAGCCACCACTTCAGATCGTTTGCAGTGCCCTACTAACGAGGTCGGTGAGATTTCCCTGATGCTGCACTCATTGGATCTTTAGGTCCCACTGCAGAGCACACATGTGCCATCTGGCATGATCCACAAGCAGGATGCAGGAGGCCATGAGGCCCAGCAGCCTCAAAGTCATTCTCATCGAAATACAGGATAAAGGCTGAAACATCAGTATCACAGCCTGAATATCCTGGAATTACTGCTCGGGAGGATAAGCCCAAAACTGCGCTGTGTCCAGAACTGCTCAGTTGAAAGGGAGCATCTGAGAGGGAGTCATGTGTGACATCGGCACGTTGATAGTGAATCCCAGAAAAAGAAGGAGGTTTGCCGTAGTATGGAGGTGAGAGACGACTGCCTGGGACGAGCCTGCCTTCAACAACCAGTTGTCGAGATAGGGGAAGACAGGAACCCCTGATCTCCGCAGATGAGCTGCGACCAAAGCCATCACCTTGGTGAACACCCGAGGGGCACTAGTGAGGCCGAAGGGGAGCACGGTAAACTGAAAGTGCTCGTTGGCCACTGTAAACAGAAGGTAGCGGCGATGATCAGGCAGGACAGGGATATGAAAATAGGCGCCCTGAAAGTCCAACGCTACCATCCAGCCTCCAGGATCTAGGGTAGACAGAACCTGAGCAATAGTGAGCATCTTGAACTTCTCCTTTTTGAGGAAGTAGTGGAGGGCTCTGAGCTCGAGGATTGGACCAAGGCCTCCATCCTTTTTGGGGATCAGAAAGTAGCGGGAATAGCAACCACAGCCTATTTCTGGCACCAGAACCCTCTTTATGGCTCCCTTGGCCAGTAGAGTCATGGCTCCCTCTCGACGTAGGGCAAGGTGATCCCATAATTTTATGTAGGAGGCATAGAGAGAGGTGAGGCCTTGAAGGGGAGTGAGTAGCCCCTTCGGACTATCTATAGAACCGCCTGTCTGAGGTGATGTCCCACCAGTGGTGGAGGTGAGGGCAGATCCAACTTGACGCCTATGATCTGGGAGGATCGGACAAAGAGGGTTTGGAGGCGGAGGAGGGAGGGGCTTTGTGTCCTGACCCGACCCACGAGGTTGGGATGAACCGCGCCCACGGCCCCGCAGAGGTTGCTGTGATTGCACAGTCCTCTGGCTGGGATAGGGCTGGCGCGGCTGGAAGCCCCTTCTGTAGCCATGAAAGGAGAGTAAGGTGGACACAGAACGGGATGCTACAGAAAAGCCTAAGGACTTGGCTGTAGCCTCCAGCTCCTTGAAGCGCTTTAGCGCCACGTCTGCCCTATCTCTGAAGAGATGGGAGCCATCAAAGCGTATGTTCATAAGATTGGCCTGGACATAGCGCTGGGACGCTTCTGGGTAGCCATGCACTTTACAAATGTTTTTGAGGTGTGGCACCAGATGGCCACAGTTGAGGAAAACGCTCAGCCCAGCAAGTGCGCTGTGTCAAGGCCACAGCGGATGGTAAACTTCACAGCATCTCTCCTGTCTGCAGCAGCTTGAAAGACACCAGCTCGGGCCTCTTCCGGGACTTATGGTAGCACATGCGCAACCCTTTACCATAAAGAATGAGAATAACGATGCAATAGGTATGCAGTATTTACCGACAGCAATGCAAGGCTGGTGGAAGTAAAAGTTCTCTTTCCAGAGCTATCCAGCCTTTTGGATTCCCTATCTGGTGGTGCGGAAGGTAATGCACCACAAGTAGAGAGACTTGGATCACCAAGCTCTTGGGGGGCGGGTGAGATATGAGGAAAGCTGGGTCACCCGGTGCATGGCAGTGGCAGCATGCGATGGTTCTATTCACAGGAGCCCCTGTGCTGGGCTTGGACCAAGTGACCAGAAGAAAGGCAGTTAAGGCCTTATTAAATGACAGCAAGGGTTCCGAAGTGGAGACGCCAGGCTGCAGGACCTCCAACAAAACATTGGTTTTGACAGCCACAGTAGGAAGCCGAAGCTCCAGGACCTCGACAGACCTTTTAGCACCACAGCTATAAATGCTCCTTCCTCCATAGCCAGGTTAGGGAGAAAAAGTATGCCAGGCTCTGGAGAGGTATCCAAGCCACTGACATCACCCAGTTCCTAATACCAGTCCATTTCTTGAGTATAAGGGATGATTTCTAAGGGATTCTGCATCTCCTCCTAATTTTCCTTCAATTCTAGCCCTTCCAAAAACGGCTGAGGATGTGACAGAGTCCGAAGACTTTACTGATGCAGGCTAGCTCAATGTCGGGGTTAAGAATAGGGTTGACGCAACCGGTGGGTGCCGGCGACGTTGGGAGTCTCGGTGATGGACACGGTGGTCACATAGGAGGTACAATCAGCGCAAATCTGGAACTGGGAACGGTTTCATGGGGAGCCGATGGCGCGGAACCTGATGGAACTCCTTCTGCTGAGCCTGCGGGGCCCGAGCAGGGTCAGGCCACACAAATATGGCATTATAACATTTTCTCTATTGGGCAGGGGTTGCTTCCGGTCCTGGAAAAGGTGGAGCCAACCCAGGTACATGCTCCGCAGAGCAAGGCCTCGAACAAAGAGACATTTCCGCCACGTCGGTTGACGGGTAAGGGGAAGTCACAGCACGCTTCAACTTCTTGTGTTTCTTGTGGTGTTTCTTACCTGAATTCCTCTATGACTTGGAATGGGAGTTTGAAGACCTGGAGCCCCAAGAGTGGTGCTCGGACCTTCCTCTTGACAGGGAACAGGATCAAGATCTCTAAGGTGCAAGACGCCGGGCCGCAAGTAGCTTTAGGGAGTGCTCCCTCAAAGCTTTCGGAGCCATGGCCCGGCAGTTGAAGTATGACTTCGGGTCGTGGTCGCACTCCTGGCACAAAAGACACACGGAGTGGGGATCCGTAATCCGTGACCGACATGGCTTGGTGACAGGCGCCACAGAGCTTGAATCCCAAAGGCTTTTTGGACATCCTACACACCAATTAAAAATGTAGACAAAAAGTCAAAAAAAGTTTATAAAACAATGACAGGGGTAGCTCTCATGAACGGATCTGCACTGGCTGGTGTAGACGACCCCAATGACGTCTTGCGGGGTCGACCAATGCCACCTATTGGCACGCATGGGTAGTGCTAAGGAAAAATCTTCTAGATCCAGTCTGACGCCTGGGAAATTCACAGATAAGGAATCTGCGGTGAGATGTCTATCTCAGATATTATTTATGTACCAGAGTAGAACCAGTGACAATATGTTTGAAGCCAGTCATTCGGTTAAATTAGGCACTTGATGACAAAATATTCAAATAAGGAAAATGAAGTATCACAAATCACTTTGCATATAAAATTGAGCAAAATGTAGTATCATCAGTCCATTTATGGTGGAGGAAAGATAAGCAAGAATTAAATTAGACTGGACATAAATGGGAATAGAATCCATCCTTATTTGCTATTTTCTTAACTCTCAAATACAAATAATAGTGCCACAGTAGAGACCATTTAATTTATAATGAAAATAAAGACCAAACGCACTTAACACTATGCTGTTGTCACTTCAATTTATTTCAGATTTTTGTTTACAATATAGCTGTCTTCATTTTCACAATTTACTCATACCTATAATTATATTTTTACATTTGGAACTCAATTGAAATATCCTAAATGTTTTCTTTACAACCAAATAAGAAAAATCGAAAATATTAACCCCGGTAAGAAAAGAAATTAAAAACTTTTTTAAAATATGTCATGAAATTAAGTCACAAAATTGTCATTAGAAATAGTGTATTTTATACTTTACATATATATAGGCACATTTCATCAGCATATCCTATATCCAGTTTTATATAATTAAACAATAATATCCACACTCTCTGAAAATTTATAAAGAATGAACTTTGGACAGTCTGGCCTGAGGTTATCCTCTGTACACCACCAGTTTTAAATGGTGGAATCATCTAGAGAAGGAACCTGTGAATAAAATATCTACTATATGGCATAGCAAAGCCACCTTCACCAAAATTTGGTGCTGGCAAAGTTACAATTCCAAAGTACAATACAACGAATAGAAGCCAGGCAATCTTTGATGTTGACATGCTTCTTTGAAAACTCCGGACAGCAAAATGAAGGTAGTACAATATGCCTAAATATTGAATATACATTCCAGCAACAACAAAAATATATATAGATATATTTATATATCTATATGTATTTTTTTTATTAACTCTCATACCTTGGAATATGTATGGCCTATCTGTAAGGACTTCAAAAAAAGACAAAGGTAAATACACATTTCCAAATAAAAGCCTGATGACTGAAACATGATTGAATCAGTATAAAGAATATAATTACAAATGTCCAGTCCCCAAATGATAAACAATGTGTTTTATTCATTTTTTGGAAGACTATTTAACTAAGTAAAAGCACTACAACCGTACTGTTCAAAATGGTGTATTTACAAAAGAGCATACCTTGGCTCTAAGTAAGGGACACTTTCTCTTAATATTTAATTACAAGATATGCCTTAATAGTATCCTTCACTAGATAAAAATCAATGTCTCCAAAATGTTTTTAAATAAAAGGTTCAGATGAGTTTTGCCCATTGATATGCTGCCAATAGATTTATTATGCACAACCATGTTACTGCCTTAAGTAACACCCACAGCTATTTTCTCTCTCTGTACTATGAAGTCAGCAGTTAGAAAAAATGATAATTACATAGTTTTATTTTTTGGCTTCCTTTCCACATACCCAAAGTGCAATTAGAATGTATTCTTCCAAAAGCTCCTCTCTGTAAACAAGGCTTACATGAAGAGAAATTTGAAGTGTTGGTAATCTTTACAAATGCGCATGACACAATCCTGATCTAAAGGAACAATAAGACATTAACAGTATAGCGGTCTGAAAACATATGTGGCCATAATAAATGGCCAATAGGCTTTAACATCAAAGAAAGGAAAAAAATAGGAATCACAATGTAAAATCTGCAATCCAATGATGCCACTGAGCGGAGATTTGTTTGTATTGATTAAGTAAAACAATTTATCCCGCAACCATCGGTTGTCACATTGAGATAATATTCTGAATAATGACTCTTAACCAGTACAATTAGGATATTGTGGCTACTCCTGGAAAAAACATAACTTCTTAAAATACTACTTTTAAGGACAGTTACTCAAAGCCATTCACAGGAAAATACTGGAGAAGGGTATAAAAGTATAAGGGCCTGAGATTTATATCAGCATCCTCTGCTATCTATATTTTGATTTGGTGAATGTGAAACTGATCTTTTTAAATACAGGTAAATAAAAAAGATTAAACTGTAATCCATTTCTCTAAATGAAAGAAGGAATAATGCACGTGGCAGATACACAAATATGCTACCATTCATTTCACAAAAGACTGCAAGTAACCTACAGGCCAAGCATCAAACTGTGCTCTCAGTTTCTCCAAACAGTTGGAGATTTCCTACAGACCTTAACATGGCTACACTCATGGAAGACAAGAGCTTTCAAGATGCCATCTTAAAGAAAGTTATTTTTTTTTGTCTGAGTTGTATCTGCCGCTCTGTTCTTGTGTTAACTACCACACTATGTTTGTCAAAACACATTATTTTTTAAGGTACAATGGATTCAGTTTGTCAACCCACAAAATCATGTACATAATTCAACCTACTGCAACTTGTTACACTAAAATCTGATGAAGATTTAATTTTAGTGTACGCTCATTGACAAACCAAAAAGAAAACATATGCAGATGAGTTATGACGTTGATGGTCTTGTTACACTACATTTCATTGACAAGTCAACGGCTCAGACTCAAGAATTTTTCACTTTACTCTGATGACATCAAAAGTAATGCACGCATAACCGTTTCAAAATGGTAGTTCTTTGGCCATCTTCCTCACAACAGACATACCAAAATGGCATTCTTTGATGCCATTCATAATACAAAGAACTCATCTACTAGAAAGTTTACATTGCTATTCTGATGGCAAAAGGAGGCCATATATAAAGGTAGATACACTTTCTTCTCAAGACTAATGTGCGTTTCAGTCCTGTACAAACTCTTTGAACACATTAGTTCTATTATACTCAAGCAGAGAAAAAAATATGTATTCTTTTTACATTTAAGTAGTATTGGCTTGCTTCGGTAAGCTTTGAGATTTAATTTTTTACTTCAGATAAAGTAATTGCCATTAGAAGTGTAAGAATGTAAGCAGAATTTAAATAGCTCAGCAAAAGGACACTAGGACATGTTCCTTCCTTCAAAGGTTATTTTGCTTAACATGACCACAGCCATGTTTGCATTTAAATTAAAATGCCATTTGTTTTGTAAAAAAAAGCATCTTAATCAAGTCATCAGTGCCTCCATACCATGCTACAATATGTGCATACTGTATATATGTGTGTGACGTGCAAGTTATATGGCATATGTTCTTTATAGAAAGTACAGTGATAAGGTACACCATGTTTAACACCAGATGGAGATCCTGTTTTTCCTTCTGATTCCAATGGTGAGGGGACACCCATACTTCTGTTTGAAGATTAACCTACTATATTTGGTATTGTCTCATAAAAATCCACAGTTAAATGTCACAGGCAATTGTTGATTTGTTTGGATGGTGAATTATAAGGCTGATAGCAGCAATGTTCTTTAGTGCCTAAGAGAATAGCAAAAAAAGAAACAATATGAGCAACACTAAAGGCAACACACTTAAATAAAACGAAACTAACAAGTAATCTATAAGTGCACCAGTACCACACGTCATATCAAGTACAATCTTTAGTCAAAGGTGCAGCAAAAAGAATATCCAAACCACACCAAGCACAAAAACGAACAAGTTACTTACCTTCGGTAACAATATAACTGTAAGAGACGTATATTAATTATAGATTCCTTACCTCAGAATTACCGTCAGGCATCAGACTGGATCCAGAGAATTTTTCTTCAGCAGTACCCCTGCGCGCCGGTAGGTGGCATCAGTCGACTCCGCTTTTGCCGTTGGCATCGTGATCACCAGAATGACATCACGTATCTACTTAGACGCTGACCCTGTGTGCTGATGTCAGTTCTTTACACCACATTCCACGCCAGAAGCGCAGAGCCATGCAAGCCACTGACCACTGGTGCACAAAACTAGGGCCCTGAAAGGGAGTCCCTCACTCTAGAAGTCAGTTCGCAGAACGGGGAGGATTGGTGAGGCGGTAAGGAATCTATAACTAATATATGTCTCATTAGAGATATATCGTTATCGAAGGTGAGTAACTTGTTCCTCTGAAAGAGACTATTAGTTATAGATTCCTTACCTTAGAATAGATACCCCAGCAATACCAACCCCGGAGGTGGGTCTGCGAACTAAGTTCACACCAGAAAGTCCTGGAGAACTGAACGGCTGAAGAAGCCGTCTTTCCGGACCCGACTATCCAGGCAGTAATGCTTAGTGAACGTGTGCAGTGATGCCCACGTGGCTGCCTGGCAGATGTCACCGAGGAAGACTCCACGTCCCAAAGCAGTAGTGGCTGCCGTCGCCTTGGTGGAATGGGTGCGCAGCCCTACTGGAGGTTTCTTTTTCACCAAGGAGTAGCAGATCTTAATGCAAAGGACAACCTATCAAGAGATGGTCAGTTTTTGCACAGCCCGGCCTTTCTTGGCGCCCACATAGCCAACAAAGAGTTGATCGTCCACCAGGAATTGGATACAGACGGTGAAGTCTCTCCTCCTTGTAAGGGTGCGGAGGTGAAAAGAAGGTGGGCAAAGTGATGGTCTGTCCTATGTGGAAAGAGGTAACCACTTTGGGGAGGAAAGAAGGTCTATTTTGAAGGACAACCGTATCCGGATGAACAGCCAGGAAAGGAGGTTTAGAAGGACGAGCCCGAAGCTCACTCACCGTGCAAGCAGAGATGATGGCAACCAGAAAAGCAGTCTTTAAGGTCAAGAGTCTGAGAGAACAATTATGTAGTGGCTCAAAAGGGGAACACATAAGGTAAGTTAAGACTTAGTCCAAGTCCCACTGGGGCATTATGAAAGGAATAGGAGGAAAGAGGTGAGTAATGTGCTTAAGAAATCGATTTACTGTCAGGATTTAACTGTGGCGCCTGCCTGAACTACAGTTCCCATGACCAGCGGGGCTGTAACTACATTTCCCAGGAGCCTGAGCAACC
Source organism: Triturus cristatus (assembly GCF_964204655.1). NCBI lineage: Eukaryota > Metazoa > Chordata > Amphibia > Caudata > Salamandridae > Triturus > Triturus cristatus. The sequence continues at coordinate 985,858,412 of NC_140584.1, forward strand.
GGACAGGATTTAGGGAGGCGTGGCAGCTGGGGAAGTGTTCGTGATTTTGGTGAACACCGCGGGAGCGGCTGCTCCCGTTTTCGTGCTTCCAGTCAAGACGGAACAATTCTCAGAGGATTTGTGCAGGTTCCCAGCATCCTGCAAGGTAGGGAGTGACTCCGTGTTAGTGCTTGTTGGTTCGGAGCGAATTGTGCGGCGACGTAAGGAGGAGACAGGCTGTCTCCCTTCCGGACAGTTAATAGCTGCTTGGACGTCTAGTTTCAAGGCGAAGTCGCCTGCCATGATTTCAGGGGTACAGGATTTCGTGTACGTTTAAGGCAAGTGGCGGAGTGCTCGGGAAGGACTTCTCCGCATTACCGACACGAAGAGGTTACGATTTGGTCCTTGGATTACAAATGCCAAAGCGGACGGCAGTAGTAAATACACTACGCCCTGCCGTGTTTGGCGGACCTGTGGGAGGTGAGGAGTCAAGTGGGCTCCGGTGTATATGAAGGAATATACACGGGGAACCTCCATATCAGTAGCTTGGATTGCCTTGGCTGGAACTAAGGAAATACTAGCTTAGACCACGTCTTTGGGGCATTTGGATACATACTACTGTTTAAGTACATTAAGGAAGGGTGCGTGGTTTATCCTCTTCTAAGTGTTTGGTTCAGACAGTAGTGCACTAGTTCCTATTAATGGGGTTTTGTCTTGTGTTGTGTAGGATAAGGAAGACAAGGAGAGCACCATCGCTTTAAGGCTCCTTTCTGAGACTACGCAGGTGACCACTCCCTCTCTAGCGAGATATTATTGAGAGTAGGAATTTTCTATGTACTAACCAATGTGTTTTATTTTACAGCTTCCTTTCCCTGCGGTCCCTTCCCTTCCCTTCCTGTGGTTTTTCCCCTGTTGGTTTTTTTTTCCCTCGCCGTATCCTTCAAATACCCTGTATACATCTGTGACTCAGGGTGTTTGGAAGGTCCGGAGGTGGAGGTTATTGCTGCGATTGGATCCTGCAGAATGACATCTTGACAGAATCACGAACCCACGAATTACATTCTGCCCGGTTCAGTTGTAGCAATAATGGCGTCCATGGAGGACGTGTTGCATGCTTTAGTCCTGGTTCAGCAGGAGCTGGCTTCAGCTAGAGCTGAGACCACGGCATTGAGAGATAGGGTTAAACAGTTAACTAGGAATCCTTTTAACGCATCTGCTCAGGCGTCCTCTATACAGGTGACCGTGCCACCACCCATTCCTTTGGCTACCCCTGAAAGGTTCTCAGGCGATCCTCGTAAGACACAAGTTTTTTTAACACAGATATTGTTGCACTTTTCGTGTAAACCGGCTTCGTTCCCGACCAATCACTCACGAGTGGCCTTTGCCATATCATATTTGGCGGGGGACGCAGCCAATTGGGCCGTACCGTTAGTTAAAAACAATGATGCTATTCTGTCTGACTGGTCTGCCTTTAAGGCAGAATTCGAAAAGGTGTTTGATCGCAGGGCAACGACGTTTAGCGTAGACAAGGAACTTCTAGAATTGAGACAGGGCAAGGGTGAGCTCATTACGTACTTGACCACGTTTAACAGACTGGTGGCGGAGGCAGAATGGCCCGAGGAAAAACGAATGTCTCTTTTTTATCAGGGGTTAAAAGAGGACTTGAAAGACGTGGTGGCGCAAGTAGACCCTCAGCCCACTACGTGCGTGGATATGATTAATCTAGCATTAAGACTAGACAGTCGCATGACCGAAAGAGGGGGTAGCCGGCGTAAATGGGACCGGGGATCATTCAGTTATGATCGGGCCACGCGTAAGCCATCGGGAGGGTTAGACGGCAATCCTGAGCCTATGGAGGTCGGAGCCCTCCGAGCCCCGTTATCAAAAGAAGAGAGAGAAAGCCAGCGAACGCAGGGCCTTTGCATGTACTGTGGGAGGAAGGGGCACTACGTTAGAGAATGCCCATCAAAACCCAAAATCCCTAGTGTTTCTAGATTCAAAAGAGTCGCTGTTTCTTCCCTATCATATGAAACGAAACGGGGCAGTTGGAAAATCCAAGAGCAGAGGCTGAGGGAGGGATGGAATGGAAACTCACATCGCTCTCCACTATGGGGATAGGGGAAACAGAGGCACACCTAGTCATCGGTATGACGCTTACCTGCGAGCAGGAGATCCACCAAGTACTGGTTATGTTAGACTCCGGAGCCACGGGCAATTTTATAGATGAAGGCTTGGTGTCCCGTTTGGCAATACCCCGTGTCCCGAGAGAGAACCCTGAGGAGATCTTGGCTGTAGACGGACAACCGTTGAAATCAGGTCGCATAAAGGAAAGAACGAGCGAGCTAGGTCTTTCTGTAGTTACAGAAGGGTATACCCATTCCGAGCTGTTGACCTTAAACATCATCGCGGCGCATCAATACGAGGTCATTTTAGGTATGCCTTGGTTATGTAGGCATAACCCGGTGGTGGATTGGAGGTCTAAGACACTCCTTTTCTTGCCCGAGTTCTGTCAAGATCATGTTATGCCTAGTTCCCCTGTGCACGTAGTGGTGTTGGCCACACCGTATTTGGCGGCTACAGCCGTGGAAACCAACGTTCAACTCCCGGTGGAATACAGTAGCTATAGTGATGTGTTCAGTGAAATCAAGGCGGAATCACTCCCCCCTCATCGGGAGTATGATTGCCGCATTGACTTGATGGAGGGAGCTATCATTCCCACGTGTAGAGTATATGCTTTGTCAGTATCGGAAACGGTGCACCTAAAGGAGTACCTGGATCACTATCTCCGTTTGGGGTTTATTAGGCCTTCCCGTTCCCCTGCCGCGTCCCCTATTTTTTTCATTTCAAAAGCCAACGGGGATTTACGGGCTTGTGTGGATTACCGCATCTTGAATAAAAACACCGTGCGCAACCGTTATCCTCCCCCCCTCATCTCAGTGCTGCTTGATCAGGTGAGGGAAGCAAAGATCTATACCCATTTGGATTTGCGGGGGGCTTATCACCTGGTCAGAGTACGCGAGGGGGATGAGTGGAAGACGGCGTTCAAGACGCGTTATGGACTTTATGAATATTTGGTGATGCCGTTCGGGCTTTGCAATGCCCCGGCGGCTTTCCAATTCTTCATTAATGATGTGTTGAAGGAGTACGTAGATCGTTTTGTGGTCATGTATATCGATGATATATTGATATACTCTCAGGATGAATCTGGCCATACGGACCACGTGAGACAAGTTTTGGAGAGATTGAGAGAGCATCACTTATATGTGAAACTGAGCAAGTGCGAGTTTGGGGTACATGAGGTGGAATTTCTGGGGGTAAACCTCAGTCCTAAGGGGTTGCAGATGTCGGATCGGAAGGTCCGGGCGGTTCAGGAATGGCCGGCCCCAAAAAACGTGCGGGAAGTGCAGAGTTTTTTGGGGTTCGCCAATTACTACTGCCGGTTCATTGTACAGTTTTCCCAGAAGGGTGTCCCCATAACTAGGTTATTAAGAAAGGGGGTACCTTTTACATGGACCAGAGAGGCCGACGAAGCATTCAAGGCCTTAAAAAGGGCGTTCACCACGGCGCCGGTGTTGGCACATCCGGTGTTGGAACATCCCTTTGTGGTGGAAGCTGATGCTTCGGAGGAAGCCATAGGGGCTGTTCTGTCTCAGAGAGATGCGCACTCGGGCCACCTCCATCCTGTGGCATATCTGTCAAGAAAGTTGAGCCCTGCGGAGGTCAACTATACAATAGCGGAAAAAGAACTTCTCGCTATTAAGCGTGCCTTTCAGGAGTGGAGGCAATATCTGTGGGGGGCCTGCCACGCGGTGACCGTTTATACCGACCACCGCAACCTCCAGTATATGACTTCGGCTAGGCATTTGACACAGAGACAAATGCGATGGATGCTTTTCTTTGCCGAGTACAACTTTGTTGTAACCTATAGACCTGGCATTGACAACAAGAAAGCAGACGCCTTGTCCCGGCAAGCTATACCAATAGAACAGCGAGAAGCGGTTCCTCAGGCCATTATTCCGGCAACCAAAGTAGTGTGTGTGGTTCGGGCGGAGAATTTCCTGGAAATGGTTAAAAGTTCCATGTCTTTGAAGGCGTGGGAACAATGGGCAGCCTGTAAAACTGGAAGGGTAGTGAGACAAGGGCTGCCTTTTCAGGGAGAGTGTTTGTACTTGCCCAATGTTAAGATCAGGAAGAGGGTGTTTGGCTGGTGCCATGTAACGCCTATGGCAGGTCATCCCGGAGTTACAAAGACTGTGCGTCTGCTTCGACGATATTTTTGGTGGGAGTCATTGGTTAAGGACGCTACCTTGTGGGTAAAGGAATGTGAGGAGTGTGCCAGATCTAAGGGAGAGAACACAAGGAGGAAAGGACTATTAATGCCCATGCCCACGCCTGCTCGCCCATGGCAGAACATCAGCCTAGATTACATCACAGGCTTACCTTTGGATCAAGGCTGTTCAGCCATCTTGGTAGTAGTTGACAATTTAACTAAGATGGGTCATTTTATTCCTTGTTCGAACCTTCCCACGGCGAGCCAAACCGCCCAGCTTGTGGCTTCTCAGGTCATACGGCTGCACGGCCTTCCACAGGTGATAGTGTCGGACAGGGGCCCGCAGTTTCTTGCCCGTTTTTGGAGAACTTGGTGTCGGGCATTGGGAATAGAAGCAGCACTTTCAACGAGTTTTCACCCACAAACAGACGGACAGACGGAACGCGTGAACCAAACCTTGAAAAAATACCTACGGTGTTATTCTAAGGAAGCGTTTGAATCTTGGGTCGACCTGTTATGGTTGGCCGAATTGGCATATAACAATGCGTGGCATAGCTCCACGGGCATTTCCCCTTTTAAGGCCAATTATGGTTATGATGCAAACACCTTACCCATTCACATCCCTCCGGATGTAGCGAACCAGCCCTCGGTATTGGCTCGCGTTCGACAATTGAAGAAAGTGCATAAGTACGTGCATACACATCTGTTAAAGGCCAAAGAGGTGTATAAGCGGTGGGAAGATAAACACAGAGATCCCTGCCCGCCGTTTCAAGTGGGGGATCAGGTTTGGCTGTCCACCAGGTACATTCGATTTAAGCTCAGAAGTGTATTTCATCCACGCTTTATTGGCCCCTTTCCGATAGTGAGACAAATCAATCCTGTGGCGTTCAAACTAAAGTTGCCTTGCTCCCTCAGGATCCATCCCGTGTTTCATGTCCATTTATTGAAAAAGGCGCTCACGTCCCAGAAGCGAAAACCCCCGCCGGTGGAGAGAGACGGCGGTCTTGAATACGAAGTGCGGTCCATACGCGACTCTAAGTTGCGTAGGGGGGTGCTTTGGTATTTGGTTTCCTGGAAGGGTTATGCGGCGGAAGATGACTCCTGGGAACCCTGGAGTAACATAAACGCCCCGAGAGCCGTAGCCTCTTTCCATAGGAGATATCCCTCCAAACCGGGCCCTAGGAGGCGCATGGGAGGAGGACATACTGTCAGGATTTAACTGTGGCGCCTGCCTGAACTACAGTTCCCATGACCAGCGGGGCTGTAACTACATTTCCCAGGAGCCTGAGCAACCGGACAGGATTTAGGGAGGCGTGGCAGCTGGGGAAGTGTTCGTGATTTTGGTGAACACCGCGGGAGCGGCTGCTCCCGTTTTCGTGCTTCCAGTCAAGACGGAACAATTCTCAGAGGATTTGTGCAGGTTCCCAGCGTCCTGCAAGGTAGGGAGTGACTCCGTGTTAGTGCTTGTTGGTTCGGAGCGGATTGTGCGGCGACGTAAGGAGGAGACAGGCTGTCTCCCTTCCGGACAGTTAATAGCTGCTTGGACGTCTAGTTTCAAGGCGAAGTCGCTTGCCATGATTTCAGGTGTACAGGATTTCGTGTACGTTTAAGTGCTGGGGAAGGACTTCTCCGCATTACCGACACGAAGAGGTTACGATTTGGTCCTTGGATTACAAATGCCAAAGCGGACGGCAGTAGTAAATATACTACGCCCTGCCGTGTTTGGCGGACCTGTGGGAGGTGAGGAGTCAAGTGGGCTCCGGTGTATATGAAGGAATATACACGGGGAACCTCCATATCAGTAGCTTGGATTGCCTTGGCTGGAACTAAGGAAATACTAGCTTAGACCACGTCTTTGGGGCATTTGGATACATACTACTGTTTAAGTACATTAAGGAAGGGTGCGTGGTTTATCCTCTTCTAAGTGTTTGGTTCAGACAGTAGTGCACTAGTTCCAATTGATGGGGTTTTGTCTTGTGTTGTGTAGGATAAGGAAGACAAGGAGAGCACCATCGCTTTAAGGCTCCTTCCTGAGACTACGCAGGTGACCACTCCCTCTCTAGCGAGGTATTATTGAGAGTAGGAATTTTCTATGTACTAACCGATGTGTTTTATTTTACAGCTTCCTTTCCCTGCGGTCCCTTCCCTTCCCTTCCTGTGGTTTTTCCCCTGTTGGGGTTTTTTCCCTCGCCGTATCCTTCAAATACCCTGTATACATCTGTGACTCAGGGTGTTTGGAAGGTCCGGAGGTTATTGCTGCGATTGGATCCTGCAGAATGACATCTTGACATTTACAATAGGGGACCTGAAAAGAGAAGGCTGATCAGAAAGACGAAGAAAGGCTTAAATGGCCGAAAGATAGCCTTTAAGGGTGCCCAGAGAAGAGTCCTGCTGGGCCAAAGAGAGAATGAAGAGGAGAACCTCTGAAAGAGGGGCAGGAAGAGGATCCACTGCCTTTGCTGAGCACCATGCCACAAATGTGTTCCATCTACAGGCATATACTGTTTTAGTGGAGAGACGCCTGGCTGCCAAGATGACCTTACATACTTCAGGAGGAAGGACAAAAGCTGTCAACTGTCGCCGCTCAATCTCCATGGGAGAGGCTGGACAGGTTCGGGTGGAGGACCATCTCCTGTTGCTGCAAAAGTAGATCCTCCCGAAGAGGCAGTCTGATCGGAGGATCGATGGCCATGTTCAAGAGCTCTGGATACCACACTCTTCGTGCCCAATCCGGAGCCACAAGAATGACTTGGGCTCGGTTGTGCTTGATCTTCTTCAGCACTCTGGGCAGAAGTGGTATAGGCAGAAAGGTGTACAGAAGCCCGCAATTACACTCGTGACGAAAAGCGTCGCTGAGCGAGTGCCGTCTCGGAAATTCCAACGTGCAGAACTGCTAACATTGCGCGTTCTCTTCGGTGGTAAACAGATCTAACCAAGGCTCTCCCCACTGCTGAAAGAGACCTTGCACCACCTCCGAGTGAAGACGCCATTTGTGATCCATCATGCAACGGCAGCCGAGTTTGCCCGCCCTGGTGTTCAGGGAACCTGCCAAGTGTTAAACCACCAGAGACATGCCCTGATGTTCCAGCCACGTCCAGAGGTGGAGAGCCTCTTGACATAGGGTCAGCGACCCCACGCGCCCTGTTTGTTGCAGTGCCACATGGCGGTCGGATTGTCCATGAACACCTGCACTACTCTTCCTTTGACAGAAGGAAGGAATGCTTTCAGTGCAAGACGCATTGCCTGGAGCTCCAGCAGATTCATGAACAGGGGCCTCTGATCTTCAACCTCTCCCATGTGGCCGCCCCATCCCCGGAGTGACTCATCTGTCACCACTGTGAAGTCTGGTTGGAGAAGGGAGAGGGATCTGCGTTGACCCAATCCTGGTCCGTTAGCCACCACTGCAATTGGTATGCAGTGCCCTCCGAGATCTGGACGACATTGGAAAGATTTCCCTGATGCTGCACCCACTGTAACATCAGGTCCCACTGCAGAGCCCGCATATGCCACCTGGCATGATCCACCAGCAGGAGGCCATGAGGCACAGCAGCCTCAGGGTCAATCTCACCGAAACCTAGGATAAAGGCTGAAACATCGGTAACAGAGCCCGAATATCCCGGACTCGCTGCTCGGGAGGATAAGCCCGAAACTACGCTGTATCCAGAACTACTCCGATGAAAAGGAGCTTCTGAGAGGGAATCAGGTGCGACTTCGGCACGTTGATAGTGAACCCCATCGAATGCAGGAGGTCCGCCGTAGTCTGTAGGTGGGAGACAACAGCCTGGGGCGAGCCCTCCTTCAACAGCCAGTCGTCAAGATAGGGGAAGACTGGAAACCCTGATCTGCGCGGATGAGCTGCAACAACCGCCATCACTTTTGTGAACCCCGAGGGGCGCTGGTAAGGTCAAAGGGGAGCACGGTAAACTGAAAATGCTTGTGGCCTACCGTGAACTTAGGGTAACGCCTGTGGGCTGCCAGGACGGGAATGTGGAAGTAAGCGTCCTGCAAGTCCAACGCTACCACCCAGTCTCCATGGTCGAGGGCAGACAGGACCTGAGGCAATGTCAACATCTTTTAACTTCTCCTTCCGGAGCAAGCGGTTGACGTCCCTGAGATCCAAGATAGGACGCAGGCCTTTGTCCTTCTTGGGCACCAGGAAGTAGTGGGAATAAGAATCACGACCTACTTCTGGGACAGGGGCTTGCTCGATAGCTCCCTTGGCCAAGAGAGCTGTAACTTCCTGACGGAGAAGGGCCAAGTGATCCTCTGACATACGATGGAGTGTTGGTGGCATGGAGGGAGGGATAGTTTTGAAGGGGAGGGAGTAGCCCCTTTGGACTATCTGCAAAACCCACCTGTCCAACGTGATGTTGTGCCAGTGAGGGAGGTGATGGCGGATCCTGCCGCCCACTGGCAACTGGTGGCCCTGAAAGGTAGAACTAGGAAGACTTAGAGGCTGCTGTAGAGGGGGCACTGGTGGACTGGCCTGCCTGCTGGCCCCCAAATCCATGGCGTTGGGTTCCACGTCCTTGGCTGTGCAGAGGCTGGGTAGCTTGCATCGGCCTTTGGCCCTGTGTGGAATGTGGTGGGGCACCCCTTCCGTAGCCACGAAAGGGGCAAAAGGCAGACTACACAGGACGAGAAGTGGCAGCGAGGTCCAAGAATCTGGCCATAGCTCTAGAGTCTTTGAAGCTCTCACGCGCACTCTCCGCCTTGTCGCCAAACAGGCGACTGCCATCGAAGGGCATGTCCAAAAGAGTCAATTGGAGATCCCCAGAAAAGCCAGTGGCTCTCAACCAGGCGTAGCGCCTTAGGGAATCGTTCTACGCAGCGACTCAGCAGTGTCCAGCCCACATCGGATGGCAAACTTTGCTGCGTCTCTCCCCTCCGCGACCACACGGGAGTGCGTGGCCCAAGCCTCCTCCGGGCACTGTGGCAGCACTTGTGTCCCACACAGAGTAGGTGTAACGGCCCAAGAGACATGCGGTGTTCACCTACCGCAGTCCTCAGCTGGCGGAAGAAAACAGCTTCCCAAGATGGTCCAGCTTCTTGGATTCCCTATCTGGGGGAGCAGAAGGGAACACGCCTTTGGATGTTGAGGCTTGGACCACCAAGCTCTCGGGAGAAGGGTGTTGGGAGAGGAAAATTGGGTTGCCCGGGGCCGGGCGGTGGCGTCTGGCAATCATCCTATCCACAGGTGCACCTGTGCTGGGTTTGGACCAGGTGCCCAGAAGGATGTCTGTGAGGGCCTCACTGAATGGAAGCAGGGGCTCCTAAGAGGACGCTGCCGGCTGAAGCACCTCAGTCAGGAGATTTGTCCTGACTGCCAGCGTAGGAAGCTCAAGGACCAATGCCTCAGCCACCATACGCAACACCACAGCGTAGGAGGCTCCCTCCTTCGTAGCCACGGTAGGGGGAGAAAGTATGCTAAGGTCTGGGAAGTTATCCAGACCACTGGCCTCACCTAACTCCTCTCTATAGTCCGGCTCTTCATGCTGGTCTGCCAAAGGGTCAACAGACCCATCCCAGTCCTTCTCACCCTCCTCTGGCTGCTGCACAGGGCGAAAGGGAACGCCAGGGTAGAACAGCAGTACAAAAGTACCAGTCGGCACTGGTACTGGCGTCGGTCGATGCTGGTCCGCCTCCGTGTCCAAGTCGAGGGGAAGGCTGGGGTCGACGCCGGCCGGGGACACAACCGGCGTTGGAAGTGGCAGGGGTGTCGTCAAAGTTATTGTGCCAGAGGAGGCATCGTGAGGTCGACCGGCATCGTTCCAAATCAAGGCCTGGGTCCCGGGGGGCCCTTCGGTGTCGAGGCTGCAGCTGCCGGCATCGAAGGCTTAGAGTCCCCAGCCCAGTCCGCGGGGCCCGAAGGCACACCGGCAGAGTCTGGCTGCCCAAAGATGGAGTGGAGAGCTTTGTAAAATGCACAAAGCTGGGCAGGGGATGTTCCGGCTCCCGGGAAAAGAGGGAAGCTCAAAGCCGTCTCAGCAGGCTCTGTGGGCGGAGCCGAAGGATGACTACCTTCCGCGTCGCGTCAGCCGACAGACATAGAGAAGGCAAAAAGTGACGGTGCATCTTCGCCTTCTTCTTGTGCTTCGACTTACCCAAAGACTTCGATGAGGAGTGATGGTGATGACGTCGTGACCGGTCCTGCGACCTCCCTCTCGACCGGGACCTCGAGCGGCACTGAGCGGACTGCCGGGCCTCAGCTTTCGGGACCACTCCCGCAAAGACTTCGGGTTCATGGCCCGACAGTCAGAGTACGACTTCGGGTCATAGTCGCGTTTCGGGCACCAAAGGCACACTAGGTGCGGGTCCGTGACTGACAACAACTTGTGCCAAGAGTCACAATGCTTGAAGCTGGTCCGACGATGGGACATCCCTACGTGCACCAGGAGTCAAGCGACTCAAAAAGATGTTGACAAAAGTTGAAAAATCATTAGTCAAAAAATGACTAAGGGTACCGCTCTATCTGGATCTGCGCTGGCTGGCACGGAAAAAGAACTGACGTCAGTGCGCAGGGGCGGCATCTAAGTAGATACCTCAACGTCATTCCAGCGATCACGACGCCAACGACGAACATGGAGTCGACCAGCTCCACCTACCTACCCGGAGGGATACTGCTGAAGAAAAATTCTCTTCTAAGGTAAGGAATCTATAACTAATAGTCTCTTTTAGATGAACAAGTTACTTACCTTCAGTAACACCTTTTCTGGTACAGACTATCTAACCTCAGATTCCTCACTTTTGGAATATTCCCCCAGGACTGGAGCTGGAAAATTTCAGCAGTACCCCTAAGTGCTTGTAGGCAGCGTCGTGCGGCTCTGCAGCAGTGTTGTTACACTCATGATATGACATGTGAAGTCGCATATAGGAGCCACCCACACATGCAGTCAGGTGCTGTCTCAACCGTCCACACCCTCCAACACAGAGTCCAATCGCAGATTGGCTCAGACCAGTGTGCAGATCCCTAAATTGGGACCTTTTCTAAGTGTAAAAAGTTCAGTTCACAGGATAGGGAGGATGGGATGGTCAGAGAGGAATCTGCGGTTAGAGTCTCTCCCCAAAAATGGTGTTCTTGTGATAGTGACTTGCAGCCTCAGATTCCTCAACTTTTGAATAGATGCCAAAGCAGTACTAGGAGGTGGGTTTGTGAACTGCTCAAACTGAAAAATCCTGCAGGACAAGTGGGCAAAATGCCCATTGTGACAGACCTAGCTGTCTAGGAAGTAATGCTTAGTGAAAGTATGGAGTGAAGTTCAGGTGGCTGCTTGGCAAATGTACAGAGCAGGCACGCCACATGCTAAAGCAGTGGTAGCAGCCTTGGCTTTGGTGGAATGAGCACGCAATCCCTCCAGAGGCAGCTTTTAAGCAAGTGCACAACAGATATTAACGCAGAGTATGATCCAACGGGAGATAGCCTTTTCTCACTGCTGTGCTTTTCTTTGCTCCTGCAAATTAAAAAAAACAGAGCTCATTGTCCACACGGTGTTCTCTGGTACAACTGATGCAAAAACCTAAGGACTTCTTTTGGATTCAGCCGGAGGAGTCTCTCATCCTCCTGAGGGTGATGTTTAGCCAGACGTGAAAATGAATCACCACTTTCGAAAGAAAGGAAGCTCTGATCATCAAACCAGTTTTTCTGTGTAGAACATGGTGTATGGCAGGTTAAGGAAGAAGGCTTGTAGCTCGCTCACCCACTGAACCAAGGTTAAGGCGACAAGGAAGACTGTCTTGAGCGTAGAGGACTTAGCCTTAGAGGACAGCTGCACATGGAGTACACATAAGGAATGGAGGAACACAATTTAGCTCCCACTGAGACATAATAAACAGCAAAGGAGGAAACATACATTGCAAATCTTTCAGAAAATGCATCACAACTAATGATCGAAACAATGAAGGATGATCCGACAACTTGAAAAAAAGCCGAAAGAGCTGACAGGTAGGCTTTAACTGTGCCCAAAGCAAAAGCCTTGCTGAGCTAGGGATAATTCAAAAATCAGCATTTTGGGTGGGTGCCGCACCAAGCCACAAACTTGTCCCACTGACAGGCATATACAGAATTTGTTGAGGGACCTTGCCACCAAGATGACATTAACCACTTTCGGAGGAAGGTCAAAGGTAGTCAACAGCCACCACTCAATCATCAGGCATGGAGGTGCAAAGGGCATCATTTAGGTTGCAGGACCCGACCCTGCTGCTACGACAGGAGATCCTACCAAAGGTGCAGTCTGATCGGAGGACAGATGGCTCAGTCTGCCTCAATCTCCTTGTCCATTTCGGTGCCACTAGGATAACTTAGGCCTGGTTGTTCCCGAACTTTTTCAGAACTTGGGACAAGAGAGGCATTGACGGATAAGTTGCAAAGGAGTCCCAAGTACCACTCTAGGTGGGTGATAGATGTCCTGGAAACCAATGACCAAAGGAGCGGAGATTGTGCCTTTTTGGTTGCAGCCAAAATATCAAGCAAAGTTTCCCCCCAATCACAGAAGAGCCCCTGCATCACCTCCTGTTGTAACTGCTATTCATGGTCCGCTAGATGTTGGCAGCTCAGCTCATCCACCCCAGTGTTTAGTGATCCCACCACGTGGTGCACCACTAGGAAAATCCCATGGCGTTTCTGTCACTTCCGGAGGCACAGAGCCTCCTGACATGACCCCATCCCACCCTGCTTGCTGCAGCACATGGTGGTGTAGTTGACTGTAATGGCCCACAACTTCAAAAGATTGATGTGGAGCTGAGCCTCCACTAGAAACCAGACACCTCTGATCTCCACCTCTCTCAAGTGGTCTCCACAACCCAGAAGTGATGCATCTGTCACCACTATTCGCGCTCTGGATGTAATAGGGAGAGGGGTCTGCCACTGACCCAATCGGGGTCCAGCAGCCACCACTGCGGATCTTTTGCAGTCTCCTCTGTACCCCGATCAGAGATCCCCCCAAGGTTGCGCTCACTTACCCACTCTAACTTCAGACCCCCTGCAGAGCCCTGGTGTGCTTCACCAGCAGGATGCAGGAGACCATCCGTCTCAGCAGCCTCGGAGTCCACTCATTCAGATCCAGGACAGAGGCTGAAACATCGGGATGATGACCCAAATGTCCTGGACTCTCTTTTCTAGGGGGAAAGGACGAAACCGGATGGTGTCCAGAATGAATATACGATGTTACATCGCGGTCTTCACACCGCGATACCTTTACAACGCAGGCATTGCAATGCAAGTGGTTACAACGACTTGCGCTGGAGGGCGCTGGACTTAAGAATAGTTTGATTTACTATTCCAACTCCGGCCTACATTACAGAATGGGAAGGTGTTGGAAAAGTAAATCATACTATTCCTTAGCTTAGAGCGACATCCAGCGCAAGTCATTGTAATGACTTGTGTTGTAATGCCTGCGTTGTAAAGGTATTGCGGTGTGAAGACTGCGATGTAACAGACGTTTCCCGTCCAGAATGGCTATGATGAAGGGGAAAGTCTGCGAAGGAGTTGAGTGTGACTTTTGCATGTTGATAGTGAACCCAAAAGATGTTAGGCTTGCTGTAGTCTGGAGGTGGGTGTCGCCTGCCTGGGGAGTGTCTGCCTTCAACAGCCAGTCATCGAGGTACAGAAAGCCTGGAAACCCTGACATCTGAAGATCTGCTGCAATCACTGCCATTACTTTCAACACTTGAAGGGCACTGGTGAGGGAATTACAGATGTGACTGTCACGGTGGATCAGAAAGGCCCAGAGAGTGAGCTCTAGCTTGCTGTCTTTAAAGCACTTGAGGGCTGAGTCTGCTTTATTACCAAAAATCCAGGAGCCATCAAAGGGTATATTTATGAGGCAGCCTTGGATGTCGCCGGAGAATTCTATAACCTTCATCCAGGAATGCCTACGAAAGGCTATATTAGTGCCTATGGCCATGCCCAAAGATCAGCAGTGTCCAAGCTGCAACAAATAGTAAACTTGGCGATATCACAACCCTCTTGTATCACATGTGTAAAGATGGAATGCACATCATCAGGGGCTGCTTGAAGGACCTGTGCCTAAGAGTCTCAAAGAGCATGGGAATAGCGACTCAGAAGGCAGCTGGAATTTACAGGATGAAGAGCTAGACTTGTGGAGGAAAAAACACATTTTCCAAATGTCTCAATCCATTTTGATTTCCTATATGCTGGTATAGTAGGAAACAAATTAGGATTAACTTTACGTGCTGAATCATGCACAACACAACTCTCAAGAGTGGGGTTCTGATTCAAAAAGTCTAGGTCACCCAGGGCAGGGTGGTGGCGCCTCGAAATTGCTGACTGAATCAGGTGCCCGAAGGGTGAATCTGAGGGTCTCATTAAATGTAGCAGGGGCTCAGAACTCGTTTGCCCCAGTTGAAGGACCCAGTCAAAATATTGGTCTTGACTTCTCTATTAGACAGACGTAGGTGACGGAACCAAAGGTCCTGACATTTTTTGCTTTTGGCATCATCACTCAGCAAAAATTCTGTAAACGGTTGCCACAAGGATAATATAGCATTCACAGCTCCTTAGACTGAGAACCATCAGCTAAGTGACACAGTTGGGATGACTTTTACTTTGATGCCACACAAAGCACAAAATGAGAAATGTATAAGACTGTCCTTTTAGATATACAATTTTTTCCTCTGTCCAGACCCATATATTGTCCAGCAGAGTGTACACGTTCTTCTCACACCTGTAAATAAAGGGACCATGTAGTGCATGATTAGGCTTTCCTGTTTTCAGTTTCTATTTTTTATAAATTCTGGTCGTTTTTTCCCCCAGTGTTTTCAAGTGATTTCAATACCGTAAAAAAAAAGTGGTTATCAGTGGTTACACATTTTCGCGCTACTAAAAACAACGGAAACAGTGTTTTTCCGGTGTTCATTGTAATTTTGCTATCTGCACTGATTGTGCATGGTATATAGCAGGGTACGTACAGTGTATATGAGGTCCAAATACATTATTGCAAATCAAACTTATTGCAGTACACCATACAATACTTCTTCAGTGAGTCTTTGGTCATGTGCACTCGCTCTTTCCTTCCTGAAAAGGCCCTCTCAACATTGGTACTTGAGATGGGCAACACAAAAAACCCAATACACAATTTGCTATCTCTGGCCACTGACATAGCTTTCCATGCCAATACTTGTGCACTTGAACATTGCGATTCTCTGGGCAGGTTCTGCAACATTTGCGTCCAACTGGGCGCTTATGCCCTCAGAGTTATTGAAGCAGTTAATAATGCAGCAGCACTTTTGAAACTATGGAGAAAATTACCCTTTATGGAAGGAATCTAGATCTTGTAAGAGTAACACAGTGAGGTTTCATTGACTTCAAATGCCATGGTTTGTTATGGGACATTTCTATGCATCATTGCAAGCCATTTCTCATACATTGTAAAATAAAAGTTCCTGAATAGCTCTTCAACATTGCTTTGCTCACCAAGTGGCAAGCCCTCTAACATGGAACATGTAGCAGTTCCTACGTCACTAAGCGTGTTGCCTAGCCTACTCTCAAGGATATGTTTCACATATACACCAATTATGCTGAACACTTGGCAGACATGGGTGTTTTCAGACTCCAGTTTGTTTTATTGAGAACACTACAGCAGTTATGTTTTCCTGTAAAAATCTAAGAATGCAGCACAGTGTACTTTTTTCACATTACTATCAATATGAGACCAAAGATCCTCACATTTTTTGCCTTTGGCATCATCCCTCAGCAAAAATTCTGTAAACGGTTCCCACACGGATAATATAGCATTCACAGCCCCTTAGACTGAGAACCATCAGCTACGTGACACAGCTGAGATGACTCTTTCTTTGATGCCACACAAAGCACAAAATGAGAAATATTTGCGTTTGAGTTCTCCCGCATAACAAAACAGTGCACCAAAATGGACGAAAAAATTAATATCATTCTTCATTAACTCTGAAGATAGTAAATATGCTTTCTGCATACCATCTAACAAGTGGCAAGGATCTCTTACAGGGAAGCACTTCAGCTCAGGTATCGATTTTGTCAGGTCATCACACAACTTTTTCATATACGTAGCTGAATCACTGCAAATACAAACAATATCACTCCAATCTTTGTTGAAATTGGAAAGAACCTTATAGCAGCAGCATTCCAAGTGACACTGCGTTCCATGTTTTCCAAAAGTCTGGTGTCATGTTTTCACCACTATCCCATATGCTTGGTGATAGCACTCTTTTCACATATACTTGTCACTAAACCTTGCATTGAATATTTAAAGCCTATCAATACTGACTCACTAGAAACTGGGGGCTGATGTATCAAGGGTTTTTACCCATTTTCTGTTGGTAAATGTGATGGCACATATTAGGAAAGATTCTTATGAAACCAGCCATTTAACCTATCAGTGAAAGACTCAAAAGCAGCCCAAATATCAAATATGATTATGAACTGTCCTGATTCTCTACAGTTTATAAAATAATTTAACAAGACCTAAAACATTCTTCTTAACCCGGCATCTTTAGATCACAAAACCGAGAAAAGCAAAAGGAAGAACAAATATTTTAGTGACATACCTAAACAAAACTCAAGCAGAATAATGTTAGCCCAGCCTTTCTTGCTGCTAGTTTGTATAAACAAGTTATATTGTATTGGCCCCTTCAGGAAGATAAAAAATAACTCTTTCACTCTTCTTTTCCTTTCTTTTAACGGCATTTATTTTGTGGTTGTGCAGGTGTTTTTTCAGTGTTTATGTTTACAATGGTGAGGGCTATTTCCCTTTCGGTGGGGTTCTATCAGTTATTATAGGTTTAAACCTAAAACCGGACAGTCTATGCATGATGTAAGAAGTCGGACTATGCGTTAGCTTCCAATTGTGCCCTAGCCTTCCACCTTTCTCTCATGAACATCTAAAAAAAAAAACTCCAAGCAGATTTACTATCTCTCAGTGTAGCATTTCTGTTTCACCCACATTATTTATGACTGAATGACTAAGACATACGAATCTCAGCGGCTGTCAATGTAATGTTTCTCATGGTATGCAGAGGAGAGGATCTTCAGAGCAGCGGGATAAAAAGGCAAACAAATCAAAGCAGTCTGCAGATAGATGTGTGAACGCACATATGTGTATGAGTTTTATGAAGTTCTTCCAATTTCAGTAACACTAAATCCAACGAGCACTTATTCGTGATTTTATACCAGTCCTCCAGAGATTCCCTTGAGTCTCTGAATAAAGCGAGTTTCAAAGTGAAGAGTATCCAACACAGAATTCTGTGCACTTCAACTATTCTCCCAGAGTGCTAGGATCTAATTTGTTATTGATCACCCTGCGCACTTAAGGCATTTTAACGGCTGTTTGGAAGTGATTGTGGAACAATGATCATTAATCAATGAAGCAATTCTCTTCTGCGAACAAAGTTTGTTATTATTGACAGGAAATAATAGTAGTAATAGAGAGGAAACCACATTCACTTTCTGACCGCCGTGAGCCTGCACACAGGTTGTATGAAAAGTGTGTATGTATAGAGATAAACTGCTCTCTGCGGTGTTCATATTTGGAACATAATATACACTGTGGCAAGACGTATGACTTGCAATAGGAAGAACAGAAGTTTGGGGGTATAAATAATTTTTGTAATATACATGTGGGTGAACTGTTTGTAAACACACATAGGTGGGATTAACTACTATTTACCCGCAATACGGTACCATGATTGTGACTGAAATAAAACTGCTTAAATGATGCACAAACTACATTCAGTAACGCTCTTTCTGGTGCATACTCTTTCTACCCGTGGAGTCCTCACCTTTGTCCCCTGGCACCAAACTAGATCTGGAAGATATAAATAGCATTGCTCCTATGTGCTGGAAGATGACACTGTGCGGTTCCGTGGTGACTTTATTCTGTTTGGAAGTAACGATGGAGCTGCATATAAGCGTCACCACTGCACAACACCACCAATTTCTCTCTAAGTTGACACTGTCTGTGCCCTGGGATGTGGAGTCCAACAATAATAAGTGTGAAGATCTCTAATTTGGGACCTTAATAGATGGAAAAAGAGACCAATCAACAGAACGGGGATGAAGGATGGAAGTGAGGAATGTAAGGCTAGATAGAGTAGCCACCAGGAAGATTGCTAAAGAAAGAAAACAACTTGTTCTTCTGAATAATTCTTCTATCTGCAGATTTCTCATCTTTGGAATAAACACCAAAGCAGTGCCTCCAAAGGTGGTGGATCTGTGTAATATATCAGACCAAATCAGGCAAAATACTTTTCCCGTCAGGCGGAAGTACTTTGTGAACGTGCTCACCGATGACCAGGTGGAGGCCTGACAGATGTCAAGGACAGACACTCTGTGTGCCAGCGCAAAGGTAGCAGCCTTGGCCCTGGTAGAATGGTCCCTCAATCTTTCCTCAGGCTGCTTCTTATCCAGGGTTTAGCAGACTCTAATACAAAGGACTAGAAGGGGGATAGGAGCACACTGCTTCACCTCCCAGCACATCAGATCACTGCTGATGAAGGATTATATCCAGAAACATATGTGTATAGAGATTCACAGCACTAACCTTGGTGAAATACTTCAGCAAAAAACCAAGTAAGCATTCAAAGTGAACTGAATTTACCATAATGCTAAGGGGTAAACTGGCTAGGAGGTAAAGCAGTGTGCTCCCATCCCCCATCTATTTGAAAAGTCTCCCTTGAGCCATTGAGCTGACGAGCTTTTGGAGATGCACTTGTGCGCCAGAGAGGTACAGAGACCAGAGAGAATTGTAGCAGTTTTCTCAGCAACCCGAGATGAATTTCGTTTACCTCTACTGATGAAGGATTATATCCAGAAAAACATGTGTTTAGAGAATCTCAGCACTAACCTGCGCCAACCTTGGTGAAACACTTAAGCAAAAAACCAAGTAAGCATTCAAAGTGAACTGCATTTATAATAATGCTAAGGGGTGAACTGGCTAGGACGTGAAGCAGTGTGCTCCTATTAAATTTGACTAATTCCTTACCTACACAGCCTTTCCCTTCTTTGCCCTAGAGAACCCCAGAAAGAGCTGTCAGCCCACCTGATGGTCTTGGTGCTATCAATATCAAAGCTTAAAGCTCTTTTGGGGTCCAGCCGATGGAGTCTCTCTTCCTCTTTCAAGGGGTGAGGAGTAGCAAAGAATGCTGGGAGATTGAGGGATTGAACTACATGATAAGCACTCTTGGTTTTTGGCAATAAGGCAAACCTGGTCCTCAACACCACCCTTTCTGGGAAAAGGTGATGTAAGGCTGCTGCACTGAGAGAACTTAAGAGTTCACTCACGCAAAGAGGTAAATTTATTGCGACCAGGAACACAGTCAGGAGAAATAGAGGACAGCTGTGCATTGGTTCGGATGGTGTGCATGAGGAAAGTGAGGACCAAATTAAGATTCCACTGTGGCATCACAAAGGGTTTGGGCAGAAGCAAATAAGTCAAGCTCTTTGGAAACCTCATTACAACAGGCAATTTGAACCAAGATGCCTGGCCCAACAACTGTAAAAATGCCGAAAAGTTGGAGAAATACTCTTTAACAGTAACCACCACAAGTTCTTACAGGGCCAGAGAAAAAGCAAACAAGACATTTGGCGTCAAACGGGTCCGTACCGATGGTGCCACACCAGGATACAAACTTGTCCCAGCACATGGCATACACAGACGTTGTAGAGGGATGCCTGAACAAGAATGACATTCACAACTTTGAGAGGAATACTTAATGCAGTCAACTGCCACCGTTTAATCTACAAACATTGAGGTGCATATTGCCCAGGTTCCAGTGCAGATCCCTGCTCTGCTGCTGCGAGAGGAGATCAAAGGACAGATGTTCCCGGTACCCTACTCTCCTTGCCCAATATGGAGTTACCAGAATGACTTGGGTCTGATCTTTCCTGATCGCCATAAGAACTCAGGGAGGGAAAGGGAGAGGCAGAAAGGCATACAGGAGTCCTGCGCTCCACTCAGAATACATCTCAAAGAGAGAGAGCCTCCTTGGAAACTCTAGCTTGCAAATGTTTTGCCACTGCACGTTCACGGTGGTGACGGATAAGATACTTACCTTTGGTTATGCCTTATCTGGTAGGTAGGTTCTAGCTGCAGATTCCTTACCTTTAACTTATCCCCAAGCGCCTGACTGGATCCGGAAAACTTTCCACAGCAATACCTCTGCGCGTCCGGTAGGGGGCATCGAGTGACTCCATAACGACGTCATTGGTAGGACGTGACCTTGACAGAGTCCATATAAGCCTTCCTCTGAGGCGCTGATACCAGTTTCTTTTGTGACCACTATCCGTGTTAAAATGCGGAGCTACTGATAGAAATTGCTAGGAAATAAACCCTCTATTTGTAAAATGTCTGTCGCCTTTTTTTTTTCCCTGAAAGGCACGAGAGGGCTCAGAAGGAATGTGAGAAAGAAAGGATGAACTAGTTCGCAAAGCAGGGAGGAGGGCAGGTCAGCAAGTAATCTGCAGCTAGAACCTGTCTCTACCAGATAAGGTGTTACCGAAGATAAGCAACTTATTCATCTGATAGAGACATCTAGCCGCAGATTTCTTACTTTGAATTAGGAACCCAGGTAAAACCATCCCCAGAGGAGGGTCTGCGAACTGGTCCAGTAAGAAGCTTGACCAGGACTAGCCTGTCTCATAAGAAAGAGAGGGAGTGACCGGCTGCTGGAAATGTAGGGGAGTAAAGAAGACGCCCACCAAAAGTATTGCGGAAAATCTGCGTGGAACTGAAATCTGCAACAATGGGAAAGACACCCACATCAGAAGAATAAAAACAGGCTGGAAAGAACACATCAAATAAAATGTTATTGATATAGACCTCTTCAGAGATCCACAATATGATAAAATAATATATACACGTTATTCAAATCCATAATACCACGATATAAAAATACAATATATACAGAAGAGATTTTTATTCATAGTTTAAATATCTCTAAAACAACGGTAGAAATACTTTAAAAAATGTAAAACGTTATTGACATACAATTTCATCTCCATAGGTCTAGAAATATATTATTTAGTGCAAATAGTTTTAAAAAATAGAATGCGTGCATCGAGCAAGCAATTATTGAGACATACAAATGGGACATGTACCAAATCTTGAATGCCTCCACTACACAGATCACAGTGGCCGGATTTATCAAATATACCGCCCCAGTTTTTTGTTATATCTTTTAGTGGCAACGTCCTCAATCTTAGCATCAGAATGCAACACCTAACCTTATGATCTAGTATGAATCTCAGGTATTTTGGGGTCACTTCATACTCCACACTAGCTAGTGAAAGCTTATAGTGGGATAACTGTTGACAATAGAGCTTATCCATTTCAAAGCTCAATCTCCGAGTAGATTTTTTCAAAAGAACTTCAGGAGTACTGGAGACCAAATTTGCAAACGTTTCGCTTAACATTGGAAGCGCTCCAAAGCAATCTCTAGATTTTTTTAAAAGTATTTTTCCCCTGAGTCAACCTTAAAGGTTTCATAACATAAAAGCGCTCTCAATGTACCTTCTGGTGCGTGTAGTAAGTTATAGACCCATCTGACAAGTTTTGCCACGGCTCTTGAAAATGCACTCACTACCCCTATTTCCAGTCGATGTGCATGGACAGGTGTAGCTTGCTTGTATTAAACATACGTAAGAGTTTTCCCTTCTTGAGATTTAAAAAGCCCCATCTTTTTATAGGAATACATTCTAAACCATAAATTAATATAGGGGTAATCTTTGTTGGATACATTTCTAGGAGGGCTGAAAAATGTTGCCTCCCAGTGGATGAATAAAACTTTTTTATTGCATTAAGATGGACTGCCATTTTTTATTCAGCCCGTTGAAAATGCGATGCAGTTCCAGTAGACTAAGGGAAAACTCTTCCCAAGTAGGTATATGCAGATATTACATCTACTGGAATTCCTCCTAATTTCCAGGTGAAAGGTTTAGCCTTTTTCCTACCCCTAAACAGTACTATTTTTGAGACGATTATTCTTAAAAAAATATTTCTCTGTATAATTAAAAAGCGCCTCCATGTTATGCTGTAGACAGAATGGAGTGAGGACAAAAAAGATCACGTCATCAGCGTAAATTAGGAGATAGATTTTTTAGTTGCTAATTGGGGAGGGAAATTATTTATCTCCTGAAAACAATCCGGCAAGTCGCTAAGGAATAGTGAGTAGAGAAGGGGAGCAAGTAAACATCCCTGCTTAAGGCGATTTTGTGTAGGAATCTCTTGGATTAGATACTTGTCTCCTCCCAGCCGTACTTTACACCATGTAGATGTATGAAGAGCTACTATTATTCTTAATAAGGTTGCCGGAACACCTAATTTCAATAGTTTTCCCCATAGGGAAGGCCTATCCTTTTCAAAAACTGTAGAAAAGTCAACAAATAAGACTATAGACTACCTGTGCTTTGCTGATTACATAATTGTCAATAATAGTTTGCAGAACAGCAATTTTATCAATCACCGAGTGATTTCGACGGGAGCCTGCTTGTACCATAGGAATTACCCCCCTGGATGTGGCCCAATCGTTCAGGTGGTCCAAACCGCTAGTCACAAACATCTTTCTGTGGCATCCAGGAGGGCAATTTGTCGATAATTATTTGGGGAAAGACAGGATCCTTTTTTCGGGAAAGGGACAACTATAATTTCCCAACCAGGAGCATGGAATATGACCAGTTCTGTAGCAGTACATATAAAGAGGGGCCAAAAGCTTACTCCATCCTTCGATGTTTTCCTTTAAGACCTTCACCGGGATCCTATCTGGTCCCATTGCTGCTGTGTCTCTCTCTTTCATTATATATATGAGGCAATTTGCTTTTTGTAGGCGACTTTATCTGCTGGTCAATCTCACTGAAACCTCCAACCATTAAATATTTTTTTATGTCGATAGTTGATAGATGCTCTCCATAAAGTTTGGACAGGTAAACAACCCATTCTTTTTGTTGGATTGGTGTTGCTGTCGGGGGTATTTTGTTCAGACTGGCTTCTGAAATTATACCCCAAGAAAGCCTTGTTGTTTTTTTCTGCACTGCTTCTTTAAGATCTATCCAATTTCTGTCCATTTTTGTTCTAATATCTTTCATGCAGAGCTTTTTTGTCTTTTCTTAAGGATGGAGATTTTGGCCTTCCTGGCCGGAGAAAAGTTAATAAATTGAAGCCTGATTAACTTATTTCATTTTTTGGAGAGAGGATTCACTATAAAGCCTTTATTTTGAGGGGGGCTATAACAGAAGGAGGCTACCTCTGCAAAGTACTAGCTACCGAGATTAAAGTGCTTTCAAAATAGGAAACTGGAATTGGCTCTTTTGTTAGTTTGTTCAAGCAACTGGAACGCTATCCTCCTATTAATTTCTTTGTTAATTAGCTTCTGATTCTTGCTGCTCCAAAATAATCGGCCTGGCTTTTGTTGGATTAAAACCTCTCTCCTTCCATGTGATAGTGACCATGTAAAAATTGGCTGTAGATGATGGTCTATTTTCAGGAGTCGTATTGCGTGGCCGCTACTTTTGTTAAATAGGTCATAGGTACTAATAACGTGGTCCAATATAGATAGCCCTGTTGGACCTTTTTGTGTATAAGAACCTGGCATATCTCCTCTTGTGCTCCCATTTAAAAGTATCCCGTTAATTCCATTAATTAGTTCCAGTAGGATTTTCCCTCTCTTATCGGCCCTAATAGGGTCTGGGAGGACTGAAGCTGGGATAAAACAGGATTCTTCAAGCTTGGAGTTCCGGTATGTGTGCAGTAGAGTATTGGACATTTTTGCATTAAAATCGCCCATTAAACGTACCTGCGGATTCTTGCTAGAGCCTAGTATGATGTCTATTTGGTGAAATATGTTTAAAAGCACTACATCATGTGCAAGAACGTGAGGAACATACATTTTAAACAAAAATGTTGCCTTAGCGCAGGCATTTTTGTCTATGTACTTTAGCTTAAGACACTTAACATTGGGGCTGATGAGGTCGATTATTTCAAAGTCCCGATCTAGTTCTTCTAATAACAGGATAGCCTGACCTCCCTTTGCATGCCTTCGTCTTGTCCTTATGGCCGGAACATTGAAGACAAAATAGGTTTTCCTTGTCAAAATGATCAACTAACCAAGTTTCCTGGAGGCATTCTATTGAAGGTTGAATACCTAGCAACCAAAATATTTTATCGGAGTCTAGACCCGCTATATTTCACGAGACAATAGTGAGGCTATTGCTAAAAAGGGAGCTAAGCAATCTTATCATGTTTGCTTCCATTCAGGTTGTTTGGTAGCCACCACCATAAATTGTCGTTTTGGCTGTTACTTATGTGCTTTTCATCATGATTCCATATCTGTCAACCTCCGTCCTCGATGCTTAGTATTAGTTTATCCGGTGGATCCGAATTACACTCTCTTTTTAAAGTTGTTGTATTAATAGCCTGATAGTTAACTTCGGATGTTCTCATGTTTGAACCATCTGAGACTGCCACAGGTTTATTTCCTACACCTATTACATTGAACCCCTTTTTATGGAGATTTTCACTTTCCTTCAGGGCTATAGCAGGAATCACATTAGACCAGAATTGTACCAGGGCAGAGGTGGTATCCAAACTGGCAAGAAAAGTTACCAACTTTATCTCTGGTGATGTAAGTGACCTGTAAAGAAGACAGACTTCGTAATAACTTTAGGATCTTCTGTCGATTCAAAGGATCATAGGTTGTGGAAAAAAGATCAGTTATCTCAAGTGCGTTAAAAGAGATTCTAGGGTCAGTTTGTTCTATTGCCTCTTATAGGCTGTGAGGGACAATAATTACTCTTGATTAAACTAGTGCTTTTAGATTCTGGTACCAGGGGGTTCAATTCCGGCGAGGAATCTTGACTAGCTAATAGGGCTCTTCTGGGTTGATCCTGGTTATTTACCAACATAGATGTTTCTTCATTCCCAATAGTCTTTTCATCATTTATTTCGGCTCTTGCAGAGCTATCGAGTCCTTCAAATTTTATTTTACATAATTTTTTCTTTGCGATTCTTCAAATGCCCTTATTCTTTTTCTTAATGGTCGTTAATTTCATACTAGTAGAGGAGTTCTTCAATGAATTTAGCTTTTGTTCTAACTCCTCATTTGACCTCTTCTCTGTTTGTGGTTCCATTACACTTTGATCTGGTTGTGGTGGCTTCTTTTTTAAATTAAAATCTGATAGCTAGGGAGGTTTTTTTTCCACTGTATTTTGAATTGTTGTTATTGGTTGCTCTTCGTTTGCTGTTGTTTCTTTAAATAATTTGGTAGAGAATACACTGTCCATGCCTTTCAATTTTTCTTTTCCTTTTTTATCTTTTTTCCTCTTCCAATGGGCTTATCTACTTGAAGGTCGACAGTTGTTTACCCATTTGAATCTTCTCTTTTCTCCATGCCTTGAGTTTTTTTGTCTCTCTGGCACCTCCTTTGTTCCTATTTTAGACTGTGGCCTTCCACCAGGGAGGTTAATGTGATGGTCCACTAGGTATTGCAGCACTGTCAATAGCATTTCCGAAAGATGATCTATATTTGTTGTGTATTTTTCAAGCAATAAGAGAATTGATTCAAGTATCTTTTGGGGAAAAAAAAGGCATCCAATAGAATTTCTTGTTTGTGATTGGAATGGACAGGAGACCGAAGTGGGGAATTTGGAGAATATGATATATTATCTTCTGTATTAAGTGGTTACTTGGGGTACTATTGAATAGTTCCAGCGTCTCTTTAAGACACTTAACTTCGTTTATTTGGGAATATTGACACATGTTTATATCGGGACGTGTAAAGTCTTGAATGTAGTTTCCTTTTACAGAGTCCGATAGGGTCTGTCGAATTGAATCTTTCATTGTTGAGGTGTTTAACTGATTCTTCCCTTCGTTAAGTTCCGTCTGGGTCACCTGTTTTACCTCATTTTCTGCTTTCTCCACTGCAACAACTTAATTACCTTTTTCTTCTATCTCTGTTCCAATTGCCTTTGTGACATGCAATGATGGGGGTGGAAAAAATAATTTGGTGATTGTATGGGATCCTAGTAAAGCTCCTATGTGTGCCAGGGGGATCTTGCAGCCCCTTGGCCGCTCACCACTGCCATGCTCGTCCCGGCCAGACTCCCACACACTGAAATTGACACAGTCGAGACCTTACGCTGGTCCTATGGACACTTTACTTTATCAGCTCAGGGCGATCTGCAGGGAGCTACACCCGGCGTTCCACCAGCCTCCCCCCTTGATGGCCGCTCTTGATTTCAAGTACTCATCTTCCTCCCCTCGGAAGTTGGTGACTAAACGTTACGCCTTCACGCTGGCAGCTATCGCCATCTCCACTGATCGTGCTCGTGTAGCGTGGGGCGAGGACCTTGGTGTGGAAATCTCCCAAGCTGATTAGCTTTATTGTTGCAACCAGACTAAGCGATTGTCCCCAAGTTACCGCCTGCGCCTCATTCATTTGAAATATTTGCATAGGCTTTATCGCACTCCAGTTCAGCTGCACAAGTTGGGACTCATTCCCAGTGATAGATGCCTGCGCTGCTCTGCTCCTGCGGCAGACTTCTCCCACCTCGCCTGGCTACACCCCAAGGTCTCCCCGTGAGGTCTGTGCTGCTATCTCTGAGATCACCTCATCGCCGATCCAGTCCGACCCCCTCCCCCCCGCTCAGCCTAGGCTTTGTTAAATCCTGCCCAGACGCCTCACGCCGCTTGATTGCCATGCTGCTTGTCCTCACGCGGCGTAGGGTTTCCATGCACCCAAGTTCGCTCAAGGGCTCGAGGATGTATCGCGCAGCCAGACCCTATTGTCCGAATTCTGGGACCTTATGCCAGTTAGATCTCACCCACTCGACATATGTGGCCCCCTAGTGTCTTACCACTTAGGTTGTAACCCCCAAAGCCCGGCGACCTCTCCCGTGCTCCCCGCCGGCACTCCGCCCGCGGCGGCCGCCGGTGTAGGTCAGTAATTGGCTTTACCCCGTCCCTATTCCCTTCAGTTTGGCCCGTCCCTTCTCCCGCAGCTTGGGCGCCTCTCATCAATTATTGTTCACTGTCCTGGTGTGCCTAAGTAATATCTGCCATATAGTGGCTTTCTGATGTTCTGTACTACTGGTCAACCTCGTCATATTCAATCGTATTCATGCATATGGTGCTTTGATTCGGTGCAAGTATGTAACCTGTCTATGTAATTTTGTCAATAAAAGTTTTTAAAAAAAAGAAAAGAAAATGTGTGCTGATTTCATTTTGCTTTTCATCAGGGAGTATACTGTTCCTAATCTTTTCATGTATCTTGTGCGGCTCCTTCGTTTTTTAAATGCCACCCTAAGGTTTTGATAGACTGTATTTATCTCCCTATTGGGACTAACCTTCAGGGTCAAGACGTCTCGATATTTACCCCCTCACTGTATCACAGATGAGTAATTCTCTCCAACAGGCTACTAGATGATATAACTCCTGTGACTGTATTCCGTTCTCCCAGAGTTCCACATACACAAATTTTAATTGGGCTCCAGGTCACAGAACCTTTACTGAGAGGCCCAAGATTTCACCAAATTGTTTCCCATAAGGCTTAGGATTGAGTAGGCGGGGGGAGGGGGGGGGGGGCAAGGTTGCTCACAAGCTGCACCTGGTCCTAAAGGGTCTGCTTCTGTGTATAAGCAACACCTGCCTACCGCTTGCTCAGCTTAAAGTGGTCCCCCACAGCGTTCCCGAAGCCGCCCGACCACTTAGGCCACGAGACAGCAAACAACAACTCTGCTGGTGCTGACTCCAGCCCCTGCCCCGAGCTGTAAGCTGCACTCGGTCTCCGCTGTACCACCACACAAGCCGCCTCCACGGGGTGAGGGGGCCAAGGCTGGAGACGGAAAAGGCGCAGCTACCTTGAGGGCCCTCCGCAAACCGCTCACGGTCTCAGCTTCACCAAACTGGGTCGTCTCCATAGGCAGCAGCAGACGTGGACACGGGGACAGCGCAGCACGGCCTTGCCGGCAGGATGTTGGCCCCGACACTCCAACACACCAGCTTTCCGACACCGGACCGGGAGTGCAACAGATTCAGTAGCAATTTATATGAAAGAACACTTAATATAATCAGAACACGACATTGTAACCCCAAGGGTAACCGGACCATTAGTGGACGGGGGGTATAAAGGTGAAGGACAACAGCTAATACCACTGAGCCAAATCGGCTTGCCATAGAAGCGAGCATCGTAGAGAGCACCAAACAATACCGTAAGAACCCAAGCAAACAATAACAACAAGGACAGGCAAAGACCGGCTGTGGTCATAGAAAACACTTCGAAAAAGAAGTGACCCTTCTCAGACCATGCAATGTAGGACCCATACAGGAGGAAGGGTTAGCAACCGCAAAGCAACGAACAAGTGAAGGTTCTAAAGGATATCAGGTAACTGAAGCAAAAACGCATTACCTCCTATAAATGGCAGCTGTATGTGAGCATCTATAGGGAGAACGATATAAAAGATGTAGGAATACAGAATGTAGATATGGCCACATATATATACATACGCAAACACACAAAATATATATGAATATACGGTACCATGTGGCTTTGCGAGACCGCCGCTGCCACATCTCGTTCAATGTCCACTGTTGTGAAACAAAGGAAGGGTAAATAGAGAAACAGGGTCAAGACCGATTTGCATACGGCTGGGTCTGAGCTGAGGTGGTGAAGTGAGTTAAAGAACGATGATGGATTCAACCCAGATCTGTGACTGAGGGGAGAAGGGGAGCGCCTGAAAAGTTTAGGTGCTCTGTCCATCATCTCTTTGTGTTTGCTTTGTTCGCCCTAAGTTGGCAGGGTATGCCCAGACGTGGGTCCCTTTCTCACTTTGCCACTAGATTCAAGCTAGCCTGGCTGATGTGGGATGTTACCCCTGAAGCACAAGTTACTACTTGTGTAACAATATATCTGTAAGAGACATTAGTTAGTGATAGATTCCTTACCTTAGAATATTCCCAGGCGCCAGACTGGATCCGGAAAGTTTTGCTAGCAGTATCCCTGCGCGCCAGCAGGTGGCGTCCTGCAGCTCCGCGTCCGTCGCTGGCATCGTAAGTGCAGAGATGACATCACGGAGACTACTTAGGCACCACCCATGCACGCAGACGTCAGTTCTGGACATGACTTTCCGCGCCAGGAACGCAGAGCCATGCAAGAAACTGACCACTGGTGCCAAGAAACTAGGGCACTGAAAGGGCTGACCTTAACCCTAGAAATCAGTTCGCAGAACGGGGAGGATGGGTGGGGCGGTAAGGAATCTATCACTAACTAATGTCTCTTACAAATGTATCGTTACACAAGTAGTAACTTGTGCATCTGAAAGACGAAAGAGACACATTAGTGATAGATTCCTTACCTTAGAATAGATACCCCAGCAATACAAACCCCGGTGGTGGGTCTGCGAATAGATTACACCAGAAAGTCACGGAGAACAGAGCGGCCAAAGAAGCCGTCTCTCCGGACCGGACTGTCAAGGCAGTAATGCTTTGTAAACGTGTGCAGCGATGCCAACGTAGCTGACTGACAAATGTCCTGCAGGGGGATGCCGCATCCCACGGCAGTAGTGGCTGTCGTCGCCCTGGTAGAATGGGCACGCAGCCCCACAGGAGGCTCCTTCTTAGCCAACGAGTTACAGGCCTTGATGCAGAGAACGACCCACCGGGAGATGGTCCGTTTGTGCACAGCCTGACTTCTTTTGGCGCCCACGTAGCCAACAAATAGCTGGTCATCTACCCGGAACTGTTGTGTGCGCTTCAGGTAGAACGAGAGCACATGTTTTGGGTTCAGAAGGTGGAACCTCTCTTCCTCTTTGGAAGGATGCGGAGGCGGAAAGAAGGTAGGCAAAGTGATGGTCTGCCCGATGTGGAAGGGCGTGACAACCTTTGGCAAGAAAGGAGGACGGGTCCTTAAAACCACCTTGTCCAGATGAACAGAAAGGAAAGGAGATTTAGAAGAAAGAGCCAAGAGCTCACTCACTCTTCTGGCAGAGGTGATGGCTACCAGGAAAGACGTCTTAAGAGTGAGAAGACGCAAAGGACAGGTATGAAGGGGCTCGAAGGGAGCGCACATCAGATATGTCAAGACAAGATTTAAGTCTCACTGAGGCATTACGAACGGCACGGGAGGAAACGTGTGCGTAATGCCTTTTAGGAAACGGTTAACAACCGGGGACTTAAAAGGAGAAGGATGATCTGGAAGCCGTAAAAAGGCGGAGATGGCCGAAAGATAACCTTTGATAGTGCCCAGAGCAGAGCCCTGCTGGGCCAAAGAAAGAAGGAACAGAAGCACTTCGGAAAAGGGGATTCACAGTCTTAGCTGTGCACCATCCCACAAACTTGTTCCATCTGCAGGCATATACCGTTTTAGTGGAGGGACGCCTGGCTGCCAGAATGACATCACAGACTTCGGGAGGAAGATCAAAAGCTGTCAACTGTCGCCGCTCAATCTCCACGCATGGAGGTGGAGGCTGGACAGGTTTGGTGGAGGACCGTCCCCTGCTGCTGTGACGGAAGATTCTCCCGAAGAGGCAGTCGGATCGGGGGATCGATCGCCATGCTGAGTAGCTCGGGAAGTGGTATAGGCAGAAATGCGTACAACCGACCGCAACTCCACTCGCGACAAAAAGCGTCGCCTAGCGAGTGCCGCCTTGGACATTCCAACGCGCAGAACTGATGACATTGCACTTTCTCTTCGGTGGCGAAAAAATCTAACCAAGGCTCTCCCCACTGCTGAAAGAGGCCTTGCGCCACGTCCGAGTTAGGACGCCATTCGTGATCCATCAAGCACCGGCAGCTGAGTTCGTCCGCCCTGGCGTTCAGAGAACCTGACTGGTGTTGAACCACTAAGGTAATGCCTTGATGTTCCAGCCATGTCCAGAGGCGCAGAGCCTCCTGACATAGGGTACAGGACCCCACCCCGCCCTGTTTGTTTCAATACCACATGGCGGTGGTGTTGTACGTGAACACCTGCACCACACTTCCCCGGACAGAGCAAAGGAATGCCTTCAGTGCAAGTCAGATCACCAGAAGCTTCAAAAGATTGATATGGAGCCGGGACTCCGCCAGAGACCAGAGCCCTCTGATCTCCGCTTCTCCCAAGTGGCCACCCCATCCCAGGATGGACGCATCCGTCACCACTGTGTGCTCTGGTTGGGGAAGGGAGAGGGATCTGTCATTGACCCAATCGCGATTCATGAGCCACCACTGCAATTGTTGTGCAGTGCCCTCCGAGATCTGGACATGATCCGACAGTTTGCCCTGATGCTGTGCCCACTGGAACATCAGGTCTCACTGCAGAGCCTTCTGGCATGCTGCACTAGCAGGATGCAGGAGGCCATCGTGCCCAAGAGCTGGAGGGTCATCCTGACTGAAACCCGGGACAGAGGTTGAAAGATCAGAATCAAAGCCTGAATATCCCGGACTCGCTGCTCGGGAGGATAAACACGAAACAGCGTTGAATCCAGAACCGCTCCGATTAAGAGGAGCTTCTGTGAGGGACTCAGGTGCGACTTCGGCACGTTGATGGAGAACCCCAGCAAATGCAGCAGGTCGGCCATAGTCTGAAGGTGGTTGACGACTGCCTGGGGCGAGCCCGCCTTCAACCACCAGTCGTCGAGGTAAGGGAAGACTGACACCCCTGACCTGCACAGAGGCACTGCCATCACTTTCGTGAACACCCGAGGGGCGCTGGTAAGGCTGAAGGGGAGCACAGCAAACTGAAAATGCTCCTGGCCTACCGTGAACCGCAAGAAACGCCAGTGGGCCAGCCGGACGGGGATGTGAAAATGTGCATACTGCAAGTCCAATGCTACCATCCTGTCTCCAGGGTCGAGGGCAGCCAAGACCTGAGCCAGAGTCAGCATTTTAAACTTCTCCATCCGAAGGAAGCGGTTGACGTTCCGGAGGTCCATGATGGGATGCAGACCCCCTTAGTCCTTCTTGGGGACCAGAAAGTAGTGGGAATAGCAACCACTCCCTACTTCTGGCCCAGGAAAGCACTCGATGGCCCCTTTGGCCAAGAGGGCCGCAACTTCCTACTGGAGAGTCGCCAAGTGTTCCCCCAACATGCGGTACCACCGAGGTGGCATGGCTGGACAGAAAGGGAAGGGACTAACCCTTGCGGATGATCTACAATACCCACTTGTCCGATTTGACAATGTGCCAGTGGGGGAGGTGATAGCGAATCCTGCCACCCTCTGGCGTGGGGTGCTCCACAAAGCTCGGATTAGGAAGGTTTGGAGGTAGAAGCAGCAGGGCAGAGGTGGACTGCCCCCCACGCTGATTCCCAGAGCCGACCCTGTGGAAGCCGCGTCCCGGGCCGCGCTGAGGCTGGTTCTGCACAGGATTGCTGAAGGAACATGCCTGGGCACCCCTGCCTTGGCCACGAAAGGAACGAAACCCAGGAGTGGCTGGGCTCTTCGTGGAAAGATCCAAGGACTTGGCCGTGGCCTGCGAGTCCTTAAAGCGCTCCAGCACACTGTCGGTCTTCTCGCCAAACAGGCGAGTGCCATCAAAGGGCATGTCCATGAGCGAGCTCTGGACGTCAGGCAAGAACCCAGTGGACCGCAACCAGGTGTGGCGACGTAGCGCCACAGTCGTAGAAATCACCCTGCCCAACGAGTCAGCGGTGTCCAAACCACACCGAATGGTGAACTTAGCCGCATCCTTACCCTCAGCAACCGCCTCGGAAAGCACAGCATGGACCTCCTCAGGACACGGAGGTAACACCTAAGCAACCGTATCCCACACCGGGTGGGAATAGCAGCCCAACAAGCAGGCGGTGTTCACTGACCGCAGCCCCAAGCTGGCCAACGAGAACAACCGCTTACCAAACTGTTCCAGCTTCTTAGAGTCCTTATCCGGCGGAGCCGTGGGATAGGCACTCTGCGACGTCGAGGCTTGGATGACCAGACTCTCAGGCGTGGGATGAGTGGTCAGAAACGCGGGGTCACCAGGCGCCGGACGGTGACGTCTAACGACATTCTTATCCACAGGGGCCCCCATGGCCGGCCGCGACCAAGTGCCCAACAGGACGTCGGTGAGGGCATCGTTGAAGGGAAGCAGTGGCTCAGACGAAGTAGACGGCATCTGGAGCACCTCAGTGAGGAGGTTAGTTTTGAGGGTCACCTTAGGAAGATCGAAGTTGAGGACCTCAGCAGCCCGACGGAGCACCATCGTGTAGGAAGCGCCCGCCTCCATTGTAGGCGGAGGAGAGGCAAACCCCGTGTCAGAAGAGACATCAAGGTCACTGGCGTCCTCCAGATTCAGGGGTGTAACCCCGAAACCGGTCCTAGGATGCTTGTTTTCAGTCCAGGAAGGACCTGGCTTGGCAGTTCGGGCTGGACTGTTCCCATGAGGCACAGGGTCAAGACTGATTTGCATATGGCTGGGTTCAAACTGGAATGGCATGGTGAGCAAAAAGCGATGGATTTAGGCCCAGATCTCTGTACTGGGGTGAATGTATGACATTGTTCTGCATTCTGTCCATCAACTGTTGTTTTTGCATTTGTCCTCCAGATCATCCACCCAATCCTGCTCAGAGTCACACTGACGGGCAAGAGGGTCCTCGGACCCCTCCCAGTCATCCTCCACCTCCATTGCAGGAGGAACTGGCCGCGGTGGCAGAGCCGGAGCCGGAGAAGCGACCGGCGCAGTCTCCCAATGCGGGTCCCAGTCAGGAACTAAATGGTCCTGGAACGGAGCAAGGGCGGAACAAACGGGACCCACTGTGGCGCCGGAGTAGAGGGCGGTGCTGGGGCCGGAGCTGGCAGCACCGAACCTCGTGGTGCTGGGGCCGGAGCCAACGGCATAGGATCCTGTTGCGCTGAAGCTGGATTTGCCGACGGCCCAACAGGATCTGCACACGGGGCGCGAAGGCGCACCAGCGGGAGCCCGAGGCCTAAAAAGGCTGTCCATGGTGGCAAGAAATTCTTGCACCTGTTCGAGAGTCGCCGACGGACCCGGGTAAGGCGGGTAGGCCGCGGGACTCCCAGGCTCCAAGGGAGCCGCAGGGGCGGAGCTCCTGTCCCCCTTGTCCGCATCCGAGGACCGACGGGGTGATGTCGGAGAGCGAACACGCTTCTTCGACTTCTTTTTATGTCGTCGCCTACAGGAATCGGAGGGCGAAGACTTGGAGCCCGAGGAGCAACAACTGCGGCCCCGCGAGCGGTCCCGGGAACGGTCTCTGGACCTTGAGCGGTGGTGGGACGAGTGCCGGTCTTCCAGCAGTTTCCAGCGCCGCTCCCTCAAGGCTTTCAGGGCCATGGCCCGACAGACCCGGCAGGACCGGGAGTCGTGGTCGGTCTCCAGGCAGTAGAGGCAAACATCGTAGGGGCCCGCCACCGACATATTGCGACGGCAGGCCCCACAAGACTTAAATCCAGGCATCCTTACGTGCACCAGGAGAAAAAAGGGGAGACAAAAGTCTCAAAAGAGTAGTCAAAAAGTGACTAAGGTACGTGCTCAATCCGGATCTGCGCTTGCTGGCGCGGAAAAAGAAAAAAACAACGTCAGCACGCATGGGTGGCACCTAAGTAGTCTCCGTGACGTCATCTCGGTGCTTACGACGCCAGCAACTGACGCGGAGCCGCAGGACGCCACCTACTGACGTGCAGGGTTACTGCTAGCAAAACTTTGCGGATCCAGTCTGACGCCTGGGGATATTCTAAGGTAAGGAATCTATCACCATCGGGTCTCTTTCAGATACCGGTCCCAGGATGCTTGCTTCCGGTCCAGGGAAGACCTGGCTTGGCAGTTCGGGCATGACTGTTCCCACGAGGAACAGGGTCAAGACTGGTTTGCATACAGCTGGGTCTGAACTGGGGTGGCAAAGTGAGCTAAAGAACGATGATAGATTCCACCCAGATCTGTGATTGGGGGTAAATGTCTGAAAAGTTTTAGCGCTCCGTCCATCATCTCCTTGTGTTTGCTTTGTTCGCCCTAAGTTGGCAGGCTCTGCCCAGATGTGGGTCCCCCGCTCACCTTGCCACCGGATTCAAGCTAGCCTGGCTGATGAGGGGTGTTACCCCGAAACTGGTCCCAAGATGCTAGTTTCTGGTCCGGGGAGGACCTGGCTTGGCCGTACGGGCTGGACTGCTCCCATGAGGAACAGGGTCAAGGCTGATTTGCATATGACTGGGTCTGAACTGGGGTGGCGACGTGAGCTCAAGAATAATGATGAATTCAACCCAGATCAGTGGTTGGGGATGAGTGTCTGAAAAGTTTTAGCGCTCTGTCCATCATCTCCTTATGTTTGCTTTGGGTTAACAGAAACAACATAGTACCGTAAAAAGGGATATAGGGGCAGAAGATATCAGCCATCCCAGAAAGATGCAAAAAGATAGAAACAACACTACAGACTGAACATTGACAATCAAGCAGCTGAGAGATGACTGAAAGAGAAAACATCAGGTGAAAACCCAACCCAGTTAGAACAGAGAAACATAGACCACTTTCAGGGACTGCAAAAAGAGAAAGGTGAGCAAAGGTCAACACAGAGGAGGCCTATCCAGATAACCAGTCTCCACCTTAAAAGAAGACTATCAGACAGAGGAAGGGGACCTGGCTGAAGCCGCAGGGAAAGACAGAGTAATAGGTGTGGGAAGGCCAACACAAGCAGAGGTCCACCCACGACTATGGAGGAAAAAGAAGGGAGAGAAACCAGAACAAATATCATGAGCAAAAATAAATCCCCAGTTTCCACAGAACAACCTGTGTCGAGTCAACAACAGTAGTGGCTGCTGTACAGGTAGTGGTGGAGCGGGTGGGGGCTGGTGAAGGAACGACGGGGAAGTGAGTGGACGAAGGGGAAATGATCAACATTAAAAAAAAAAAATCACATCAATCAGTCAGGGGTTTATAAAGCGTGCTACTCACCCGTGAGGGTCCCAAAGCGCTGGGGGGGGGGGGGGGCGCAGCTCCGGTTCAGTTGAAGAGTCAGGTCTTGAGGTTCTTCCTGAAGGTGTGCACGTTCGGGGAGCGTCTGATGTTTGCTGGGAGACCATTCCAGGTTTTGGCAGCGATGTAGGAGAAGGCTCGTCTGCCAGCTCTGTTTCTGCGGATGCGGGGGTCTCCATCAGGGTGAGGTTGGCGGAGCGGAGGTTCCTTTTGGATACGTGGAAGGAGACTCTCTCGTTGAGGTATTTGGGACCGATGTTGTGGAGGACTTTGTAGGCATGGGTGAGAAGTTGAAAGGTCACTCTCTTCTCGACGGGGAGCCAGTGGAGGTCTCGTAGGTGTTGGGTTATGTGTTTGTCGTGGTGTCCCTAGAACAAGTCTTGCTGCAGCGTTATGGATGGTTTGGAGCTTGTGCAGCAGGGTTCTGTTGATTCCAGCGTGGAGGGCGTTGCCGTAGTCCAGTCTGCTGGTTATGAGTGGGTGGGTGACTGTCTTTCCACATTCGGGGGGTATCCATTTGAAGGTCTTTCGGAGGATGCAAAGGCAGTTGAAGCTGGTGGTGGCGATGGAGTTGATCTGGCGGGTCATGGTGAGGGAGAAGTCCAGGATGATGCAGAGGTTCTTTGCGTGGTCTGTAGCGGTGGGTGGACTCCCGAGGGCAGGGGGCCACCAGGTGTTGTCTCAGGCTGAGCTGGAGGGTCCTAGGATGAGGACTTCGGTCTTCTCGAGTTGAGCTTAAAGCAACTGTCCTTCATCCAGCGTGCGAGGTCCTTCATTCCCTCCTGGAAGCCGAGTCTGGTGTCTTCAGGGTTCTTCATGAGGGAGAGGATGAGCTGGGTGTCGTCGGCGTATGAGATTATACTGAGCCCGTGCTGTCTGACAATGGCGGCGAGGGGGGCCATGTAGATGTTGAAGAGCGTGGGGCTGAGTGACGAACCTTGGGGTACTCCGCAGTTGATCTCCGTTGGTACGGAGAGGAAGCGAGGGAGTCTGATCCTCTGGGTTCTGCCGGAGAGGAAGGATCGGATCCAGTTGAGGGCGGTTTCTCGTATTCCCACATTGTGAAGTCAGGCTGTGAGCATGCGGTGTGAGACGGTGTCGAAGACTGCAGAGCGGTCTAGTAGGATGAGGGCCACAGTGTGTCCCCAGTCGAGTAAGATGCGGATGTCTTCCATGGTGGTGAGGAGTGCAGTCTCGGTGCGGCGGTTGCTGCGGCATCCGGACTGTGAGGAGTCTAGGATGGAGTTCTCTTCGATGAAGGTGGTCAGCTGTGGGTTTAAGAGTCTCTCGGTGCCTTTGGCAGTGAAGGGGAGCAGGGAGATGGGTCGGTAGTTTTTCATGTCCGTCGGGTCGGCCTTTCGCCTGCCACTTGACTCTCTTCTCAGAGTCCTCTCCTCACTATATACAGCACAGGCTCCCAGCCTCCCTGGGGGCAAATGCTGGCACTGCTTTCATATTAGTAAGCAGCGTCAGGATTGGTCTGAGCGCAGGGAATTTGCGCTCTCAGAGAAACTGTGCTTTGCTGTCTCCAAGCCAGCAATGCAGCTGGGGTTGAAGACAACTCAGTGCGCATGTGGGCCTGGCCTTCCTGAGACGGCCGGCTAAACCCACATGCGCACTGGTAGCAGTGCTGCCCAACACACCCTCTCCTAACTGTCCCACCATCGCCCGCCCCAGGACACAGCACATACAAGTTGAAAAATAAAACTATAATAACCTGTTTTATTATTGTTTTATTTTACAACTTTTGAGGGTGGCGACACTCCTCCGCCATAGGGGAGGAGCCGTCACTGGTCAACAATAACTGTGACAACAAGAGAGAGGATTCCGGTGTCACCCAAAAGCAGTATGTTCCCACTCATGAGCCCAAGAGATACTGAACACTCAAGGAGTTGGAACCGTATCTACACTCACAAGAAGTGGAGGCAAACTCCCCTGATATTCCAAAAGGAGTGTCAAACCACCGTACGAACCAAGCCCAAAAGAAAGTGGTCAAGGAACACATGTAAAAAAAAAATTCAAAAAATAAACAGTTAAATGACTAAATGTTGGGGTGGAATAGGAAGTGTCATGGAAGTGTTTCCAACAGAGCACAAAAACAGGCAGCGGCATAGAAGAGAAAGTGTCAGCAGAATAGACCACCCATGCCAAGAAAATGACAAAGTACATCCACAGGGAACCTTGAGAAAAAGAGGAATGAAAAGAGCCCTTCATGCCTGTGCAGAACGGGAATTAGCACAAGGAGACACGAAGCTGGAAAGGAAGAAAGAAAGACAGAATATCATCGAGGACAGAAGCTGACAATGTATCCTAGGTCAAGAGGTTTGTCTTCCCTCGAGTGTGCTAAGAATGAAGGGCACCATATAAAGTGCAAGGAAAATACCCCCAGCTAAGGAGTAGCTTGCACTTAACAAGACCAGGGAGGAGGGCGGAGCAAGGAGAAACCCCATGCACAAAGCACACAATGAAATGTCCCATATAAGGGGTACCAAGTGCTAGAAACATAAGGAGGGGTGCAAGTAGGGCATACCGACGAAGTACCCTGGAGGACAGCGAACAAGGAAACCAACCCAATACACCAAATGGAACATGGGTAGGAAAAGCAAAAGAGCACCTTGCGTCGACAGATGTGGAAGCCAAAGTGCAATACCACAATATGTGCCCCAATAATAGGGATCATAACAAGCCATTGGCAGTTCAGGAAGCAAAAAAAAAATACTAGCAAGACGCAGGAGTACTGCACGGGTGCAACTCATAGAAAAGCAAACAGGCCAATGGCACCATTCTAAAACGGCTCACATGTACAAGGTGACCATTCCCCGGACAAGCTTAGTACAGGGAAAAAACAGTAGCCGGAGATCTTGGAAGTAGGGCTTCAAGATTCGGTTCCACCCCAACTATCCTGAAAACGGTGTAAAACAGAGTTAGCCTGAGTGCCAAACAGATGTTAACCATTGAAAGGCATGTCTACCAAGGCGGATTAAACAGCCTCTGAAAAGACGGAGGTGTGTAGCTAGGCACGCTGGTGAAGAGCAACCGAAAGAGCCATGGCTCGCCTAACTAAATCTGTGGTAGCCGTGTCACAGCGAATCAGCAATTTAGCCACCTGACAGCCATCTTGGAGCAGCTGAGTAAGAGTGTCCCGGGTGTCATCCGGGATGGAGGGGAGAAGGCACGAGACCGAATCACACAACATGTGAGAAAAACAACCCAGAACACAACTGGTAGTAAGGGACCGCAAAGCAGCAGAAAAGAGTAACTAGACCCTTAAACTCCCTGCCTGGAGGAACGTTAGGCAGGGCATCGATGTCAGGGGAAGCTGTAGCAGCCTAAACCACAAAGCTGCGCAGAGTAGTCTGTCAGAAAAGGCAGATCAGGTCTCCAAGGGCATGGCGGTGCTTATGAGAGGCTTTTGAAACAGGTTTAGCCCAGGAGCCCAACAAAATATAAAAAAGAGCTTCACTGAAAGGGATCACAAGCTCAGCCCCTACCTGGCCCTGATGTAGCACCCCAATTAGGGGATCAACGGCCACCTCCACAGAAGGGAGCTGCAGCTCCAGAACCACAGCAACCCTTCTCAGAAGCTTAGCAAACGCAGAGCTAGCCTCAATAGCGAGTTTACGAGGAGAAAACAAGCCAGAGAAAGGCAAAAAGTCATGGCCACTAGTCTCACCAAGGTCAGACACCCAGTGCAACTCCGGAAGAGGTTGAGTAGTTTCACTCATGTCATCACGTGTGCGACCTGGCATCCAGCCTTTTCACCAGTTGACACGAAAAAAGCTTAGATCAGACATCCAGAAGGGTGTCAGTCAGGACTTCATTAAATAGTAAAATGGGTCCAGAAGAAGTCTGTCCAGGTTTCAAAACTTCTGTCAATACATTTGTTTTGACTTTCATAGTAGGAAGTTGTAAATCCAATATTTCTGCTAACTATCTCATTACCACTGTAAAGGAGGCACTCTCTTTGATATATTGCCTGGGGGAGGATACAACCCAGTGTCTGGGATAGTTTCCAACCTACTGGCATCCTTCAAGTCCATAAACAAATTGTCATCATTATAGTTTGGGGGAATATAGTTCCCTCATATTTACTGTCATTTTCAAAAGCTGATTGACCCTGACCAAAGTTGGAATTGAAAAGCTGACGGAGCACTGGGCTGCAGCTTTGACACAAAGGCATGGTTCTGTCTGAATCATACTGAACTGGGACCTGGTGCACTGGTACGATTTCAGGATGCAACCTTTGTCGACTAGTTTGGCTTAGAGTACTAGGTCAGGGTCTTCCTCTGGTGCTGGCTTCATTAGAGTAAGCATCAATGTCAAAGTGTGGATTTTGGTGCCAGGTTCGAAGTCAGCTCTGGCATCGGAGCGAAACCCGCAACAGGTTTAGGAGGCACAGACAGCAGTGAGGGTGGACCTGCCAGCAGTAACCCGACTGGAGGCCTCCGCAGATTTTCAGAAAAAAATTGTAAACTGAAGATGAAAAAAGTTGAGGACCAGATCTGCAGAAAGAAATTAACAGAAGCTTGAATGCAAGGGTGGTGCTTATGTGTGGCTCCATTGTCACTTCCAAGGTGGAAATAAGTCAATTCTGAGCCTCATGGCACCACCTACCCTTGTTTGGAAGCATATGGTATAAATCTTCTGGATCCGCTCTGGTGCCTGGGGATATTCTTTAAGTGAGAAATCTGTGATCAAAAATATCCATCAGAAAAGCAATATTCACAAAGTTGTTTTATTACCCCACAGAACATTTGGATTATTATATTTGCATTTGAGTTGGAAAATATGAAAAGTTTGAACAAAACATGAGAAACTAGATTTTGAGGGAGTTAATGTGAAGAACACTGGCCAAATTGTAATTAAATAATTACCTCGGGCTAGTGTGAGATAATACCATTTGAAGTTCTGAAATGAATGAGCTAATGAGTCAACAGCTAGATTGCTGAGGGGATAGACTGGAGTGAATGAGCGCATGTATAAAGTAGTGCTTAGACACAATCACAGATAGGTGGGGTAGGCACTATCAAAGTGGCACATACAGACGGGAACAGACGTACAAGTTACTTACCTTCGGTAACGATGTATCTGGTAGAGATGATTCTAGTCGCAGATTCCTTAACGTAGAATTATCCCCAGGCGTGAGACCTGAACTGGAAAACTTTCTTTGCCCCAGCATCCCTGCGCCAAGGGGGGACGGTACCACGCGACTCCCACCCGGACGTCGTCCGCGGGCGTGGTGTCAGCGAGGTCACATAAGCCCCACCCCGGTGCGCTGACATCAGTTTTCTTCTGAGAAGGATTAGTTACTTACCTGTAATCCTAGTTCTCATCCAGGGGTATACTCATCAAAGTCATAATCTATGAATAATCCCCGCCCATGTGCGGGATCCCGGAGCATATAGAAAATACATATATATACATATATATATACATATGTGAAAACATATAAATGCAGCCTAATAATGTTCAAAACATGGCAATGCTGTAAATTACATATTTTTGCATAGTAGTGCCCCCGTAACCCGTAAGGAAAAAAGGAAGCATCAGGCAAATTATAACACAGCACTGCTTTATTGCAATAAAGCAACATGTAATTGTAGGCATTCGCCAGTAGGCTGCAGTAGAGTATCAAGAAACCAAGAAAACTGACACCCTGCCTTTAAGGCATTAGAGTAGGGGGACCGTGCCTTTAAGGCCTGCCTGTGACCCCCTGCTCCCATGATGCACTACAGGTGGCAGTTGGGCCAGTTTTTTTTGGCGGTGCCTCCGCACCTGCGTAGATCTGCCTTCCATACATCACTTATTTAAAGAGAAAACATTGCTCGTCCGGGGAGGTGGGTGGGTCGCTTATGACTTTGATGAGTATACCCCTGGATGAGAACTAGGATTACAGGTAAGTAACTAATCCTTCTCATCCAGGGGATACTCATCAATAGTCATTATCTATGAATAGAGTAGCAAGCCCATACCCAAAGTCTCGCGGACGAGCAAAAAACAGTTAAAAAACAAACAGCAAAACACATTTTGCATTTACAGTTATGCAAACAGGTTCCTCAGAGAAGCCTGCCCCACCTGGGCGTCGGCCTGCGCGTCTGAATCTAGGCAGTAATGGCGCGTAAAAGTATGGACTGAGCGCCATGTAGCCGCTTTACAGATCTCAGACATGGGAACGTTGCGAAGGAGTGCTACAGTAGAAGCTTTCCCTCGAGTAGAGTGTGCTCTAGGTTTACCCTGTAGAACTTTGTGGGACAGTTGGTAAGCCAAAGCTATACAAGAGACAATCCATCTAGAGATAGACCTCTTGGCCGCAGCCAGCCCGGTATTAGTGGGCCCATAGTTAACAAAGAGCCTGTCTGACTTTCTAAGAGTAAGGGTCTTAGCTAGATAGAATTTCAAAACCCTCCGGAGGTCAAGAGAGTGTAGAGCTCTCTCCGGGGGAGTGGTCGGCTGAGGAAAGAAGGTGGGCAACATGATCACCTGATTAATATGGAAGTCCGAAACCACCTTGGGCAGGAAGCTCGGATGAGTACGGAGCACCACCCTATTAGCATGAATCACAGTGTAAGGTTCTTTGCAGCAGAGGACCTGAATTTCACTAACCCTACGGGCCGAAGTGATGGCTACTAAGAAGGCAGCCTTCCAGGTCAGTTGTTGCAAGGAGGCCTTA
Organism: Triturus cristatus; assembly: GCF_964204655.1. Taxonomy (NCBI): domain Eukaryota; kingdom Metazoa; phylum Chordata; class Amphibia; order Caudata; family Salamandridae; genus Triturus; species Triturus cristatus. Next base: position 985,901,199 of record NC_140584.1, read on the forward strand.
TGAATCGGCTCAAAAGGAGCTCCCATCAGCTTAGAGAGAACGATGTTAAGTTCCCAGGAAGGGGAAGGAGACCTCACAGGTGGGTAAACTTTCTTAAGCCCTTCTAAGAAATCCTTTACCACTGGCATCTGAAAGAATGAGGTCTGGGTAGGAGACTTCTTATAGGCTGTAATAGCAGCTAAGTGTACTGTGATGGAAGAGTATTTTAACCCAGACTTCGCCAAGTACAGTAAGTAGGGGAGAATAACCTGTTCTTGACCTCGGATCGGATCAAGGGTGTTATCTCTACACCAGAAGCAGAATCTTTTCCATTTAAAGCTATACGACTTCCTCGTGGAGGGCCTCTTTGCCTCCCGAAGAATGCTCATACAGTCCGGTGGAAGATCTAGATGTCCGTACTGGATGAATTCAGGAGCCATGCCGTCAAGCGGAGGGAGGGGAGATTGGGGTGGAACACTCTCCCCTTGTCCTTGGTCAGCAAGTTCGGCAGGCATGGCAACCTCCTCTGTGGTACCTCCGACAGCTGGAGTAGATCTGGGTACCACCACTGCCGGGGCCACTCCGGTGCTATTAGGATCATCCGAGTTCTGGCCGTGTAGAACTTCTGAATCACAGCCGGGATGAGAGGGAGAGGAGGAAAAGCGTAAAGCAATGTCCTCGACCAGCTGATCAAAAACACGTTCCCCTGCGACCCCCGTTGAGGGAACCTGGAGGCGAAGACGGGGCATTTTTTGTTGTCCGCGTCTGCGAACAGATCGATGTCCGGTATGCCCCACAAGCGGAAGATGTCTTGAGCGACGTCTTCGTTGAGCACCCAGTCGTGCGCTTCGACAAAGTCTCTGCTGAGGCCGTCCGCCTGCACGTTCAGGGTCCCTGGCAGGTGAACAGCGACGATCTTCAGGTTTCTTGCCAGAAGCCATTTCCAGATTGACTGGGCCTCCAGAGACAGGACCCGTGATCTGGTCCCTCCTTGCTTGTTCAGATAGAACATAGTTGTGGTGTTGTCCGTCTGAACCTGAACATAGTCGGTCTGCAGGGATGGGTACAGGGACTTGAGAGCGAGATGGACTGCTCGTAGCTCCAAGAAGTTGATGTGATAGCTCTGTTCGGTAGCGGACCAGAGACCTTGTACTTGAAGCCGGTCCATATGAGCCCCCCAGCCCTGCATGGAGGCGTCTGTGACCACTGTCTGTGTCGGAGGCGCCTGATAGAAAGGGACGCCGTGAAGCAGATGGGAGCGCTTCATCCACCACCGGATAGAATCTTTGGCGGCTTGATGAAGGGTAATGTGATCCTCCCAGCGGCCGGACCTCTGCGACCACTAATCCTCTAGGTCTTGTTGCAGAGGACGCATGTGCAGACGTGCGTTGGGCACGATGTAGATGCACGAGGCCATGGATCCCAGGAGAGATGACACTTGTCTGGCTGTGGGATATTCCGTGCTGAGAAGCGTGCGGCTTTTTTGCAGCATGGAGGATAACCTCTCCTCCGAAGGACACACGCTTGCGCTTGAGGAGTCTAGAGAGGCGCCCAGGTAGTGGATCCGCTGAGTTGGATTGAGGATCGACTTCCTGTAGTTGACCTGAAGGCCCAATGAGTGTAGAAGGTTTAGGCAGAACGAGAGATGACTCTGGAGTCGAGCCGGAGTGGAACTTTTTAAGAGCCAGTCGTCTAGATAGGGGTAGACGAATATCTTCCGTTTGCGGAGAAATGCAGCCACCACCGCCATGCACTTTGAGAATGTTCGTGGCGCGGACTTGAGGCCGAATGGCAGGACCTTGTATTGATAATGTTGGCGAAAGATGCGAAATCTGAGAAACTTCCGATGTTTCGCTGAGACAGGAATGTGGAAGTATGCATCCTGTAAGTCGATGGCACACATCCAGTCCCCCTGGTGTAGATGTGGGAAGATCTGGTGCAGTGCTAGCATCCTGAATTTTTCTCTTCTGAGAAATCTGTTGAGTAAGCGGAGATCGAGGATGGGTCTGTAGTCCCCGATCGCTCCTCTTTTCTGAACAAGAAAGTACCGGGAATACACTCCCTGATTTCTCTGCCTGTTTGGAACTTCCTCTATGGCGTTTTTGGAGAGGAGAGTGGCAACTTCGTCCTTTAAAAGCTTGTTTTGGCTGGGAGGGAGTGGCTGTTTCCGTGGGGGTACCTGCGGAGGGGGAGATTTGAACCTCAGCAAATAGCCACGCTCTACAATACTCAGCACCCATCTGTCGTTTGTATTTGCATTCCACTCTGCCAGGTGAACGGTGATACTTCCTCCTACCGGAGTGGCGAACGAGCGCGGAGGAAGTAAGTCTTCACTGTTTGGGAGGTTGCTTGTTAGAGGACTGCTGCTGTTTAGCATTTCCTCTTCCTCTGCCCCGGCCCCTTTGCTGAAACTGGGACCTCTGTTGGTTTTGAGAGGACCATTGGGGCGTTTGAACGCGCTGGTGAAAAGCACGTTTGTCGCCCTGGCGAAAGCGCTTGCGGAACTCTTTGCGCTTTTCCAGTCCCACAGCCTTTACGGTGTCCAATTCCGTTTTCATCTTGCTCATTTGGTCGTCCGCATGAGCTCCAAATAGCGATGACCCATTAAACGGCAGGTTAAGAATTCTTTTCTGCGCATCTGGTTTGAGGCCCGTTAATCTGAGCCAGGCCGAACGGCGGGAGCAGATGCCATGGGAGTAGCCATGCGCGGCTAGGTCTGATGCATCCGCAGCTGCGCTTATTACTTGGTTGGCCACCAGTCCGCCTTCTTGGAGGATCTCCATGAAGTCCTGCCTGTCCTCCCTAGGCAATTTCTCCACGAACCTGGCCAGGGAATCCCATAGGGAGCGATCATACCTCCCCAGCAGGGCTGAAGCGCTAGCGACCTTCATGTGCGAGGCAGAGGTGTTGCACATTCTCCTGCCGTAGGAGTCCATCAGTTTGCTGTCCTTCTCAGGGGGGACAGAAGCAGATACTGAGGCTGAGTGAGACTTCATGGCCGCCGCCACGATCACAGAATCCGCTGGCGGGTCCGCCCTCATTAATAAAGGGTCCTCGGTCGGAGCCTTGTACTTCTTTGCTATTCTCGAAGGAACCGAGCCCGCTGTAGCCGGTGTAAGGAACGTGGCCATAGCTGGTTCCAACAATCCTGGCACCAACAGGAGCAGAGGTCTGGGAGCTGACCGATGGTGTAAAGTGTCAAAGATCACAGAAGCGGGTGCCTGAGGGACGTGCAGTGCGATGTTCAACTTCTGCGCCCCTCTACCCAGGACGTCCGAGAAAGTTATAATGTCATCCACCAGAGACACTCGCGATGGAGGCGTGGATGAAAAAGTAGGAGAGTAGTCCCGGACTGAGGATCTTGTGGATGAAGTCCCAGTGGACGACCTGGTGCGTCGCCTCCTGTGGGAGCGTTCACTATGTTGAGCCTTTGACCCTGATCTGCGCTTGGACGGAGATCTTGGACGTTTTGGCGCGGTGCGACGGTCCCTGGAACGAGACCGGCGTGGTGAAATTGGCCTTGGATCCCTCGGAGGTGATTTACTCCTGCGCGGTGGGGAATACCTGCGGGAGTAGTCCGATCCCGGACTCCGACATGAGCCAGCGCCCACATCTCGTAACCAGCGCGGTGACAGTCCGAACCGCTCTGGAGCCTCGGGTGATCCTTCCGGAGATATTTGCACGATGTGCAGTCCCGGAGATGATGACTGTTCTCCTGGGGACCTCTCCCCGGGCGCTCTAGTTTTCGCCCTCGACGTCGAATCCCTTGACGTTGACGACGTCTGCGTCACCATCGGCAAGTGTGAGGTATGCCGTTCTGGTCTCGACGGCGGTCTCGACGCCGATCGCGGAGACCTCGACGTCGATCTCCTCTTCTCTGGCACCTGACGTCGGCTAGATGACCTCGACGTCGGCCGTGTCTTTGACGTCGACCTCTCTCGACGTCGACTGGGCGACTTCGACGTCGACCTCTCTCGACGTCGACTGGGCGACTTCGACGTCGACCTCTTTCGACGTCGACTGGGCGACTTCGACGTCGACCTCTCTCGACGTCGACTGGGGGACTTCGACGTCGACCTCTCTCGACGTCGACGTGGTGATCTTGACGTCGATCTTCCTCTCGACGTCGACCTTCTATGTCGCCGAGTGGTGGTAACCATCGACGGCGACCGGCCCACTCGCGGCGGAATGTACGTCGCCGCATCTCTCGACGTCGACCCCCTCGAGGGTGGCGGAGAGTGTCTCGACGTTGACGGAAGCCTCGACGTCGACGGAGACAGTCCAGATGTCACCGGACTAGCAGCCTTCGAGCCCGAAGGACCGCCTCTCGACGCAGACTTACTTTTGCGCGGTGGAGACTCTTGATGGTGGGATGAATCCCTCGACGCCGAAGTTCTCTGCCTTTTCGGCGGCATCCTCGACGTCGACAGCGAACCTCTTGGACTCCTGGTCTTTTTGGAGCCCGGGGAGCTGGTATGTCGCCGTTTCTGTACTTGCGTAGCTGAAGAAGGTGGTCTTGATGAGGAATGCTCGCCTTCATGACGGCTTCGTTCCTTCTCCAGTCTTGCATGCAGTTTAATGCGCTCTCTGTCCTTCAGAGTGCGCTTTGAGAACTTCTGGCAGTGGGGACACTGGTCAGGATCGTGTTTTGATGGTAAACACACAATACACACCGAGTGTGGATCCGCCAGTGCCATTTTATTGCCACAAGAAGGGCATTTCCTAAATAAAGGAGACATTCTGACTGGAAAAAATTGGAAAATTCACTGGAAACCAGCAGAATTAGCCCTTAAAAGCCAGAAAACGTCGAAAAAAGCTTGAAAAAGCTGTAATTCAAAATTTCAGTCAAAAAACTGAAGAGCTCAAGCTCCAGGATCCTCACAGAAGGAGCCGGAAAAAAGAACTGGCCCAACTGCCACCTGTAGTGCATCATGGGAGCAGGGGGTCACAGGCAGGCCTTAAAGGCACGGTCCCCCTACTCTAATGCCTTAAAGGCAGGGTGTCAGTTTTCTTGGTTTCTTGATACTCTACTGCAGCCTACTGGCGAATGCCTACAATTGCATGTTGCTTTATGGCAATAAAGCAGTGCTGTGTTATAATTTGCCTGATGCTTCCTTTTTTCCTTACGGGTTACGGGGGCACTACTATGCAAAAATATGTAATTTACAGCATTGCCATGTTTTGAACATTATTAGGCTGCATTTATATGTTTTCACATATGTATATATATATGTATATATATGTATTTTCTATATGCTCCGGGATCCCGCACATGGGCGGGGATTATTCATAGATTATAACTATTGATGAGTATCCCCTGGATGAGAACTTTTCCGCGCCACAATGCGGAGCCATCACAAACAAAACTGTGGAGAGTATGGGAACAGTGTGCGAAAAAGCCGTGAAACAGAAAAGAGAGAAACGAAAGGAGAGGAACAGCACCAATTGGAAAAGTGCCAAGCACGAAGGTACAAAAAGCCATAGCAGTGAAAGCCATAGCAGTGAAAGAGCAGAGCACCGCTCAGAGGAACACCCTTGCAAGCTAAGGTGACATCCTCCCTGGAGGCAGAAAGCGTGGGAAAAACGCCATAGCAGAAGAGAAAGATAGAGAGAGAGACTGCAATCACAACCCACAACAGTGAAGGGCAACAAGCCCGGAACAGAGGAGTAACAGCAAATCACCCCCAGACGACACCATCAAGGAGGGCCGTTGCCCCTGAAAGGAGCGAAAAGGCCAAGGTACAGGCAAAAAAAAAAACAACGTAGAGGACTGCAAAGGAATCAGAAACCCAAAGCAAGTAAAGTAGGCCCCCACACTGGAGAAAAAACCAGGGTGTAGGGATGCAGAAGCACACAGGAACCAACCGACCATGTATCATAAGGGAAGGGGTGGAACAATCAAACAGAACGAAGCATCCTGTCCAGAAGGAAGCGAAGCGAACACCCACAGAAGACAAGCCACCCGAAGGGAGGCAAGGGCAGAAAACCAAACTGAAGGTCCTCGCAGAAAGGGGAGGAAGGGCGGGCCGTGAAGGAATCTGTGGCTAGAATCGTCTCTACCAGATACATCGTTACTGATAGAGACTACTAGCCGCAGATTCCTTAACGTAGACTAGATACCCTAGTCATAGTTTAGTACAGAAAGAACGGGGTTTTACATATAAAGGAAGAAATGGTGTTCAGCAGGTTAACGTCAATGTGTCTCTAATTCCCCCCAAAATTAGTACGGTGCTAAACTGGGAAGGGGAAACCCTCATAACCCCTTAGTTTGCGCAGGGAAACCCTACCACATGATATACACCAGCAAAACCCGTGCACACATACAATATTATAACAGGCAAAGTCGATGCGTAAAAACAGATTGAGCAAAATCTAACGGAGATGTCTTAGTCTTTTTGAATAGGTTGTTAACAAAGCAGCCAGCCAACACGTGTTACATCAGAGAGACAATGGTCTCTGAATCTTCAGGGCTGTTGGCTCTAATACAAACTCAGTGTGATCCCTGAACCGGTGATAATTCCAACCCGGTAGGGCATTAGTCAGTCAGTGCCGAAGACTCGGTTATACTAAACAATGAAAACTGTCAGGTGTAGGCCAAAAAGGCACGAACACGAAGTCAAAGATAACTCCAAGGTGGCAACACTTAAGTCAGTAACCAGGTAAATAGTCGAAAAGACAACAGCGGTCTTAAATAACCGAGAATGCCGCTGTAAATAATCACGCCAGTACAATCAAAAACAGGGACGGGATCCTCCCATGTATTGTAGTCCTAATGAACAAGTTACTTACCTTCGGTAACGATATATCTGTAAGAAACATTAGTTAGTTAGATTCCTCACCTTAGAATATCCCCAGGCGTCAGGCTGGATCCGGAAAGATTTTTCGTCAGCAATACCCTTTGCGTTTCGCTAGGAGTCGTCTGCGGCTCCGCGTCCGTCGTCGGCGTCGTGCGCCGGAATGACGTCGGAGTACTTAGACGCCGCCCTTGCGCGCTGACGTCGGTTCTTGTACATAGCTTTCCGCGCCAGGAACGCAGAGCCATGCAAGAGACCGACACTGGTGCCAAAAAAGTCTAGGGCCCTGAAAAGGATAACCTTAACCCTAGATGTCGGTTCGCAGAATGGGGGGGATGGGTGGGTCGGTGAGGAATCTAACTAACTAATGTTTCTTACAGATATATCGTTACCGAAGGTAAGTAACTTGTTCATCTGAAAGAAACACGTAAGTTTGATTCCTCACCTTAGAATAGATACCCCAGCAATACCAACCCCGGTGGTGGGTCTGCGAACCAAGATCACACCAGAAAGTCCTGGAGAACAGAACGGCCAAAGAAGCCATCTCTCCGGACTTGGCTGTCCAGGCAATAATGCTTGCCAAACGTGTGCAGCGAGGCCCACGTTGCTGCCTGACAGATGTCCTGCAAGGGGACTCCCCGACCCAGGGCAGTTGTCGCCGCTGTGTCCCGAGTGGAATGGGCCCTCAGCCTTACAGGAGGTTCCTTTTTAGCCAAGGAATAACAAGCTTTGATACACAATACGACCCACCGAGAGATGGTTCGCTTGTGTACCGCCCTCACCTTCTTAGCACCCACGTAGCCCACAAAGAGCTGGTCATCCACCCGGAACTGCTTGGTGTGGTCCAAATAAAATGACAGCGCCCATTTTGGGTCCAGACGGTGGAGCCTCTCTTCCTCTTACGAAGGATGCGGAGGCGAAAAGAAGGTGGGCAACATGACAGACTGCCCGATGTGGAAGGCAGTCACCACCTTAGGAAGAAAGGAAGGACGAGTCCGGAGAACAACTTTGTCCGGATGTACAGAAAGAAAAGGAGGCTTAGAAGATAGAGCCTGGAGCTCACTCACCCTTCTAGCAGAGGTGATGGCAACCAGGAAAGCAGTCTTAAGAGTGAGAAGACGAAGGGGACAATTATGAAGTGGCTCAAAGGGAGAGCACATCAGATATGTCAATGCCAGGTTCAAATCCCACTGAGGCATTACGAAAGGGACAGGAGGAAACATGTGAGTAATGCCCTTGAAGAAGCGAGAAACAACAGGGGATTTGAAAAGAGAAGGCTGATCAGGAAGCCGTAAGAAAGCAGAGATAGCTGAAAGAAAACCTTTAAGAGTGCCCAGAGCAGAGCCCTGCTGGGCCATGGAAAGAAGAAAGAGGAGAACCTCAGAAAGAGGGGCGGAAAGGGGATCCACAGCCTTTGCTGTGCACCATGCTACAAATTTGTTCCACCTGCAGGCGTATACCGATTTTGTGGAGGGACGCCTGGCTGCCAGAATCACATCGCAGACTTCAGGAGGCAAGTCAAATGGCATCAACTGTCGCCACTCAATCTCCACGCATGGAGGTGTAGACTGGACAGGTTCGGGTGGAGGACCGTCCCCTGCTGCTGCGACAGAAGGTCCTCCCGAAGAGGCAGTCGTATCGGGGGATCGATCGTCAGACTGAGTAGCTTGGGATACCAGTACCTTCGTGCCCAATCCGGAGCCACCAATATGACTTGGGCCCGGTCGCGCCTGATCTTGTTCAGCACTCTGGGCAGAAGTGGTATAGGCGGAAAGGCGTACAACAGACCGCAACTCCACTCGCGACGAAAGGCGTCCCCGAGCGAGTGCCGCCTTGGAAACTCCAACGCGCAGAATTGCTGACATTGCGCGTTCTCTTCGGTGGCGAATAGATCTAACCAAGGCTCTCCCCACTGCCGAAAGAGGCCTTGCGCCACGTCCGAGTTGAGACGCCATTCGTGATCCATCATGCACCGGCGGCTGAGTTCGTCTGCTCTGGCGTTCAGAGAGCCCGCCAGATGTTGAACCACCAGGGTGATGCCCTGATGTTCCAGCCATGTCCAGAGGCGCAGAGCCTCCTGACAAAGGGTCCACGACCCCACCCCACCCTGTTTGTTGCAATACCACATGGCGGTGTTGTTGTCCGTGAACACCTGCACTACACGTCCCCGGACAACGGGAAGGAATGCCTTCAGTGCAAGTCGGATCGCTCTCAGCTCCAAAAGGTTGATATGGAGCCGAGACTCCGCCGGAGACCAGAGTCCTCTGATCTCCGCCTCTCCCATGTGGCCCCCCCATCCCAGGAGGGACGCATCCGTCACTACTACGTGCTCCGGTTGGGGTAGGGAGAGGGATCTGCCCCTGACCCAATCGCGGTCCGTGAGCCACAACTGCAACTGTCTTGCAGTGCCCTCCGAGATCAAGACATGGTCGGACAGGTTGCCCCGATGCTGGGCCCACTGAAACTTCAGGTCCCACTGCAGAGCCCGCATTCGCCACCTGGCGTGATGCACTAACAGGATGCAGGAGGCCATCAGCCCCAGAAGCCGCAGCACCAACCTGACCGAAACCCGGGATAGAGGCCGAAAGATGGGAAGCAGAGCATGAATATCCCGGACTCGCTGTTCCGGAGGATAAGCCTGGAACTGCGCCGAGTCCAGAACTGCCCCGATAAAGAGGAGCGTTTGGGAGGGACTCAGATGCGACTTCGGCACATTGATGGAGAACCCCAGCAAATGCAGGAGGTCGGCCATAGTCTGGAGGTGGGAGACGACTTGCTGGGGCGAGCCCGCCTTCAACAACCAGTCGTCGAGATAGGGGAAGACTGGAACCCCTGATCTGCGCAGATGAGCAGCGACCACCGCCATCACTTTCGTGAACACCCGAGGGGCACTGGTGAGTCCGAAGGGGAGCACGGTAAACTGAAAATGCTCCTGACCCACCGTGAACCGCAGGTAACGCCGGTGGGCCGGCAGGACGGGGATGTGGAAATGAGCATCCTGCAAGTCCAACGCAACCATCCAGTCTCCAGGGTCTAGGGCAGCCAGAACCTGAGCTAAGGTGAGCATCTTGAACCTCTCCTTCCGGAGGAAGGCGTTGACGCTCCTGAGGTCAAAGATAGGGCGTAGACCCCCTTTGCCCTTCTTGGGAACCAGAAAGTAGTGGGAATAACAACCACGGCCTACTTCTGGTCCAGGAACGCGCTCGACGGCCCCTTTGGCCAAGAGGGCCGCAACTTCCTCCTGTAGAAGATTCAAGTGATCCCCTGACATGTGGTGGCACTGCGGTGGCATGGCTGGAGGGGTCGTCTCGAAGGGGAGTGAATAGCCCCCTCGGACAATTTGCAGCACCCACCTGTCCGAAGTGATGGAACGCCAGTGGAGCAGCTGATGGGGAACTCTGCCTCCCACTGGCGTGGAATGGGCCTGAAAGCGCGGACTAGGAGGGCTTTGAGGCGGATGCTGCTGGGGTGGATGTGGATGGACCGGCATGTTGTCCCCCTGTACCGGACTAGGAGGGCTTTGAGGCGGATGCTGCTGGGGTGGACGTGGATGGACCGGCATGTTGTCCCCCTGTAACCGCCTCGGCGGAATCCACGTCCGCGTGGAGGTCGGTTCTGAGGCCTGTGACTAGGCGGACATGAGGGGGCGCCCCTTCCTTGGCCACGAAAGGGGCGAAAAGTGGAAGTTTGTGGATGCAGGGCCGAGAGACCCAAGGACTTGGCCGTAGCCCTGGAGTCCTTAAAGCGCTCCAGCGCACTGTCCGCTTTGTCGCCAAAGAGGCGACTGCCATCAAAGGGCATGTCCATGAGGGTGCTCTGGACATCCCCGGAAAAAGTCGTGGACCGCAGCCAGCCGTGACGACGAAGCGCCACTGTGGACGACATTGCCCTGCCTAGCGAGTCCGTCGTGTCCAAACCACATCGGATGGCATACCGCGCTGCATCCCGCCCCTCGGCCAGAGCCTGGGCAAGCCGCGTCCGGACACAGGGGCAGCACGTCCTCCACCGTATCCCACAGAGAGTGGGAGTAACGGTCCAAGAGACAAGCGGTGTTAATAGACCGCAGCCCTAAACTAAGGGAGGAGAACAGCTTTTTACCAAACTGCTCCAGTCTCTTGGATTCCCGATCCGGGGGAGCAGACGGGAAGGAGGTCTGGGAAGTAGAGGCCTGGATAACCAGGCTCTGAGGCGTGGGGTGTTGGGACAGGAAACTGGGGTCGCCCGGTGCAGGGCGGTGGCGCCGGGCCACGTTCCGGTCCACAGGAGGTACTGTGAAGGGCTTGGACCAGGTGCCCTTCAGAACGTCCATCAGTGCTTCGCTAAACGGCAGCAGAGGCTCCGAGGAGCTTGCTGACGGTTGGAGCACTTCAATGAGGAGGTTAGTCCTCACGGCCACAGTAGGGAGCTCCAGCCCAAGGGCTTCGGCCGCCTTACGCAACGCCACAGAAAAGGTAGCACCTTCCTCCGAAGTCACAGTCGGAGGAGAGATGAAGCCAGTGTCAGGGGAGGTGTCAAGGCCACTGGCATCCCCCGGCTCATCTGCCCAGTCCTGTGAAAACTGACCCTGGTGGGTCAGAGGGTCATCAGACCCCTCCCAGTCGCCACCGTCATCCGATTCCTGGTAAACAGGTGGAATGATCGGAGCCGGGCGGAAGATGAAATGGCCACCCATCGGCGTTGGATACGCCGTCGTCTGGAAATGGCGCCGGGGGTGGCACTGATGTCGGCACCGGCGGAGGAGGGGTCGTGAGGTCGACCGGCACCAACTGAGATCCAGGCCTGGATCCCGCGGGGACCTGCGCCGTCGGGACCGAAGTAGACGGCGCCGGGGCCGGAGCCGCCGGCTCGCTAGGCCTCCCAGTCGAGCCCGCGGGGGCCAAAGGCGTGCCGCCAGGCATCGACGGCAGAGCTAGGCCCATCATGGCCGAGAGGAAGGCACTGATCAACGCCCGAGTCGCGTCAGTCCCAGGGACCGGCGGGTATGGGGACGGACGCGGCTCCTGCGGCTCTGACGGAGCCGCGGGGTGGTACCACCCGGACCCTCGACCGAGTCGCGTGACCGGCGAGGGGAGTCCGAAGAGCGATGTCGTCTCTTGGACTTCTTACTATGTTTCGACTTACCCGAAGACTTGGAACCCGACGAGCGGTGATGATGGCTACGGCTCCACGACCGGTCCCTCGACCTCCTTCTCGACCGGGACCGTGAACGGCACGGAGCCGAGTGTCGGAGCTCGAGAAGCTTGCGGGACCGCTCCCGCCTAGCCTTTGAGGTCAAGGCCTGGCAGTCGAGGCACGACTCCGCATCGTGGTCGGCCCTAAGGCAGTAAAGGCACCGGCAGTGGTGGTCCGTTACCGACATCAGTCGGTGACAGGAGTCACAGGCTTTGAAACCAGGCATCCTACCTGCACCAGTATCGAGTCGACGAGAGTAGACAAAAGAGTCCAAAAAGTTTAGTCAAAAAGTGACTAAAAGGGTAAGCTCTTCCCGGATCGGCGCTGTCTGGCGCGGAAAAAAGAAAAACTGACGTCCGCGCACGAGGGCGGCTTTTAAGTACTCCGATGACGTCATTCCGGCGCACGACGCTGACGACGGACGCGAAGCCGCATACGACGCCTAGCGACGCGCAAAGGGTTTTGCTGAAAAATCTTTCCGGATCCAGCCTGACGCCTGGGGATATTCTAAGGTGAGGAATCTAACTAACGTGTTTCTTTCAGATAAAAGTTAACTTGGTGGTAACAGCGTCAATCTATGTCAGACACGTGTGTTGTGTCTATGAGACCCACTTCCGTAAGATGGAATCGAACGTCCTGGCGGCTCCACTGCAATCCTGGGGTGATACCCTAGCCATATCCAGACGGGAGCAGGGCCTGCGAGAACCTCCCCAGTAGGAAGAAACACAGAGCCCCAGCAGGGGACGTGTTATGGGGACAAGAATGGCAGCCCAGCCTCTACCAAGCAGGAGTAAGCAAGAACAATGCGAAGGGAAGACTAGGAGACCCCAAGCCCATCCATGGTACAACTGCCACAAACCCTCGGAGGGACAGACAGCCGCAGAGGAGCACCCAGGAGGAAAAGTACCACCCCAACTCCAGAGAAAAGAGGTAGAACCGGAGGCAGAGCCCGCCGTAGGAAAACACACAGCGATAGAGGACAGCTGAAAGGCATCAACCGCAAAGAAGCAGACCAGGCACGAACGGCCCCACAGCCAAGAAGCGCAGGCGTAAGAAGAAAGGCACAGGTGCGCAAAGCCCCAGCAGAACAAGAGGCAGGGGCACAAGGGAACACACTAAGGGCCACGGCGGTGGACCAGAACGAGCAGGCGTGCGCAGCTGACAGTACCATGGAGCAGTGCACCCAGAACAAGCCAGGCGCAAGCCGAGGGCAGAGGCCAGGGAAATCCAGAACAATCCCCAAAGGAGGATCGTTCAATAGAGACACACCAACCCACGAAGAGAAGAGGGAGCAGCCAGAAGAGAAAGAGGAGAGACACGGAGGACGGACCCAAGCCGTCAACCAGAACACAGGAAAGCCAGGAGAAACCTAGCGACCCTGGAACACCAGACAGAGGACCAGGCCGAGACGCCGGACAGGAAGGTGGGAACGTCACAACAAGACACCGTAGACAGCATGCCAGACTGGTCAAGCGATGTAGCGAACACTGAGAATAACAGAACCTGGAGCAGCGCAAACCGCGCCCAGACACGACAAAAGAGACCGCACCAGCAGTATACAGTGATGCCAGGAGAGGCAGGGAACCCAAAAGAAAGGGCGACCATACCTTCCCAGCACAGTACAGAGCTATGCAATAGCTACAAGTACCCCACATAGGGTATGATACGTCCCAAGAAAACATGGGAACACCTCTTAGGCAAAAATCCCGCAGAAGAGGACAAGAACATAAAGGATCGGCAGATAGAACCACAGACAGTTTGCCAATCAGCCAAACAGAAAACATACAAGCCAAGTTTATGGAGGGGAGGAGGACGGAGCCCCGCAAGGAGCTGCTGAATGGCGGCATTCGCCTGGGTATTAAACAAAAGCACCCCATCAAAGGGCAGGTCAACCAGACGTTCCCTAACATTCTCAGGGAATACGCTATCCCTCAACCAAGCATTGCGACAGAGAGCTACTGAACTTGCTTTAGTGCGGCCGAGAGCATCAGAAACATCCAGGGCCGAGCGAAGAATAAAGGCGGCCAACTTCCGGCCCTCCATCACATGGCAGCGCAGACACCTTCTTGAGAGGCACAAGTCAGAAGGGACTCCACGGAATCTCACAAGCTGGAAGTAGCCCTGGCCAGCACACAAAGCGTGTTGAGCGCTCGCAAAGCAGCACTAGAGGAAGCGAAGATGTTACGCCCCCATGCATCCAACCACCGGGCCTCCCGTGACGGAGGAAACAACACCAAATTTAAGGAAGGAAAAGCAGTCTGCAGAAGAGGGCCCTGGGTAGAAGGGTGGAAAGAAAGGCAGACTGGATTGTGCGGAGCAGGACGGTGGAGCAGCGACTGGTGCACCAGATCCCCCGTGGCAGGACGCACCCAGGCCTTAGAAGAGAATTATGGAGCGAAGCTTCGAATGGAAGAAGCAGCTCCTGTCCACCAGAGCCCTGATGGTGAACCTCAAGCAAATGGTCCGTAGGGAATGGGGTGGCGGGGTCGCCCATGTGCAAAATGCCAGCGGCGTGAAAATGGCCTGGGCAAAGGCTGCACCCGCCTCCGTAGGGCGGCGCGGGGGGAGAGAAATTCCTTCGTGGGTGACGGCTGTAAACTAAGCCGGCCATCCCAGAGTCCAGCTGGAGGAAGAAATGGCCAGCCCCGGAATGGTGGAAGATTCACGGACGAGTGGGGGACCTGAGGTGCCTCTGGGGAAGGATGTGGCCACGGGGACGGCGAAGAGCCCTCCCTGGAAGACGCCGGGGAAAAAGCCACGATGCGGCGTCCCGTCTGCGGGGAAGAAGAGACAAAAAGGTGACGAACCTCCGGAGAGGAGGGGGCCTCTGGAGACGAGTCGACAACCCGACGCCGGCACGGCTCTGTGGAGTCCGCCACAGGCGCCTGCGTGACATCGACCGGCGCCGGAGGGGACGCCGAGACGACCTCCACCACCACTTGCGCCCTAGGAGAATGTGGCGGGGCAGGTGCCGGGTTGGTGAAAGAAGGTGCCGACTTGACCTTCGACGAAGCAGCCACCTGCGTGGAAAGTCGAGAGGGACCCGGGGACGCGCCCCGGCCCCTAGCCAGCACCCGCGGCGCCGAGAGGGCGAACAGCCATCGGCACCTGAGCAGCGTCGGCTCGGCCTCTGGCAAGGCCTCCGCCTGCCCAGATGACCTAGAAGGACTCTGGGACGAGCCGCGAGTCCCGGCGATCTCCCGCGACACCACAGGGACCCCCTCGGGGGTTTGCGGCGAGGCAGAGGTGCCGTGGGCCGAAGAGGGGAACCCTGTAGGGCTGCACCCCAACAACACCACACCTCCAAGACCTGAAGCAGAACCCGTCGGCGCAGGTGCCGGAGGCGACTCCGCGGAAGGTCCCGCACCTGGCAAGGGATCCGCGGACGTCCCAGGAAGAGGAGGTGGGGCCAAGGAAGCCTGCAGAGACGCAGCATAGACCTCCATTTGGGCCCTGGTTGCCCCGATGCTGTGAAACGGCAGGTAGGGTGGTGCCGAATGAGGCCGAATGTAACGCGGAGAACCAGTGCCCTCCGCAGAGCGGGGACCAGGCCCCGGGGACAAGCTATAAGACTTACCGACAGGCGAGCGACGCCCTAGGGGCCTCGGTGACGGGCAACACCTATCTGGACAAGCGGGCCAAAAGGAGTTTCATCCGGCACTCCCGCCGGGACTTAGGCTTCAGCTGCTGGCATGCGTTGCAGTCCGTGGAATCATGGTGCTCGCCCAAACACCACATGCAAATAGGATGAGGGTCCGTCGCTGACATCTGACGCGCGCAGGACGAGCACATCTTAAAGTCCGAAGGCATTCGCACACTGTCCCACAGTGCAATGAAAAGAAGGCCTGAAAACAGGTCAGGGACACGATCCGGATCCGCGTTGCACACGGAAAAGAAGGAACTGATGTCAGCGCGCCAGGGTGGGGCTTATGTGACCTCTCGCTGACGACACACCCGCAGACGACGTCAGGGCGGAGTTGCGTGGTACAGCCCCCCCGGCACGCAGGGATGCTGGGGCAAAGAAAGTTTCCCGGGTCCGGTCTCACGCCTGGGGATAATTCTACGTTAAGGAACCTTCGGCTAGTAGTCTCTATCAGATACTCAGTGCACAAAATATGAGCAGGTTGAGGCAAATGTAGAGAGATGAGGAACAGACATCCGGGGTCAGAGACCTACAAGAGAGCAGACATCAGGTGTCCTATAAGGCATTATCTTTTCTGTATTATAATATTGTGATGACAGGACAACACATTGGGAGATAAGTAGTGCACCCCACAGACTGTAAATTTGAGTCGCAACTTGCAATGTTTCAAATACAAAGAATCTGCAGAAGACATCAGACTTATTCGAAAAATCACAAGGTAGAGTTACCCTCTCAGAACTCAATTCTACCCAAGTTGCTTACAGTACCAGTCCATTACCTGCATTGTGTAGTTGCGAATGTGGTCTTCTGTAGTTAAGGCAAGCAGGTAGTCTTGTAAGCATCCAAGCTCCTGCAGGCAGTTGGAATAAAAAGGAAGCTTGATTAGGTTAAACATGCTGACCACTAAATACTAGCATTTACTACTTATTTCAATGAAACTTTGCATTCTATTGATTTTGCTCTTCTACCCTTCACATCAGCTTAGACTTAAAGAACGAGCTACTTACCTTCGGTAACGATGCATCTGGTAGAGACCTAGTCTAGCCGCAGATTCCTTAACTTAGAATATCCCCAGGCATCAGACTGGATCCGGAAAACTTTCCGCAGCAGCACCTCTGTGCGCCGGGGGTGGTGCCGTACGGCTCCGCCCTGACGTCGTCCACGGACGTGACATCAGCAGAGCCATATATGCCCCTCCCGGTGCGCTGTCAGTTTTCAACGGAGAAACATTTCCGCGCCGCAACACGGAGCCACCACCAACAAACTGTTTGAATATGGGAACAGTGTGCGAAAATTATGAAAAGACATGGACTGAAGAAAAACAGCACCATAAAGAAAAGTGGCAGGCACTGTATAGTGAAAACTAGTAAAGGGAAAGAGCAGAGCACCGTTCTGTGAAGCAACCCCGCAAAAGTGAAGGCAACCACCCTGGGAGGTAATTGAAGATGTAAACAACATCATGGCAGACGACAGAAAATCCGCAATCCTTAATGTATAACCGTGAAGGACAACAAGTCCGGAACATAGGAGCAGGACAATTTACCACAAGACGTCACCAGAAAGAGACGTTGTATCCCCAATAAGAGATTCAAAAAATGTGGCAGAGCCAATAGACTTCAAACCAATGGAGCACAGGGGTGGTAAGAGACACCAAGGCGATAAAGAAGTGGAGAGTGGGGGGTGGGAAAAACACAAATAGTACCCACACTGTACAATCCAGGGCATAGGGTTGGAAAGGATACATGACACATGAGCATACCGTCCAATTACTAAAATGGGCAGAGTAGAGCTATGAAAGCAGAATGAAGCATTCTGTATGGGAGTGAAATGAAAGCGTCACCCTGCTGAAGGATCAAGCCACCTGGAGGGAGGCAGGCGTAGAAAGCCCAACCTGAAAAGGTCCTCGCAGAACGGGGAGGACGGGTGGGCGTTAAGGAATCTGCGGCTAGACTATGTCTCTACCAGATACATCGTTACCGATGATAAGTAACTCGTTCATCTGATAGAGACGTCTAGCCGTAGATTCCTTAACATAGAATAGATACCAAAGCCATACCCATAGAGGAGGCGGGTCTGCGACTGAACCCCACCAAGTTCGAAAGAGAACTTGGCCGTCAATTATGTGACTAAAACAATGCCGTCAATCATGTGACGATGCACAGTGGGGACAGTAATGTCAGCGCAGCTAAGTCCTAGACCATGAAGCTCTGAAGAGAGCAGAGAACAATGGAAGGCAAAGGTACCACAAGCCGACAAGAACAGCACGAAAAACCCCTTTGTGTATAACGGGTTGAGAGAGGGAAAGCCCAGTGCCAGAATGCGCGTGCTGGAGCAAGAGCTCACAACTTCGAAAAGGGAAGATGAACTAAGCCTAGGGCCCGAGGGATCCGCAGGATCCGAAGTGTCGACAGAAAGCAAAAGCGATGACCGGTCGACCAAGCAAAACAGTGGAAAAAACACTGTTGAACCTGCACCTGCAAGATACAGGGGGCAACAGAGGCAAAAAGCGGACACCTGCCCAGCAAGTGCCAGTATGGAACAAGAAAACGCATCCTAGATATGTTGGAGTGAAAAGGAATCTAATGACACCGCCAGAAGTGGAACTGGACCTAGGGTTTGAGAGATCCATCAGATGTAATGTTTCGCCTGTAAGCAAAACCTAGAGAGATGGCAACCGGTATGACAGATAGCGCATACCGGCCCAGTATGTAGAATAGCGGAAGAAGCACTGTTCAAGCTGCATCAGCTAGACACATTTGACAACATTGGTAGGCGACCAATCCATGGCCAGAAGGCCGGTAGTAAAACAGAAGACACGCCAAGACATAGGCTGTCTGTTACAACCAGCGAAAGGGCCAATGGCACACAGCCTAGCGTCAAAGTAGGAGCAACACTGTAAGATATCAAAGCATACCGGAAGGCACCTAAGCACAAGAAGAAAGGAAAGGCCTCCTGCAGGGCAGCATGAGCATCTCAGATGCTCGCGACATCAAGAGGGCAACGGCCCAAAAGGGGAACCAGCCAGTCAGGCACCACATAGAGGTGGTGGCACAAGCAGACCGGGTCAGTGACCACGGACACGCATGAAGGAAAGAGCAACATCCTCCTCTTGCTCGGGAGGAACCACGGTTCCCTGCAAGCTAGAGGCACGACAGTGAAAACAGTCAGGATCAATGTAAGTGCCCCAGACCACAAGAAGCAAGTATTCAGAAGAAATATGCCCCATGAAAGATCACAGTATGATCAAAGCAGAAGTGTGGAAACACCTGTGCGGGGCAGCAGGGAATGTGGAAAAAAACAGTGTAGGAGAAGTGGTGAGAAAAGAGGCCACATACAAGATAGCTATAAATGCTAAGCTAGTACCTTGGAAGGCAAGCACAATAAGGGCAGCGCGCCCAAGTTTGTACTAATAGTACTAAGCATTGCCGCACAGCGGCGGACACAGTGTGAGCCGTAAAAGCAAGGACAGAAGCACTACAGACAAGCGGGACCAAAGACACCCGAAGTGCGACAGAGCGATGCTAACAATAGGATCGCAGGAGAAAAGACAGGGACAGACTCCCCGAATGATGTCCGCGAGGAATACTCCATAGGAGCGTACTAAGGCAAAGGCAGTTGCCTAGCACCAGCATATACCCCACATATCAACCCCTGATAAGGGGATCCTCTTGGGCAAAACACCCAGTCAGAGGACTGAACAGAAGATTAAACCAGCCATACGGCTGAAATCTAACAAATCAGAAAAGGCTGAACAGCCGTGGACAGCAATCGGGGAA
This sequence comes from Triturus cristatus, assembly GCF_964204655.1. Lineage (NCBI taxonomy): Eukaryota > Metazoa > Chordata > Amphibia > Caudata > Salamandridae > Triturus > Triturus cristatus. The sequence continues at coordinate 985,920,563 of NC_140584.1, forward strand.
CCTACTATACACGTTTGTGATAGAGGTGTAGTAAAATAACACAGAGAACCGTGCAAAAGTTATGGGAGACCGCCGAATCCGCGTGGAAATCAAAAAGGTCCACACCATTAAACGGTAGATCTCTGAGGGCATCCCGAACACTATCTGGGAAACGACTGTCGTGCAGCCACGCATGCCACAGATCGAGCAAGAGCTCATCCCACAGAGTCAGTGGCATCAAGGGAAGAACGGAGCGAAAATTGCACCATTCCCCTGCCATCAAGCGGAAGCAACTGTGACCGCGGCTCCTCTGGAATAGAAGGGAGAAGGGTCTCGACCAAGTCCCAAAGGGTCGAGCATGAACACGCAAACACACACGCAGTATTCAATGCGCGGATACCTGCACTGGTAGAGGCAAAAAGTTGGCGAGCACACGCGTCCAGCCACCTAGACTCCCTAGTGGGAGGTAATAATGGCAAAACGGAGGAAGACTGCAAGTTAAAGGCCGCCTGAACAACGAGTCCCTGAGCCGTAGGGTGAGTGGACAGGCAGGGTGGATCACCCGGAGCAGGACGGTGCCTACGAGCAATAGCCCGATCAACAGGGTCACCAGAAGAGGGCCTTGCCCATGTGCCACACAAAATGTCAAATAAAGAGCCGCCACATGGCAGCAAAGGCTCCACCTCAATAGGCCCCATAGGGAGCAGATCCATTAAGGGATCAGACAGCAGGGGGACCACAGCCGTCAGCATGCCGGGAGGGGCATATGTGGCTCCGCTGACGTCAAGTCCGTACTTACGATTCAGCTAGTTTGATCAAAATGAACAGTCTGACTGCTTCAAACTCATTGAATCACGAGGGTGTGGGCATAGGTAGAGAAACAAATAACACATCTGTGAATGTTGCGCCAAACCAATCTGAACACCTGAGAACAGTTCATCGAAATGGGGATGAGCTTGTAAACTCAAAACTGCTATGCTCAATTCAGTATGGTAAAAATGATTGTTTACTTCAAAGCATACTTAGTCCTACCATTAACATACTGAAACTAGATGGAGCCATGCCCAGTAAAACGTTTAACTGTGACACATGAATATGTTCAGGTTCTTTAAGAATCGCCTATATAAGACAGGGAATAATCACAACATTTTGAGAGTTGGTAAATGCTTTGTAAATCTAAGAGATGAATTAGATGGATGTGTAACTGAACCCTTTCTCTTTGTGGGAAAGACTCCCAACCAGTAAATAATATCTACACAGCACCTATGGTATAAATACACTCACCTATAACATGAACTTTCTTCTGGCTCAACCAATTTGAGACACTCAACAACGAGGATTAAAAAGCAGGACCACATGTACTCTAAAGCCATAGCCACAATCGAGAAACAACTGAAATGGACAAATCCTTAATTTTCTAAAGGGTGAAAGATGACCAGTGGACGGCTGCCCCAATGCCCTGTTTGTCATTGTGAATAGGCACCAAAGCAACTGAGACCTGCCCTGGTCTTTCTTGCCACATGATGTAAATTCTGCAGAGAAAGGAGTATTGTGGCAGTTGTTACCTAACATAGTCTTCCTTGCCCCCACAGTATAAATGCTGCAGGGGCAATGAGGACCTCAATATCCTGGGTACCTTGGCATATGGCAAAGGAGCAAGGGTGGATGACACCAATTTAGGAATTTTAACTAATATGAGTATGTTCCCAAGAACTTCCTTTTAGCACTTCTCATGTGTGAGAAGTTGGCCTGATATATGATGTCACTAGTTCTAGTGTACACCTTGTATCAGTCCAAACAACCCTTATGATGATTGATTGTAAAGTCAACCTTATAGACCAGCTATCCTAGTGGTAGCATGACCAAGAGCAGTCTTAGGCTAAACTCTGTATGGCATGTGAAGCCAGCTGTTATACCATTTGCAATCCCTTGAATACCAAATGAAAGGACACCACAACAGATATATAAAAAAATATAATGTATTTATTCTAGTCAAAATACCCTCAGCACTCTTTATGAGATTCGAGGTAAGTACAACACAGTCTTATTTAAGCATACATAAGTCACACAGGTAAGTAATACAGTTAGGCCCTAGGGGCCACGCAAACCATATACTAAGTAAGTGGTATAAGGACCACTGTCACGAACACAGGTTAGGCCTAGGCCATCGCTGGGGCTACACTATCCTACCAGTTGTTAGGCAGTGGGAGGCCCACGGGATTCAGGTGCAGAGTGGAAACACTCACGCGTAATGCGTTAAAGTCGATAGAAATAGTAATGTTTAGAATTAAAGAGTTTTAGGACACTTCGGAAAGAGCTAGGAGTTAGAGACTTGGAAACTAGACCCTAGGATAGTCAATACCCTTGTGAGCACCGGAGTACTCAAGTTACCTAGCCCACGGGCTGCGGGTGCATAGGTGTGAACTTGCATCGGGTTTCGTCGCCGACTCCTATGGATGCCTGAAGTAAAGGTGCTGACAGGCAGTCAGTAAAGAGTGTCCGGTGGATTCCAAGGATGGAATCGAGAAGGAGGATACCTGCAAGCAGAGGGGACAGAGTCTAGGTCACCAGCCAGGAGCCGGGAAGGAACCAGGAAGGAACCAGGCGATGTCGTGAAGATGCAGGTGAAGAGGTGAGGCATGTCGCAGCAGCCACGGGTACCAGGAGGCGTCGAGGACGACCAGAACCAGGAGGCGAGCTGTCCCACGAGGGCTCTTGCTGTTGGCGGCATCGATGTCGAGTTCGGACTCAACAAGCCTTGGTAAGCGCAACCCACACAGGATGAAGGATTCGCTTCTGTTGCAGACCAGGAAGGCCTGAGGTGCTTCTCTTTCACAGGGAAGCAAGGGCCAGTCTGGAGGAGCCAAACCAGCGGTGGAAAGTTAAGGGTTTGTCGTCACAAAGGTCACTAGCCAACGGGCAAGCAACCGGACAGACGCATCTAGCAGGAAAATGCAGAAGGGCCCCACGCAGAACTCGTGGAGTGTGGAGGGCTGATCTTCGGTGCAGATGGTGCTCGGGGTTGGGCAGTGGGAGGCCCACGGGATTCAGGTGCAGAGTGGAAACACTCACGCGTAATGCGTTAAAGTCGATAGAAATAGTAATGCTTAGAATTAAAGAGTTTTAGGACACTTCGGAAAGAGCTAGGAGTTAGAGACTTGGAAACTAGACCCTAGGATAGTCAATACCCTTGTGAGCACCAAGCAACCGGACAGACGCGTCGAGCAGGAAAATGCAGAAGGGCCCCACGCAGAACTCGTGGAGTGTGGACGGCTGATCTTCGGTGCAGATGGTGCTCGGGGTTGGGGCTTCTCAATCCCCAGAGCACAACTTCGAGGCTGCCTCAGAAGCTGCGCTGGAAGCTAGTAGCCAATTTTCCCAGGTAGCCGGTCCCACGTCTCTCGTCGCCTCCACGGATCTCAGCTTTGCTGTGGATGTGGATCAGGGTCGGAGAAGTCTGGAAGTCAAGGCGCTGGTCGGGCTCTGCAGTCGGTTCCTCGTAGAACTTGGGCAAAGCAAACGGCAGGTCGCTTGATGGTGCCTGTTTGCACAGGGTGGCCACTCCTTGGCCACAAGGGAGATTCTTCAATCTTCTTCCGTAGTCGAATGTCGAAGGTCCAGAGTTTCTGTTCACGTTGCAGTTTTCAGGATAATCCAAAGTCCTAGGGACTCAGCTCCCACTCTTATACTAATCTGGGGGGCTGGGTTACCTGCTAGGTCCCTCCTATGGGTGGGACCAGGGAGGGGGGTGGTTACACCCCCTTCCCTTTGTCCAGTTTCGCACCACGACTGGGGCTGGAGTGCCCCAGCACCGGTTTGAGCTGGACTATGCATGGGACACCTTTTGTGCCCCAGGCAGTGCCTCGTTTCTTTCATCCCTCCCTGCCCCAATACACTAAGTCCTGTCTAGGGTAGTGCTAGCACCTCCCAAGGCAGGAAACCTATTGTCCAAGCCTCCCTCGCTGGAAGGACTCCCAGCAGCAGGAGGTCACACTTGTGTCTGTGGCAGCAGCATCCATTTTGTGATGCTGGGGCTCTGGTTAACTTTAACCGGGTAGTAGGTCTTCAACATGTCTTCTCCCTCTAGAAGGGGGGAATACTATCCTCATCGCCAGAAATGGTGTGGGGGTAGTATTCCAAAGTGTTAGACACCTTACAAAACATGTTTTGATAAAGCCAAACCATAGTTACCATAACCGCGAGGATTATAAGGCACTTTAAGAGTATATGGTAGGCGATATCATAGAACAGCTATAAGGACATGGTTCCGAAAGCTGCAGACAGGTTCAGCTCATGCTGGAGCACCATCTCACATGTTACCAAGCACTCTGCCTTCAGGATTGTTAAGGCCTGCCATGGGAGTGACTGAAAGGTTACCCATGTGTCTATATATAAGGTAGGTATAGGAGTACTATACCTAAGCAAGGGGTGATTACACGACCTTGCCCCAGCTGAGTGATCAGCCAGTTGTGTCATGATGGAAGGCCAGCCAGGGGTGGCATAATACATGCTGCAGCCCCTGGTAGGCCTAGGGTACACCCATGCCCTGGGTACCTAAGGTACACTGTACAGGGCCCTAGAGGGTGATCCTTACCAATTGGGTTATGTACCTAAAGTACATAGTGTGAATTTAGAGAGAGGACAGCTGGGCTGTGGGTCTGATTAGCAGGCCCACAGCCACATCTAAGTCGAAAACCAGTGAAGCAAAAAGTGGGGGTGAACATAGAAAGCAGACCCTACTCTCCTACACCCCCCCCCCCTCCCCGCAACTTAGGGACATTAAACTAACCTTGACCAGTTGAGTCTTCATGTTCTAAGTGGAAATATCTGGAGAGTCCATCTGCATTGGCATGGTCAGTCCCAGGTCTATGTTCCACTGTGAAGTCCACCCCCTGTAGGGAAATGGACCACCTAAAAAGTTTGGGATTTTCACCCTTCATCTGATTTAGCCACAAGAGGGGCTTATGGTCTGTCTGAATCTTGAAGTGAGTGCCAAACAGGTATGGCCTCAGCTTCTTCAGGGCCCAAACCACAGCAAAGGCCTCCCTCTCAATAGCTGACCAACGTTTCTCTCTAGGGGTCAGCCTTCTACTAATAAAAGCAATGGGCTGGTCTTGACCATCTATATTCAGTTGTGAAAGAGCAGCTCCCACACCCAACTCAGAAGCATCTGTCTGGACAATGAACTCTTTGGAGTAGTCTGGACTTTTCAGAATAGGTGCAGTGCACATGGCCTGCTTCAGGTCATCAAATGCCTTCTGACAGCTTACTGTCCACTGAACTTTCTTTGGCATCTTCTTAGAGGTCAAGTCATTAAGTGGTGTCACAATGGACCCATAGTTCTTAACAAACTTTCTGTAGTACCCAGTCAGGCCCAAGAAATCTCTGACCTGCGTCTGGGTAATTGGAGGAGTCCAGTTCTTTATGGTCTGGATCTTGCTCTCCAGGGGTTGAACCTGACCCCCACCTACTAGGTGGCCCAGGTACACAACCTTGCTCTGCCCTATCTGGCACTTAGTGGCCTTGATAGTGAGGCCTGCCTTTTGCAGGGCCTCTAAAAAATTCCTCAGGTGGACCAGCTGATCCTCCCAGGTGGAGCTAAAGACAGCAATATCATCAAGATAAGCTGCACAGTAGTCATCCAGGCCTGTAAGGACTTGATTCACCAACCTTTGGAAAGTGGCAGGTGCAGTCTTCAAGCCAAAGGGCATTACCACAAATTGATAATGTCCTTCTGGGGTTGAGAAAGCAGTTTTGGCCTTTGCACTCTCAGCTAGTCTGATTTGCCAGTAGCCTGCTGTCAGGTCAAATGTACTCAAAAACTTGGCAGCTTCCAATCTGTCAATGAGCTCATCTGCCCTAGGTATTGGGTGGGCATCTGTCCTAGTGACAGCATTGAGACCTCTGTAATCCACGCAAAACCTCATCTCTCTCTTACCATCTTGGGTGTGAGGTTTTGGCACCAGAACTACAGGACTAGCCAAAGGGCTCTCTGAAGGTTCAATGACTCTCAGCTCCAACATCTTTTGCACCTCAATCTTTATGCAGTCCCTGACATGGTCAGGTTGCCTGTAGATTTTACTCTTCACAGGCAGACTGTCGCCAGTGTCCACCTCATGGGTGCACCAGTTTGTCTGACTTGGGGTCAGTGAGAACATATGTCTATAGGCCTGTAGAACTTGTCTGCAGTCCTGTTGCTGATGGTCAGTGAGGCTGTCAGAAAAGACCACACCATCAACTGAACCATCATTAGGGTTCTGAGTCAGCAGGTCTGGGAGAGGGTCACTCTCTTCCTCCTGCCCCTCACCTGTAGCCATGAGTAAGCCCATGTCTGCCCTGTCAACATATGCCTTTAACCTGTTGACATGAAGCACCCTGTGGGGGCTTCTGGGAGTTCCAAGGTCCACCAAGTAGGTGACTTCTCACTTCTGTTCAACAATAGTGTGGGGTCCAGACCATTTGTCCTGGAGTGCTGCTGGGGCCACTGGCTCCAACACCCACACTTTCTGCCCTGGCTGGTACACAGTCAGCACAGCCTTTTGGTCATGCCAAGCTTTTTGGAGTTCTTGGCTTGCCTCAAGAGTTTTAGAAGCCTTCTTCATATACTTTGCCATCCTGGAGCGGAGGCCAAGTACATAATCCACTATATCCAGTTTGGGTTGTCTGAGAGGTCTCTCCCATCCTTCCCTTACTAGACACAGGGGTCCCCTTACAGGATGCCCAAACAAAAGCTCAAAAGGGCTGTAGCCAACCACCTTTTGTGGGACCTCTCTGTAAGCAAACAGAAGGCAGGGTAAAAGGATGTCCCATCTTCGCCTAAGCTTGTCTGGTAAACCTTTTATCATCCCTTTTAGGGTCCTGTTGAACCTTTCCACAAGCCCATTGCATTGTGGGTGATAGGGTGTAGTGAATTTGTAGTTAACACCACACTCCTTCCACATTGCAGTCAAATATCCTGACATGAAGTTTGAACCTCTGTCAGAGACAACCTCCTTTGGAAAACCCACTCTGGAGAATACTCCAAGTAGGGCCCTTGCCACAACAGGAGCTGTTGTGGTCCTCAGGGGTATAGCTTCTGGGTACCTGGTGGCATGGTCCACTATCACCAGTATGAATCTGTGCCCAGATGCGGTTTGGGGGTCCATTGGTCCTACAATGTCTATCCCCACTCTCTCAAAGGGAACCCCCACCACAGGTAGTGGTATGAGGGGGGCCTTTGTGGTGCCACCTGATTTGCTACTGGCTTGGCAGGTGACACAGGAGCGACAAAACTCCTTGGTATCTTCTGACATGTGAGGCCAGTGAAAGTGAGGGACAAGTCTGTCCCAAGTCTTATTCTGGCCTAAGTGTCCTGCAAGGGGCCAAGGTAAGAAGGAAGCCTCTGAAACTCAATGGTATGACCAACCTCCTGGACGCATTAGGCTTGGGGTCTCTAGCCTCTGAGTACAGCAGACCTTCATCCCAATACACTCTATGGGTACCTTGAGCATCCCCTGCAGCCTCAGCAGCAGCCTGCTGTCTGAGGGGTTCAAGAGAAGGACAGTCTAATTGGGCCTGCCTCAGATCTGCCCTTGAAGGTCCCCCTGTCCCAAGAAACTCAACCTGGTCAGGTTCCAGTTCTTCTAGGACAGTTCCTTCAGGGCTCTCAGAATCATCCTCCTGTGAGGGCTGACTCTCTACCTGAGGCAGGGGGGAAGGCACAGCCTTAACCCTACTGCTCTTTCTCTTGGGTTGTGTCTGGTCCATTGTCCCAGGATCCAGCACTTGTTCAGTGTTGCACTTTTTTGCCTGTGACCTAGTCACAGCAAGGACATGTGCATCTATTCCCAGCATTTCTGCATGGGTCCTATACTCCACTTCAGCCCACACTGAAGTTTCAAGGTCATTTCCCAACAGACACTCTACAGGAAGTTCTGAACTCACCACAACTTTCTTGAGGCCAGTTACCCCTCCCCAGGAGAAGTTAACAATTGCCACACTATGGGAGGTAGTGGCATTGCTAGCGTTGGTCACTAGGTAATTCTCACCTAGCATGATCTGTCCAGGGTCCACAAAGGCAGGTGTCACCATTGTGACACTAGCACCTGTGTCCCTGCAGGCCTGAGCCATTCTTTGGTTGAATAAAGGAGTCTGTCTGTACTTGGCCAGGTTACTGGGACCCACAGTAGAGGACAGAGCTATGTCCCCATCACAGATCAGAACAGCCTGAGTGGGTATTCTGACTAGGCCAGAATCCACTTCAGTTCCCAGGGTTAACCCTATTACACCCTTTTGCTGGGAACCACCACTTACAGCTGGACTAGGGGGTACAGTTGCCTTAGGAGCAATGGTGGTTGGGGGCTTGTCCTTTTTGGTGCATTCACTATACCAATGGGAATTGGACTTACAATAGTTACACCAAGGTTTCTTTTGCCCATCTTTCTTTTTATCCTTTTTGGGACCACCCTTCCCCTGAGCCTTTTGGGGGCCTGATGAAGACTTCTGGTCTTTTGCTTTCTGCTCATTACCCTTCTGGTCTGCCTTTTTCTGATCACCACCCTGGTTCTGGTTTTTCTGTTTAACTCTAGTCCTGACCCACCTATCTGCCTTCTTTCCCAATTCCTGGGGAGAAGTTAGGTCAGAGTCAATCAAATGTTGATGCAGTAACTCGTTTTGACAGTTGTTAAGGATTTGTTCTCTCATGATCAAATTATACAATCCTGTATAGTCCTTAACCTTACTACCCAATAGCCAGCCTTCCAAAGCCTTAGTGGCACAATCTACAAAGTCAGTACAGTCCTGAGTCTGTGTCTTCTGGGTATCCCTGAACAACAACCTGTATTGTTCAGTGGTTAGGCCAAACCCATCAATCAGAGCACTCTTCAGGACAGTCTAATTATCAGCATCCTCATCACTAACTGTGAGGAGCTTGTCTCTACCTTTCTCAGAGAAGGAGAGCCACAAGATAGCTGCCCACTGACTTTGGGGTACCTGCTGTACTTTGCAAGCCCTCTCCAAAGTAGTTATCCATTTGTGGATGTCATCCCCACACTTGTAGGGAGGGACAATCTTGCTCAGGTTTCTATTGTCATAGGCCCTGTCTCTATCCTTAGGGATATTGCTGCCACCAGTGGGTCCGAACCCACTTAACTTTTGCTCTCTGGCCAGAGCAAGTCTCTCTTTGGCTAGGGCAAGTTCTTCCCTTTCAATCCTTAGATTGACTTCCCTCATTCTGGCCTGATGCTCTTTTCTCTGTGGTGAAGTCATTCCCCTGTGAGAACAGGCATTGGAGCTATTAGAGACATGGGAGCGGATAGATTCCCTGGAAGGGGATCTTCCTCTCCTGCTTCTCTGGTTAAGTCCACTTGAGGGTCTGAATGGGGGGGACCCCATTCAGACTCCCATGTAGGCTTACGTTAGCCTGGCTAAGTCTCCTACCTTGGACCTGGCTGTCTACCTCATCTTCTGAAGTCCCCGCTGACTCATCTAGATCAGTATTGTGAGGGGAGTCTTCTGTGGAGGGTAGACCCTCATTGATACCTAAGGCACCATCCTGGGAGGCTCTCTGAGCATCATACTCTTCTAAGATCTCCACTAGATAAATGAGGGTAGGGTTTGAACCCTGTTTTAACTTTCTGGAGGTACACAATTGTCTCATCTCCTGAAAAGTTAGAGTATCATATCTAGAGGGTATCTTTCTAGGATATCCCCCTCCTGAGAGAGAATCAACTTGATCTCCTCTCAGAGACATGATCTAGTGAGGGTGTGGTGTGTGCACCTACCTACACTAGTTGTATCTACTAAAACCTCTCTAGTAGTTGTAGTCAGGGTGTGCTAGGCCCTTCAACCTACAACAACTAAGTTCAGTAGAACTTAAGTATTTATAAGCTATGTTATATGTACCTTACAAATATCCTTTTGATCTTTCAATTTGATATCTCAAGATTGCAATGGTATCACAACAGCAAGCTCAGATCCCAACCGCTGCTCACCAATGTGAGAAGTTGGCCTGATATATGATGTCACTAGTTCTAGTGTACACCTTGTATCAGTCCAAACAACCCTTATGGTGATTGGTTGTAAAGTCAACCTTATAGACCAGGTATCCTAGTGGTAGCATGGACAAGAGCAGTCTTAGGCTAAACTCTGTATGGCATGTGAAGCCAGCTGTTAAGCCATTTGCAATCCCTTGAATACCAAATGAAAGGACACCACAACAGATATATATAAAAATAGAATGTATTTATTCTAGTCAAAATACCCTCAGCACTCTTTATGAGATTCGAGGTAAGTACAACACAGACTTATTTAAGCATACATAAGTCACACAGGTAAGTAATACAGTTAGGCCCTAGGGGCCACGCAAACCATATACTAAGTAAGTGGTATAAGGACCACTGTCGCGAACACAGGTTAGGCCTAGGCCAAGGGAATCGCTGGGGCTACACTATCCTACCAGTTGTTAGGCAGTGGGAGGCCCACGGGATTCAGGTGCAGAGTGGAAACACTCACGTGTAATGTGTTAAAGTCGATAGAAACAGTAATGTTTAGAATTAAAGAGCTTTAGGAGACTTCGGAAAGAGCTAGGAGTTAGAGACTTGGAAACTAGACCCTAGGATAGTCAATACCCTTGTGAGCACCGGAGTACTCAAGTTACCTAGCCCACGGGCTGCGGGTGCATTGGAGTGAACTTGCGTCGGGTTTCGTCGTCGACTCCTATGGATGCCTGAAGTAAAGGTGCTGACAGGCAGTCAGTGAAGAGCGTCCGTTGGATTCCAAGGATGGAATCAAGAAGGAGGATACCTGCAAGCAGAGGGGACAGAGTCTACGTCACCAGCCAGGAGCCAGGAAGGAACCAGGCGATGTCGTGAAGATGCAGGTGAAGAGGTGAAGCTTGTCACAGCAGCAACGGGTACCAGGAGGCGTCGAGGACGACCAGAACCAGAAGGCGAGCTGTCCCACGAGGGCTCTTGCTGTTGGCGGCATCGATGTCGAGTTCGGACTCAACAAGCCTTGGTAAGCGCAACCCACACAGGATGAAGGATTCGCTTCTGTTGCAGACCAGGAAGGCCTGAGGTGCTTCTCTTTCACAGGGAAGCAAGGGCCAGTCTGGAGGAGCCAAACCAGCAGTGGAAAGTTAAGGGTTCGTCGTCACAAAGGTCACTAGCCAACGGGCAAGCAACCAGACAGACGCATCGAGCAGGAAAATGCAGAAGGGCCCCACGCAGAACTCGTGGAGTGTGGAGGGCTGATCTTCGGTGCAGATGGTGCTCGGGGTTGGGGCTTCTAAATCCCCAGAGCACAACTTCGAGGATGCCTCAGAAGCTGCGCTGGAAGCTAGTAGCCAATTTTCCCAGGTAGCCGGTCCCACGTCTCTCGTCGCCTCCACGGATCTCAGCTTTGCTGTGGATGTGGATCAGGGTCGGAGAAGTCTGGAAGTCAAGGCGCTGGTCGGGCTCTGCAGTCGGTTCCTCGTAGAACTTGGGCAAAGCAAACGGCAGGTCGCTTGATGGTGCCTGTTTGCACAGGGTGGCCACTCCTTGGCCACAAGGGAGATTCTTCAGTCTTCTTCCGTAGTCGAATGTCGAAGGTCCAGAGTTTCTGTTCACGTTGCAGTTTTCAGGATAATCCATGCCCTGGGTACCTAAGGTACACTGTACAGGGCCCTAGAGGGTGATCCTTACCAATTGGATTATGTACCTAAAGTACATAGTGTGAATTTAGAGAGAGAACAGCTGGGCTGTGGGTCTGATTAGCAGGCCCACAGCCAGATCTAAGTCGGAAACCAGTGAAGCAAAAGCAAAAAGTGGGGGTGAACATAGAAAGCAGACCCTACTCTCCTACATCATGTAGTTAAATGAGTATCCTGGTCACTTGTACATTGCAATAACACACACAGAATTGGCCGGTAAATGCACTGTCTGATAAAAAGAAAACAAAGAATTTTGTTTGTAAGGAATTCCTTGATCGTAAATACTTAAATATTCGAAGGTAAGGAATCCATAACTAATAGTCTATTTCAGATATTGGATCTATAATGTACTGATAACAATGTGCCCACATCCAGAAGGGGATGGACTAGATTACCTACAATTGTAATGAAAGCAACTTTGGTTGACTTATTAGAATCCTAAATTTCTTATTAGCTGTTGTTAAATAAACTCAGTGGAACCACTGTTTTACATGTATCACACTACCCAGGTCCAACACTGGTGATTTTGGTTGCTCTTTTTTTTGTATGCGTATACAAATAGTTAAAACATGGTGTATGGCCAATGGTTTTAATGCATTTATTATACTTAATGGGGGACTTCTAATGTTTCCTTTGATTATAATGTGTCAAGCTAAATTTATCCTATCCCTACTGTGATTTATGGGATCATCTTTGAGGCAAGGGATACCTATGCTTGCCTGCAATTTTTGAAGGTAAGTTCTTAGGAAAAGCCTTGGGAGCATTACCACTATTGTCAGCAATGTGTATTCAGTTAAAAATGTGGTCTATTTTGATGTATGTTGCATGTTTCTTCCTTCAATGTTGCTGCAGATAACCCTGCTTGTCTACTACGGCTTTTATTCTAATAGCCTTTTAATGACTAATCAATCCAATTTTTAACACTTGACTCCGAGTTGAAAAACTCAGTTTTATTGTAGCTAACTAAAAGATAAGTATTCTTCATTGGAAATGCTTTTTGAAATTATTGTGTTTTTTTATACAATGAGAGATGAGATGTGGTGCTAAATTAAACGACCACAGAATAAAGGAATATTTCAATTGGTTTAACAAAACACTGTTTCTGTAGGACTACAAAAACAAGCATAGGAAAAGTAAATAGGACTGGTGTTGACTAGCAATCTTTTGGCTTTGTTAATGCTGGTTTGGTTTTCTTGTGTGGTTTTAAGTAAAACTTTATTTTGGGGGAGCTGTCGGGCTCTTTCAATATAAAAACTATCAATAGACTGAAGTGTTTTAACTGACTTTTCAGCTTAGGGATTAATCTCCTGTATAACTATAACGTTTTGCCAGTTCAGGAAGGAACAATTTTTTTCTTATGTTTACAACACACTCTGGGCATGAATGGATGTTATTCGTATGACTCAAAGCTGGCACTAAAGGGACCTACTCTGAATGTGGCTGTGCCTCTTGGCAAAGAACAACATGATGTATCGCACAGTAAAGTTACCCAATTGCACAAGTTTCCTGACCCACAACTCTGTGATTTATGTAGTAGTGTCTGGAAGAAAAATGTAAATGATACAACAGCAGGCCAATGCATGAAGAGGGCTTGCTGAGGGCCCCTATATGCCATGTATATCTACCTACCTATCTACCTACCTACCTATGTATATATATGTGTGTGTGTGTGTATATATATATATATATATATGTGTGTGTGTGTGTGGTTGTGTGTGTGTGTGTGTGTGTGTGTGTGTGTGTGTGTATATATATATATAGTTAGTAAAATCAAAAGGTTTTGACTAACGCTAGACCTAAAAAATGGCATATGTAATGTGGTACAGTATTTTATGTACATGCATGAAGAAAATCAGTTTAAAATTAATGTCATCAAGATTGCTAACTATCCAGGCACATACTGAATGAATGTATTTACTGCTAAATTCAATAACTTCTCTTTTAAATTAATGTCATTTGTAGTAAACATTCTGTAAACTGCAGTTGCTGACTTCTGAAAATATAAACATTACCTCTGCATAGTGTACAGATTACAGGAAATATGTATTGAGGGTGTAGGTTCTGCTTACGTTTGCTGTGTTCTCTGTGATGAAGAACAGTTCTGTGAGAGCACGGTGCAGAGGGAGTAGAACACTTGCACTACTAGTATCAAGACACAGATTTTTCTCCATACTACAGAAGAGTTGCCAAAGTGGTTTCAGCAGGGTCAAATCACAGTCCCTAATGAAAGAAATGAAATACAGACAAAAAACACATTAACGATATTATGCAACATGTAAAGTATTTATGCAACACTTCAAACAGTAATAAAGTGAAAACACAAGAAATAAAATCCCACACCAATTTAGAAAAACCAGGGACCCAGTTAGGCCTGCTGAACAAGAGTACCTTATCTCATTCGGTGCTCATGACGGAACGGTTCCGTCATGAGCACCAGTGCTCCTGTGCTCATGACGGAATCATTCCCTCATGTGCACAGGCGCACTAAATTCCACTGCTGCAAACAGCAGAGGGATTTCCTTTTATTTTTTTTAGGCCTCAGGAGCCTGTTTCTGATTTTCAAAGTAATGGCGTTCGCGCGCATGGCGTGCTGTCGTCATTATATTGAAAACGAAACTGAAACTTAGTTTCAGTTTCAATGTTTCGGTGCTCGACGGCTATCTCAGCCCCCTGAGCACTGAAACACTTGGGAGAGTTATCGTTGGAAAGGGGAGAATCTCTCCTTTTTAATGGTACCCTTCCCTAGTGGATCTCTGCTTGGGGATCGCCCCAGGAGGGCGATCCCTAAGCCAGGGATCCACCCACTAGCCACCAGGGATGGGAAGCAGCCCCTTGGGCAGGGCATTTGCTCTCCCCAATAAAGGCCACTAGACACCAGGGATTTTTTTTGGGGTGTGGCCTGCCCAGAATGGGCATGCCGATGCCCCCCACCCTAGCGCGCAAAGAAGGCAAAATACTTTCTCCCCCCCCCCCTTCCAGGAGGCAGATGGGGGCAGAAAGCTCACTAGGCACCAGAGATATTTTTTATTTTTTTATATACCTAGGGGTGGGGTTTTCCCAGAATGGACATACCAATGTCCCCAAACCCAAAAAACAAATGCTACAGTCTTTCTGCCCCCCCTGGATGGCAGGTGGGGCAATAGCCCCTTATCTGCCCCCTCCCACCCAGGGGGCAGAAAGGCCTCTAGGCACCAGGGATTTTTTTTCCCTCCAAAGTTTGGGGTAGGAGCTGGCCAGAATGGGCATGCCAATGCCCCCCCTCCAAACAAATGCCACAGTATTTCTGCCCCCTCCAGGAGGCGGTAGCCTCCGATATGCCCCCCGGGGGGCAGAGAGCCCACTAGGTGCCAGCGATTATGTTGGCTTTTTTATACGTAGGGGTAGAGACTGCCCAGAATGGGCATCCCAATGCCCCCACCCACTCCCCACCAAAAATTGCCACAGTCTTTCTGCCCCCCTCGGGGGCATATCCGTGCAATAGCCCCCGATTCCCCCTCTCCAGGGCGGCTGAAATCCCACTAGGCACCGACTTTTTTTTCGGAATGTGCCTACCAGTGGATTTTGGGTCCTAGCGCAGCCAGTACCCAAGGAAACCTAGCAAACCTATACATTTTTGAAAACTCGACACCCAGGGGAATCCAGGATGAGTTGACATGTGTGGCTCTCACTTAGTTATGTTACCGAGAATCCCTTGCAAACCTCAAACTTTGTAAAGAAAAAAAAACACATTTTCCTCACATTTCTGTGATGGAAAGTTCTGGAATCTGCGCAGATCCACAAACTTCCACCCACCCAGCATTCCCCAAAGTCTCCCGATAAAAATGATACCGCACTTGTTTGGGCAGGGCTACTGGATTCCCCTGGGTGTCTAGTTTTAAAAAATGTATAGGTTTGCCAATTGTCCCTAGGGTTCAAAATCCACAACTAGGCACTTTGCAAAAAAAGGGTCTATTTTCACAGTAAAAATGTGTGGAGTGTCCACGTTGTGTTTTGCGCCGTTTGGGAGGGGGATGGGGGGGTTTGGCGTCGCCCAGGTCCGTCCTGATGTCGTCCATGGAAGTGACGTCAATGGAGCCATCTAGGTCCCCCCCCAGCCACCCTCCCCCACCGGCGTGCTGATATCAGTTTTCTTGTGTGAATCTTTTCCACACCACAACGTGGAGCCACTACAAAAACTGTGAGAGTAAAGGAACAGTGTGCCAAAAAAGAACAAAAATCCGTAATGATGAGAAACCTCACCATGTGAAAAGAGTACTCAACACTTGAAGGGACCATGGTGAAAGAGTACTCAATACTTGAAAGGACTGGAGGGAGCGAACAAGCACCCACCACTAGAAAGAGTCTCCCCTAATCGAAGAGCTGCACCCCTCCGAAGAGGCAATGGCATTGGAAATTAATGGCATGACAAACAAAGGACAGTTCGCAACCACGGGATGGAACTGTATGAAAGACAGTCAGTTACCAAAGGACGAATCTGTAAAGGACAACAAGACTGGAACACCATGTCAAGTGACCAAAAGTGAGCAACAACAGAGAACGTCTACTACAATGACCTATGAACTGTAGCATAGGCAAATAGAACCTCAACCTAGTTGACTGCAGCATAGACAAGGAGACCCCAAGGTAATGAGGAGAAAAAGACGTGGGCGGAGGGAGGGTGGAAGAACATGAGAATCTCCACGCCAGAGAGCCAGGGCGGAACAACACACCCTGCCCCAGAGGCAGGTGAACCAGAGTACCCCTCAAGAAGACCAAGGCCACCTGTAAGGAGGCAAGTGGCAGAACCCCACCTGGAAGAACAAGTTACTTACCTTCGGTAACGATATATCTGTAAGAAACGTTAGTTAGATTCCTCACCTTAGAAAATCCCCAGGCGTCAGGCTGTATCCGGAAAGATTTTTCGTCAGAAATACCCTTTGCGCGTCACTAGGCGTCGTCTGCGGCTCCGTGTCCGTCGTCGTGCGCCGGAATGACGTCGGAGTACTTAGACGCCGTTGCCTTGGGGCCGACCACGATGCGGAGTCGTGCCTCGACTGCCAGGCCTTGACCTCGAAGGCTAGGCGGGAGCGGTCCCGCAAGCTTCTCGAGCTCCGGCACTCGGCTCCGCGCCGTTCACGGTCCCGGTCGCGTGACTTGGTCGAGGGTCCAGGTGGTACCACCCCCGCGGCTCCGTCGGAGCCGCAGGAGCCGCAGGAGCCGTGTCTGTCCCCATACCCGCCGGTATCTGGGACTGACGCTACTCCGGCGGAGATCAGTGCCTTCCTCTCGGCCATGAGGGGCCTGGCTCCGCCGTCAACGCATGCCAGCGCCTTCGGGCCTCGTGGGCTCGACTGGGAGGCCTGGCAAGCTGGCGGCTCCGGCCCCGGCGCCGTCGTCGACTTCGGTCCCGACGCCGCAGGTCCCCGCGGGATCCAGGCCTGGATCTCAGTCGGTGCCGGTCGACCTCACGACCCCTCCTCCGCCGACACCGGTGCCACCCCCAGCGCCGTCTCCGGACGACGCCGTTCCCCAGTTCAGTCCCGGTCCGGGCCCGATGCCTGTGCGGCGCCCCATCCGACGCCGATGGGTGACCACTTCATCTTCCGCCCGGCTCCGATCATTCCACCTGTTTACCAGGAATCGGATGACGGTGGCGACTGGGAGGGGTCTGATGACCCTCTGACCCGCCAGGGTCAGTTATCACAGGACTGGGCAGATGAGCTGGGGGATGCCAGTGGCCTCGACACCTCCCCTGACACTGGCTTCATCTCTCCTCCGACTGTGGCTTCGGAGGAAGGTGCTACCTTTACTGTGGCGTTGCGTAAGGCGGCCAAAGCCCTTGGGCTGGAGCTCCCTACTGTGGCCGTGAGGACTAACCCCCTCACTGAAGTGCTCCAACCGTCAGCAAGCTCCTCAGAGCATCTGCTGCCGTTTAGCGAAGCACTGATGGACGTTCTGAAGGGCACCTGGTCCAAGCCCTCCACAGTACCTCCTGTGGACCGGAACGTGGCCCGGCGCTACCACCCTGCACCGGGTGACCCCAGTTTCCTGTCCCAACACCCCACGCCTGAGAGCCTGGTTATCCAGGCCTCTACTTCCCAGATCTCCTTCCCGTCCGCTCCCCCGGATCGGGAATCCAAAAGACTGGAGCAGTTTGGTAAAAAGCTGTTCTCCTCCCTTAGTTAAGGGCTGCGGTCTATTAACACCGCTTGTCTCTTGGACCGTTACTCCCACTCTCTGTGGGATACGGTGGAGGACGTGCTGCCCCTATGTCCGGAGGAGGCCCGGACGCGGCTCGCCCAGGCTCTTGCCGAGGGGCGGGATGCAGCGCGGTATGCCATCCGATGTGGTTTGGACACGACGGACTCGCTAGGCAGGGCAATGTCGTCCACAGTGGCGCTTCGTCGTCACGCCTGGCTGCGGTCCACGACTTTTTCCGGGGATGTCCAGAGCACCCTCATGGACATGCCCTTTGATGGCAGTCGCCTCTTTGGCGACAAAGCGGACAGTGCTCTGGAGCACTTTAAGGACTCCAGGGCTACGGCCAAGTCCTTGGGTCTCTCGGCCCTGCGTCCACAAACTTCCGCTTTTCGCCCCAGTCATGGCCAAGGAAGGGTCGCCCCCTCACGTTTGCCTAGCCACAGGCCGCAGAACCAACCTCCACGCAGACGTGGATTCCGCCAAGGCGGTACAGGGGGACAACGTGCCGGTCCATCCACATCCACCCCAGCAGCATCCGCCTCAAGCCCTCCTAGTCCGCGCTTTCAGGCCCATTCCACGCCAGTGGGAGGCAGAGTTCACCATCACCTGCTCCACTGGCGTTCCATCACTTCGGACAGGTGAGTGCTGCAAATTGTCCAAGGGGCTACTCCCTCCCCTTCGAGACAACCCCTCCAGCCATGCCACCGCAGTGCCACCACATGTTGGGGGATCACTTGAATCTTCTACAGGAGGAAGTTGCGGCCCTCTTGGCACAAGGGGCCGTCGAGCGCATTCCTGGTCCAGAAGTAGCCCGTGGTTGTTATTCACACTACTTTCTGGTTCCCAAGAAGGGCAAAGGGGGCCTACGCCCTATCTTGGACCTCAGGAGCGTCAACGCCTTCCTCCGGAAGAAGAGGTTCAAGATGCTCACCTTAGCTCAGGTTCTGGCTGCCCTAGACCCTGGAGACTGGATGGTAGCGTTGGACTTGCAGGACGCTTATTTCCACATGCCCGTCCTGCGTTACCTGCGGTTCACGGTGGGTCAGGAGTATTTTCAGTTTACCGTACTCCCCTTCGGACTCACCAGTGCCCCTCGGATGTTCACGAAAGTGATGGCGGTGGTTGCAGCTCATCTGCGCAGATCAGGAGTTCCAGTCTTCCCCTGTCTCGACGACTGGTTGTTGAAGGCGGGCTCGCCCCAGCAAGTCGTCTCCCACCTCCAGACTATGGCCGACCTCCTGCATTTGCTGGGGATCTCCATCAATGTGCCGAAGTCGCATCTGAGTCCCTCCCAAAAGCTCCTCTTTATCGGGGCGGTTCTGGACTCGGCGCAGTTCCGGGCTTATCCTCCGGAACAGTGAGTCCGGGATATTCAGGCTCTGCTTCCCATCTTTCGGCCTCTATCCCGGGTTTCGGTCAGGTTGGTGCTGCGGCTTCTGGGGCTGATGGCCTCCTGCATCCGGTTAGTGCATCACGCCAGGTGGCGAATGCAGGCTCTGCAGTGGGACCTGAAGTTTCGGTGGGCCCAGCATCGGGGCAACCTGTCCGACCATGTCTTGATCTCGGAGGGCACTGCAAGACAGTTGCAGTGGTGGCTCACGGACCGCGATTGGGTCAGGGGCAGACCCTTCTCCCTACCCCAACCGGAGCACATAGTAGTGACGGATGCATCCCTCCTGGGATGGGGGGGGGCCACATGGGGGAGGCGGAGATCAGAGGACTCTGATCTCCGGCGGAGTCTCGGCTCCATATCAACCTTTTGGAGCTGAGAGCGATCCGACTTGCACTGAAGGCATTCCTTACCGTTGTCCGGGGAAGTGTAGTGCAGGTGTTCACGTACAACACCACCGCCATGTGGTATTGCAACAAACAGGGCTGGGTGGGGTCGTGGACCTTTTGTCAGGAGGTTCTGCGCCTCTGGACATGGCTGGAACATCAGGGCATCACCCTGGTGGTTCAACATCTGGCAGGCTCTCTGAGCGCCAGAGCAGACGAACTCAGCCGCCGGTGCATGATGGATCACGAATGGCGTCTCAACTCGGGCGTGGCGCAAGGCCTCTTTCGGCAGTGGGGAGAACCTTGGTTAGATCTATTCGCCACCGAAGCGAACGTGCAGTGTCAGCAGTTCTGCGCGTTGGAGTTTCCAAGGCGGCACTCGCTCGGGGACACCTTTCGTCGCGAGTGGAGTTGCGGTCTGTTGTACGCCTTTAGGAGGCAAGGTGTTTACACCTGTAAGGAGGTGTTTACACCTGTAAGGAGGCAAGTGGCAGAACCCCACCTGGAAAGGCCTCGCAGAACGGGGAGTATGAGAGGGCGTTAAGAAATCTGCAACTAGACTGTGTCTCTACCAGATACATCATTACCGAAGGTAAGTAACTCGTTCATCTAATAGAGACATCTAGCCACAGATTCCTTAACTTAGAAATAGATACCAAAGCCATACCCTATTGGAGGAGGGTCTGCGACTAAAAACCCACTTAGTTCCAAAGAGAACTAAGCCGTCAATAACATTGACCAAAACATGGTGGGGACTGCAAATGCAGCGCGGCTGACACCAGACCAATGAAGCTCCTCAGGGGAGCTATAAAAAAGGGGAGGCAAAGGCACCACAACCCTCCAGAGGACAGACGAGACCTCACTCGTCCAGGCAGGAACAAAAGGAAGATCCGGAATCAACAAGGTCAGTGCATAATGGTGTATGAACTTCTGCAAAAAAGAAGTTCAACTGAGTACCAGATCCCATGGATCCGCAATAGCCACAATCCCAGAGAAGGGACAAGACAGTATGACAGCGTCAGAGCATACAAACTAAGCATACATTACTGTGGATGCCAAGAAAGGAAGGTGAGGGAACAATGGCACCATGCCTAGATATACAGAACCATGATTACCAGGAAAAACATGTATGTGGATGACAGGATACAAACACAAAGAGACAGTGTGTACCATGAGAACTACACCAAACCTATGCAAAAGTCCAAAACTTGAAGCATCAGGTAGCCAAGCCGCTAACCGTACCCAGAGTTACCAACGGTGAAGGAAAAAAACGGAAAAAAACAGGGAGACACATAGGGCTCACTCCCATAAGAGAGAGAGATTTGGGGAAAAGACCCCCAATACTAGGGCAAGTGAAGAGCATACCCCAGGTAAAAAGAAACTCCACAAGCGGTACCAACAGCACCAGAGTGCAGCAAGACACAACAATGGGCAATGTCAAGACACCGAAAAAGCGACTGCGTCCCAGAAATGGGGAAGTAACCCTGGTCTCCCGTGAGACAGGCGGGAACACTGACCACTACACTCATGAGGAAAGAGTGAAAAATACACAGACATAAGTCAGACAGAGAAGAAAGCAATCACGAGTTTAATGTCGACTGAGAACCCACAACCAGAGAAACACCTGGAGTGGAACACAGACCAGTAGGCCATAGTGGGTCGGAAACCAGCAGCAGAGACCAGGTGCAGAGGCACCTAACCATCTGCGTGGCAATATCAAAGGGATCGGAGTCCCTGTCAAGAAAGTGCAGATAAAAATAGAAAACAAGGCAACCTCACAACAGTGACATAGCTGGCGGACATTTTACTGCCCATAGACAAAAACCGCACTGGGCCCGAGCCATGAGAGAAGACGTAAGCACTTCCCTACCTTCAGGAATGGAGGAGAATAGAACGTAGCCAAGACAGGGGCGCAAGGAACACCGCCGGCACCCTGTGACAGCGAACATATCTTGTGTGTGTACAAACACAGAGAAACTGTTCCGGAATGGAACAGAACAATACGCCCCCAAGGGGCACGTGCTGACAGGCAGAAAGAGCACAACGAAGCCGAAAGAACACGCCATGGAGAGCCATGCCTAGCAGAAACCCAAACAACACTTCGGGGAAGTGTGACTCCACAGAGGAAGGAGAGAGCTACGGACCGAAGTGTACACGACAACCCAGAATCCCCAGGAGAGAGCCACACCAAGCCCGTGGGTCTCACCAAAGGGTACGTCCTTCCACAGGAGGAAGAGCGGGAAGAATCAGGAGACCCGCAGTATAGACAGTAAAGAATCATTCTGAAGAAGGCTCAGCGGAAGCCTTCGAAACTCCCTGTGTCAGGAAAAGCAGCTATACAATAGACAACAAGTACCCCACATAGGGTATGGCACATCCCTATAAAAGCAAGGGACACCTCTTGAGACGAGCTCCTAGGAGGAGGACTCAAAAAGAAAAGCAGAAACAGCTGGCCAGCTGTAGCAAAAGAAGGACAAGACGGAGAGAAGCTGCACAGTCCGTCTGGGTAATGGCGTCTTGAACCCGGAGACGGAGCACTAGAGAAAGCAGTGATAATACTGCAACCAAAAGGCAAAGTCCACAACAAGGACTATAAACCATGGAACTCATGGAAACTCATACATGAGACGTTGTCCGAGTGAGCATGTCTGTCGAAAAAGGTGACCCCATCAAATCCCTAAGACGCTCCTGGACATTGGCAGGGAAACACCCATCGCGTAGCCAGGCATGGCGATGCAACCGACTGGGCCATAGCTCGACCCACCGAATCAGTGGTGTCCATAGTCGACCGAATTGGAAAATTGCGCCATTTCCCGGCCATCACGAATCAACCGACCTAGGTCAGTCGGAGGACCCTCCGGAAGAGAAGGGAGGAGGCATTCGACCGAATCCCAAAGGGCAGAAGTAGCCCGTGCAAACACAGAAGACGTGTTCAGTGATCTGAGGCCTGCACTGGTGGACGCAAACACATGGCGGCCACACGACTCTAACCACCGTGACTCCCAAGTGAGAGGGAGTAACGGTGGAGGGGCAGAAGGCAACGAGACTGAAGCCGCCTCAGTCACCAGCCCTTGAGCCCTCGGATGGAAGGACAAACAGACGGGGTCATCTGGAGCAGGGCGATGTCGATGTGCAATAGCACGATCCACCGGGTCCCCCGAAGATGGCCTCGCCCTAGTCCCCAGAAGAGTGTCGTATAACGACTCGCCAAAAGGTAACAAGGGCTCCACTCAGTGGTGGATGGTGACATTTGAAACTGGTGAAGCGTAAATGCTCAGGGTGAGTGCCCAGCAGCGAGCAAGCATAGCGAACGTGCCTGACTGTCATAAGGAGGTTTCGGGAGGTTCTCCCCCCAAGAACATTTAGAAAAATAGTGGGCAAATAGTGCATTTTCAAGCATATTTGAGGAAGCAAGAAGGTTGATAAAGCAATTATTAAAGAGAGGAACATAAACTACTGTTCTGTGATCAGCATATTACACGTTCTTTGCAGCAGGCATATTAACTCTCTGTGCAGCAGGCATATTAACTCTCTGCTACCTTAGATGAGTCAAAACTGCCACTAGACAAAACTTCAATCTCTCTCCATGAAGTACATTAAGCGCCAGAGTTATCTTGGCACTTTTATTGTTGCCTGAAAACTGTTGAATATACAAGGAACTCTGCAGTGCTTTTAAAGTACGAGTTACTTACCTTTGGTAACGATGTATCTGGTAGAGACGATTCTAGCCGCAGATTCCATCACGTAGAATTATCCCCAGGCATGAGACTGGATCCGGATTCTTTTTTGCCACAGCAACCCTGCGCGCCAGGGCGGCATCACGCGACTCTGCCCAGGCGTCGTCCGCATACGTGACGTCAGCAAGGTTACATAAGACCCGCCCCGGCGCGCCTACGTCAGTTCACTTTGGAGAACTTTTCCGCACCACAACGTGGAACCACCAGATAAAAAACTGTGGCAGCATGGGAACAGTGTGCGAAGAGCAGAAAAATTGGAAGGAAACGGTGACTAACAACACCACCAGAGTAGTGCCAACACCGCAGACCCCAAGGGCAGGGAAAGAAGAAAGAAGAACAAGCAGAATCCTGCACAGTCACTCTGCCAGCACATAGACAGCCTCCCATACCTGTGCCCCGAAGGCAAGAACATGCGTAAAGTCATGGCACACGTAGTAAACAAGGACAAGAGCAAGACATGGCCAGAGGACCCTCAAGCAGAGGATAGCAATAGAAGGAAGGGAGGGGAGGGAGGACAGGGAGAGAAAGCAATCCCCCTCAAACCTGGAGTAGCCAGAGCAGCAGGGCACCAGAGCACCGGAACACCATCCTCCAAAGAACCAAGGAGGAATGAAGCGCCCCTAGACGGAGTCACCTGTTAAGAACAAGGAAGGCACTCACCGGAGACACAGCCCCCCACCGGGAGGCGAGTAACGAAGACCAACCCAAGGGTCCTCGCCGAATAGGGGAGGAAGGGTGGGCCATGAAGGAATCTGCGGATAGAATCGTCTCTACCAGATACATCGTTACCGAAGGGAAGTAACTCGTACATCTGATAGAGACTACTAGCCGCAGATTCCTTCACATAGAATAGATACCCTAGCAATACCAATGGGGAAGGAGGGTCTGCGAAAGGACCCCACCAGCCAATGCAGGACAGAGGGCCCCACAGGGGAACAGATCTGTGGACCAGGTAGAACCTCGCCCCTGCCAGGCCAAGGGAACCTCCCACCAGCAGAACCCCACCGACCCCAAGGGGATGTAGGAGGGAAAGAAGGCTGAAGAGGCTCGTGCCCTCACAGCAGAGGAACCAAGGGTAAGGACGAAGAGGCCGAAGGACCCAACTCCCCCACAAGGCAACATAGCTGCCGCCCAATGCCAAGGCAGGAAAGGCGGAAGAAGAAGAAGCAGCTTAGAGGGCCCAAGGAAACGTGGGAAAAGAAGGCGAACCCACTCCAGATGGAGAGCAGCCTGCCAGCCAGAACAGCGCCAGCAGTTAAGCCGCCAGAAGTAAAAAGAACAGCCCAAGGCCCCAGGAAGGCAGAGTAGGTGACACCTGGCAAGGGAGAACACAGGATCATCCCAGACCGCATGACAGGAGCAGGGAGAGGAGGAGATGCCCGGGCACACCACTACGAGTGGCCGCGCACACGACCTCAGGAAGCAAAGCGACCTACCTAAACGCCATGGAGAACAGGCACGCGAAGGCGACCAGAACCCTCTAGCAGAGCGCCTAGCTATATGATAGCTACCACTACCCCACACAGGGTACGTTAAGTCCCAAGATATGGGAACCCTCTTAGGAAGAACTTCCGCAGCAGAAGAAAAAACATAAGAGCCACGGGGAAAAAAACACCCACCGCTGAAGGCTTGACAAGCAGCCCAAGCAAAGCAGAAGGCCCAATCTCAGGACCAAGTCTGTGTAACAACTCCTGCAAAATCTACACACCATCAACACAAGGGCCGTCCAGCAGCCAACAATGCCAAAGTCCCAAGGAAGGACGTAAACGGCCATAAAACACTCCACAGCCAGAAGAACCGGCCTAAGAAGGCCCAGAAGCAACCCAACTCAGCAGTCACTGAGGAGGGGACGGACGAGGAGGAGGAGGAGGACCGAGCCCTGCCAAGAGCCTTTGAATGGCGGAGTCGGCCGGGGCATGGAACAACGGAAGGTCGATGAGTCGCTCCCGAATATTCTCAGGGAATACTCCGTCCCGAAGCAAAGTATGGCGACGGAGAGCGACTGAGGAAGCCATGGCCCGGCCCAGCACCTCTGAGATGTCCAGAGCGGAGAATAAACGCCGCAAGCTCACGGCCATCCAATGCATGATGCCGTAAGTCCACTTGACCAGACTCCTGGGACGCCGCAGATCCCAGAGACTCTGCCGAGTCCCACAAACAGGAGGAGGCCCTAACCAGCACACACAAGTTGTTAAGGGCCCACAGGGCCGCGCTGGTCGAGGCGAACATGCTACGCCCCCAAGAGTCCAGCCAGCGGGCCTCTCGGGACGGCGGAGTCAACAGTGGAGGCAGGGAGGGAAAAGCAGTCCGCAAAAGGGGACTGGCGGCTGAGGGGTGAAGGGAAAGACACGTCCGGTCACGCGGTCCGGGAGGTGCCGGCGCAGGAGATGCTGAGGCACCGGGTCCCCTGAGGCAGGACGCCTCCAAGCCCCCGTCAAGGAAGAAAGAAGCAAACCTTCAAAGGGAAGTAAGATTTCCCTCCCACCAGAACCCTGGTGGAGGACCTCCAATAGATGGTCCGCCGGAAAGTGAGCCACCGGGTCACCCATGCGCAGGATGCCCACAGCCGTGGACACCGCGTGAGCAAAGGCTGCCCCCGCCTCCAGAGGGCCCCGTGGTGGAGAAAGCAGCTCCTCTGTGGGCGACGGCTGCAAACTAAGGCGGCCGTCCCTGAGGCCAAGCGGGACGGGCAAGGGTCAGACCTGGAAGTCAGAAGGAGCTGAAGAATGAGGGACCTGCCACTCTTCCAACGAACACCTCTGATTCAGGAAGGGCGGGGAGCCGCCCTTCGATGCTGGTGAAAAAGCCACCACACGGCTACCAGTCTCCGGGGAGGACGACACCAATATACAGCCTGCCTCCGAACACGAATCCGCAGTGCAACACCTGCGCGGAGCTGTAGAGTCCACTGCTTGAGGTAGGATATCGGCGCCAGCCGGTTTCACCGGACAAGCTACCTCCCGCACCGGACACCGGAGCGGAGACCTGAGTAGAGCTGAGCCGCACCGGCCTCGGGGTGGCGCCGGAATGATGCCGACCCGACCCCCGCTGAGGCAGCCACCTGCGTGGGGGAACGAGACGGGTCTGGGGAGTGGCACGAAGCCCTTCGCCAGCCGCGGCCCAGAATGAGGCGAAGGTCGCTCGGCAACCCATGTGGCAGCGCCAGGGACGATTCAACATCCGACTCGCCCTCCGACGAGGTAGCCGCCTGTGGGGAGGGACGAGAAGGGCCCTGAGAGGGACGAGGGGTCTGGCCTCGGCCTGGATCGGGACGAGGAGGGCCCACCGACCCCTGTGGCTCCACACGGTCGACCTGCTGCAGGCGCCGTAGCGGCGTCACCTCGGCCTTAGACAGGACCACACTGTCAAAGGACCGAGAGGGGCTCAGGATGCGACCCGAGTCCCGGCGTCCTCCCGCAACACCACAGGGACCCCCGCAGGAGATTGCGGCGAGGCAGAGACACCATGGCCTGAAGGAGGTGCCCCAGCGGAGCCGCACCCCAACAGTACCACATCCTCCAAGCCTGGATCCGAACCAGGCGGCGCCGGGGCTGGAGCCACCAGCGGCGCCGCAGAGGGCCCTGCGCAGGGCGAGGGACCTGCCGACGCCCCAGGAGGGGTAGGAGGAGGAGACGCCAGAGAGGCCTGCAAAGCCTATGTCTCCATTTGGACTCTCGACGCCCCAACACCGGGAAACAGTGGATAGGATGACATGTGGGCCGCATCACCCGCGGAGAGTCCACGCCTCCAGTAGGCCGGAAACCAGCTCCCGGGGACAAACTGCGACACTTACCCACCGGGGAGCGACGCTCACGTGACATCGGACAAAGGCGAGGACGACGACCACGGACGTATCTGAAGCAGTCCACCGAAGCAGACAGAGGGAAGTTTCATCCGGCACTCCCGCCACGACTTCGGCTTCAACTGTTGGCACGCCGTACAATCTGTGGTGCCGTGATCCTCCCCCAAACACCACATACAAATGAGGTGAGGGTCCGTCGCCGACATAAAACGCCAACAAGACGTGCAAGATTTAAAGCCCGAAGGCATCCGCACATTGTTCCACCAATGAAATGGAAGAAAAAGTGCGCCCTAACAGGCCAGTAGCAAGGATTGGATCCACGTTGCACGCGGAAAAGGAAAAAACTGACGTAGGCGCGCCAGGGTGGGTGTTATGTGACCTCGCTGATGTCACGTACGATGCCTGGGCTGAGTTGCGTGATGTCGCCCCTCCCCGGCGCGCAGGGATGCTGTGGCAAAAAAGTTTCCGGATCCAGTCTCATGCCTGGGGATAATTCTACGTGAAGGAATCTGCGGCTAGTAGTCTCTATCAGATACTGCTGCACTGCTACAAAACTGTCCCCCATCCTTCCAGCCTCCCAAGGGAAAGTCCTGAGGCCCGGACTGTTTTTATTTATGTCCTGACAAATGGCTTGAATTTTATGGCTTACATTGGAAGACCCTGCTTTTATCAAACCAGTTAATGTAAGCTGCAAGCCATTTGTCAAGCCATAAACAAAGCACACAGGGTGGGCTGTAAACTATGATGAACTAGAGGATGAAAGCCTTTCCTTGATGAGCAGGGAGGACACAGTCACAGAGTCCATTTTGAAATTTACATTTGTTCAAAACACATAAGGTGTCAGGCCAGGAAGGCTCTTTCAAAACAACCCCACAGGTCTTTGGGCCTGCATTAGCCATTCATATACCTATTCCATTCTGGCCCACACTACGACCATTATGCTCGGACTCCAACTTTTGGTCCAGCTGATGCAATAAAGCCTGTGACTTGTTTAATTTTATTGCGGACACATATTGTCACGTTACTGACAAGGTAGTGTTTGTGTCCTAGCATGCGGGCCAGAGAGGTCGATGAAACAAGTACAAGTGAGTTGGGTAACAATAACCATGTTGTTCAGCGCTAAGATACCATGGGGTGAATGTATTCACATTTAGTCAGAAATGGAAATTTTGAAGGAATTTTGTGAAATACTGTGGGCTCACTCAGCAGTGTAGTAAACGAGAGTTTTGCACGGCTAGGTCCTACGGGGCTTTCAGCCAAATGCCTACTTGTGCAAGAAGGTCAAATGGTGTTTTAAAGAGGGGCATAGGATGGGTGATGGAAAAGCAAACCAGTGCAGTTTTAAGTTGTACAACTTATATGGCCTGGGATGAGTGTGCGCGGACAGCACAGTAGTTGACAGAACATGGGAAACGCTTTCCCACATCTGGCACCAGAACACAAGGTTAGTCAGGGCCAACTTGTCTGTTGGGTGACTTGTGCAGGCAAAGACTCATTACAGTTCTTGCACAGTCCCATCACTTCGGAACTGAAGCGTTGCCTTAGGTATCCCTGGGCATAAAGGAAGGCCAGACAAGCAGCCAGGGGATCACAGAGCAGGTGTGCTTAAGCGTAGTATATGCAGGCTGCATCACCTACACCGAGGAAGCAAGCACTTCTTTGGGTGTTGGGTTGGACCCATAATGTCCCATTAAGGGCATGTTACTACTAAGGTTGTCCACAGTTTTTGGGTCAAACGGGGTTGGAGCAGTAAGTTAAAATTAAATCACAAGTAGGCCACAATGTATTAAAGCACATTTGGCATACCCAGGATTCAAAAAAGGGCAGGTATTGATACTTATTGTTCCCCTCCTGTTCTCACTGCCTTGTCTGCTCCCTGGTAAACTAGCAGACGTTTGGGAGGGCAAGACTTCACCTAGGGTGGTGATTGGCTTAATTCGATGGGCAAATCCAAAATGTTTCACATTTACTAACGTGTGGAATTTTCAGCTGAATAGTTTTATTCATATGCACAGTATTATTAATTTAAATAATTGCTGTATAGACTAGTACGCCCAGGGGGCGTTCACACACCCATGCATTTGGCAGTGGTGAGTGTTGCTATGCTGTAAGGATATAAAGGTTAAATACCACTGCAAGTTCCCAGTGGTGTGCTAATCAATTGGTCACTTACGGGTTTAAAATGAGTTCAAAGGGCACAGGAGGGGTCATGGCAGAGAAAATCCTGGACCGATTCAGCTTTTGGGTCTGGTGGTGGTTTTGACCTCATTGTCTTAGGATCTAACCCCCGTCGGGTTCAATCAAACTTTCTTCTTTCTGTGGTTGTAAAAATGAATATCAGTAAGCGGGGTAAAAAATACTTTTGATCCAGCGGCAACATGCCTACGGGAACACTTGCACTTCAGAAATACACAAGCGTCATGCTCCAACAAGCGCTATACACAGATAACTGGGATAGGAGGTAAGGTGGGCCTCATAACTCTTACTTCTACATGCAGTGGCACATCTTGCCAGTAGTGATTGTCAAAGGTATTGCACTTGCACTTCAGCCAGGTAATGTTAACACCCATCCACACCTAGCGGATTGTTTAAGGTCACCCTGGGCCGCATATACACAGCCCAGTATTAGGCCCCTGTGGTTGTCAGTGTCATGAATTACTAAATTCAACTGAACAAGGAGGCGTGACCGTGGTTTACACTAGCAGAAAGTTTGGTAAATGCAAGACTCTAACTAAGGGGGTGGCTGGCTGAATTTGATGGACTAGTCCAAAAATGTTTCAGTGTCAATTACCTGTGCATAGTTCATTCAAATACACAGTATCATATTAATTTAAATCATCGCTGTAGTTGCAAGTTGCACGCGTGAGATTCCCTCAATGTCAGCAACTGCTCACATTGTCAGCAATAAAGCTGCCTGGGAAGTCTGGGTGCAGTCACCACAGATTAAACAGAACAGGCAACAGACTGGCAGGAAAAGAGGGATGTTGAATTGATTGCCCACTTAGCAGTAGGACTATTGCACAGGAGGAAGGAGGGTGATTCAAGGAACACAAGTGGTGTGACGGCAACGCAAGACTGTCAGCTTATGCTGGGTAGGAGGTTCCTTATCACCAACCAGAAGGGTACCAGGTGGCAAAACCAGTAAATATGTTTAAGATATGTGTGTCTCTGGCCTTACGGCGGTGTAGAGCCATTCTCATTTAGAGGTACGACCAGGTGAAAATTGCGTGCTTCTTAAGGTTCTCATGAACAATGCGGTTTGTGATATCTTTTCAAGGGGAAGAGATATAAGTTAGGCACTTATTCGCTTAGAACGTAGCACATTCAGGCGGGCGTTGTTTTATTGCAAGTTGCAACCGGGAGATTCCCTCATTACGTCAGCAGCTGCGCCATGGCCAGCAGTATGCAGCCTGGGAAGTCTGCGGGCGAATACCGAAGATCAAACTGTAAAGGCAAAATTACTATACGAAAGGAGGGATAAATGGCAAGTACACGAAGACTCCCTTGCTTAATGTCACATATTCCATGGTGGGATAGTCAACAATTGACACTGGGAACCTTAGATTCTAATAGTATAATTGGTAATATACACACAACTCCCTGGTCATGTGGGGTATGTATGTCCCACCCTGAATTTTAAGGTGACTAGAAGGTAAGCTGAGTGTGGAGTTGAATTTGTGGAGGGCAATCATTCCAGGGATAACAGAATGAACTAGGTCTCCAGCTGGATTGAGCTCCAAGGGTCACGTGATAGAGCTTTAGTTAAGCAAGCCTGGCAGACGGAGGAAGTTGCCACTCTGAACAGGGTGCTGTGACTGCATTGGGGTGCACAATACGAGCATTCCTGGCCACCAGGGTTTAACAATCAAAAAGGTCCGGTGCAAATGTCCGGTCAACTGCAAAGGAGTATGTGCCTGCTCTATGGGCAGGTTACTTCAGTCACGCACAATTTTCCTTGCCCTGATAGCCTCAGTAGATAGGCTGGTTGTGGAAGCAGTCATCTAACAAGGGTGCTGCTGTCCCAAAATATAGGTATGACATGAGTAGAGCTCCCTCCTGGGAGGCCATCAAATCCCTACAGATAATGTGAGGCAGTTGTACCTCCCGGAGAAGGATAAATAGCTCCATGCGGTTTCCCAGATGCAGTTTGTCTGGATGGGGTTCCCCGGAATTAGATGGAGCAGCTCCGAACAGATCGGAGCAGAGACTGGGTGGGGGGGGGGGGGGGGGTATATCCCCAACATGTTGGTGATCCACTTAGGAGGCACGAACCTCACTGCCATGGGTAGGGAGCCATTGTTGCAAGCAATGAAGGCTGACTTAGGTGAGATCAGCAAATACATGGGCCAGTGTGAGCTCTGGTGGTCTGAGATTATCTCCCGCAGTGTGTGGCACGGGGCTAAGTCAGAGGAGGCTGTTGAGCATTCCCGAAAGTGAGTGATCAGTTCAAGGTGTAAGTTCACAGATCAGAATGGTCTGGGTTTCATCAGACACAAGCTGATGCTGTCCAATGTTTAAGGCTACTTTGATAAAGATGGGGTTCACTTGTCCCCTGTGGGAATGGCCCTGTTTCCCTTGGCTTTGCAGGAGGCCTTGAAATGGCAGGTTGCAGGTGAGAGTACAGCTGTGTTGGTGGGGGGCTCTGGCGATGACAGCCTCCAGAGCTGTGGCGGATATACAGGGTGATATGGAAGCAGACGGGTACAGAAGGGCACCTCTGCACGAGCACAATAGGGGTGCCAGAGCTAAATCCCAGGAGCCGCAGGGCAGGGTCCTGGAAAACCGCGTCGGCGCCCCATTAGTCCTTCAGGCGCTTGTGGGCCTGAACAACCGCTGGCTTGCCTCGCTTAGCTCTGCCCTTAAAGTGGCGTGAGTAATAAGGGACCAATGTGTCACATGATCACCTCATAAGGTGTAGCACTGATTGGGTTCTCCAAAGAGCTTGGCTCATCAGGTGGGCAGGGCAGCATAGGTTGATTACAGCTGCCTGCCCTTGGATCGCCCGTAAGATAACCCACCATATTGCATACTTTTGTATGGAATAAACCTGCAGCAATATTTTCCCAAACAAAAGTTGTGTTGTGTATTTATTTATTCATCATGCATGCTCTGTTGTTGGGTGGGTGTGGTGTGTTACCAATAATGGCACTATGCGGCTGCCCGTGGCCCACGCAGGGTGCCACCCTAAAAGGGCGGCCCTTTAGTGCCATTTGGGCACTAACTCACCCCCTCTAATGCCGGGACTCAGGGAGGAGTCCTCCTTGCCTTAGGCGCGTCACTTCCGGTGCGCCGAGGAGGTGGAGAGGGTATTTATGCCTCCCGGCCGTCCTGGGGTCCTCTTTGCACCAGGCACTCCGTCTCCCACCCTACAGCTTACCCGCTTACCTTGGGGAGTGGATGTGGTCCGCCGGCTAGAGTGCAAACTTTGGTGCTGGAAACCAAGGTTCGAGCCTCGGGGTCGCGTCCACATCCTGTGATTCTAGGAAAATCACGTTATCTCCCCGTGCCTGAATGTGCCCTGGTGTAACGTAACCGGCGCTCATGTAAAGTGCTCCAATACCTTCGGGTCGAGTTCACGCTATATAAATCTGCATTAAACAAACAAAAAAAACATGCTCTTTCCTTTGAAAACGGTTTAAGGGCATTGTGCAGCGGCCTGGGTTTGAATGAATGCCCAAGTGAGGCATGGAGCCACCAGCAGCAGACCAACAGAGAGCAGAATCAATCTACGGTCACAGTAAATGTTTAAAACATTTAGAGATGACGTGCGAAAATAAAACACACATTCTCTCAGGCTGCCTGCCTTAACTCGCGCTTAACACATTGAGATATGTGATTGAGCTCAGAGACTAGAAATGTGGCTGCTCGAGCGTTAGACAGACTGAGATCAGCAAGACGTGATCGCCCGTGTGTGAAACTCAGCTCAGAGCAAAGGTATGTGACTGGTGACACTGAGCTTGAGTGTGAAAGACTGAGTTCAGCAACAAACAGCAATGCAGGACAGCTCCCTGCCGAGATTGAGCTCTGCAGCACCAGTAAATATGGCTTCCCTAATGCTAGAC
Source organism: Triturus cristatus (assembly GCF_964204655.1). Lineage (NCBI taxonomy): Eukaryota > Metazoa > Chordata > Amphibia > Caudata > Salamandridae > Triturus > Triturus cristatus. Next base: position 985,953,770 of record NC_140584.1, read on the forward strand.
TGCCTCAGCAGCAAGAGCAGTGACTGCTCCTATATTATTTGACCTTCAGCCGATGGACACAGAGATCACCTGTCGATTTGAATCAGCCTGCAAAAAGGCTGTATTTATTTCCTTTGTAATTATGCCATCGCCGATCATAGGAGGGGGATATTGATCACTTTCAGGGGTACAATTCTCTCAGTAATTGAACCCCTTAGCAGCGTTTTTTTCTGCATTGGGAGATACAATATGATGACAATGCTTGACCGCCCTGAGTCACTTTCTGTCTCTTTCATCTGTGACATGAAGCTTTCGTAGGCCTTGTACACGTTGCATGGTTTAAGCCATTGCTTCCTGTAAATATGCCAAGTGCCCCTTTTCTCGTGGCTCTTGGGTGAAAGAATACATCTTGTAAAAACATCAGGCCTGACAAAATGGCCGAGGGCTTTCTTTACTTCCCCCACCTGTGCTAAATCGCTGGCCCCGCTAAACTGCACGTTAGCCTCACCTCTCGACGAAGACTCTGTGTGCAGCAGTAGGACACTGCAATCACACACTTCCAGCTCTGAAGTACATGGATGGAGGTGAGAGTAATCAACGGAAGAATAGGCAGCTCCACATGCAGGCAAGCATGCACTCAAGGACGACCCAACAGTCAGCCCCCAGAACAGTGGGCAAGCCACGGCTTCCCTGCCTGGAGCAGGAAAGCCTACAACCCGCCCCCAACCAAACCCTGCCTTCTGCTTTCTTGCAGTGCGAGAAGCAGAAAAATAAAATGGTATTCATAATATGAATACCATTTTATTTTGCTGCTTCTCGCAGTGTGAGAAAGCAGTGGGGTGACGCTCCTCCGCCCATTTGGAGGAGCCGCCCCTGGCTCCACTTCCACGGGGCCCTGGTGTAGTAAGTCCAGCAAGGGATCAGAGGGCAGAGTGGCTGCACTTGGAAAATGTCCGCAACCCTGCAAACCACCCTCGCAAAAGCCGCACTAGCCACCGTGGCCATGCAAGGAGGCAACAACAGGTCACCCGTAGGGGACAGCATGAGGCTAAGCCTACTACCAAAAAGTGGTGGCTCTACAGCCCGAGGACATCCAAGGCCCCGCCAGTGCATGGGGTCCTGCCCCGAGGGACAGCAAAACAGCTCTGGGGGTGGCGAACCCATAGGGGCCTCCTCAGTTTCAGCCCCCATATGCTCCACCAAATAGCCGGGGATGGCACCGGCATCGATACGGCGTCGTCTCGACGTCAATGACTCCCGAAGGAGCCTCGTCGGACCAGCGTCGACGCAACCTCCACCGAGGTGGGAACCTGCGGAGAGGAACGGAGTCGACTCGGAGTCGAGACTTGCGCTACACCCTCAGCCCGTGTCGACGCAGGGAGCCTCACAGGGCTGTGCGAAGATGACATAGAAGGCTTGGATGTGCGAGTAGGATGCTCCTCCGGGCCAGCCATGCCCAGACGTCGCAACAACTCCCGAACCGGAGTCAGGGTGCTAAACTGGTGGCGAGGGCGAACCCGCCAGCGAAATCTCGATCTGAGCCCCTACCCCCTCTATGGGGCCCAAAGGCGCGCCAGGGAGAGGGGGTGACCCAAAGATGGCTAGCAAGGAATGAGAATAGGCCTCCATCAGGGCCCTAGTCACCCCAGCCCCAGGAAACAACGGGTAAGAGGGGGGTCAACTCCTGAGGGCCCGTGTACAGAGGAGACTGGGAGCAGCAGGCTCTCCGTTCCAAGAGGTCGGCGACCTCCGTGACTTCTTTTTCTTGTGCTTACCTGCGGATGGAGAGCGACGTCGTGGGAATGACTCTGCGACCGGCGGCGTGAGGGCTCCGAACGGGACATCCGAGCGGACAGCAAATTCATGTGCCGTTCCCGCAAGGACCTCGGCTTCAGCCGCCGGCAGGAGTCGCACTCCTCGGAGTCGTGGTGCTCACCCAAGCACCACATACAGATCGCGTGTGGCTCTGTCGCCGACATCTGCCGCGTACAGGATTCACACGCCTTGAAGCCCGAAGGCATCACACACTGTTCCCAGATGCTGAAAGGCGTTGAGAAGGCCTGAAAAACAAAAAACAGGCCAGAGGTTATCGCTTCTCTAGATCCGCGTTGGGACGCGGCAAAGAAGAAAATTGAAGCCAGCACGCCGGGGGGTGGGGGGGACCTATATGGCTCCATTGACGTGACTTCCGTGGGCGACGTCAGGACGGAGCCGCCCCCCGGCGTGCAGAGGTACTGCTGGGGAAAAAGATTTTCTTGATCCAGTCTGACGCCTGGGGATATTCTAAGTTAAGGAATCCGCGGCTAGATGTCTCTATCAGATAAATCTGTCATACTTAGAAGAAGTTACAGGGGACAATGTTGGCAGAAATGGCTATTTTTTCAACTCAGTTTCAATTGTTATGATTTTCAACTGTTAGTTTCTATAAAAAAAACCTTGAAGGATCTACACAAATGACCCCTTGCTGATTTCAAAATGGTGTCTACTTTTCTGAAATGTATAGCTTTCCAGGATCCATTATTGCTTTCATACCCATTTCTACACCTAACTTGAAGGAGTTTGAAAGCACAATAAATAGCAAAAATAGGCTACGTCCCAGTAAAATGCCAAAACTGTATAAAAATATTTGGTTTTCTGACAAAATTCTGTCAGTCCCTGAAAGCTGGGAAAATGTTGATTTCAGCACCACAAACCCTTAGCTGATACCATTTGCAGGGAAAAAAACTGATGCTTTCATATGCAGCACTTTTTTCCAATTCCCCCCCCCCCCAAAAAAAAAAACCTAATGTAGCTGCTTAAAAGGCTTAGCACGGGGATGGCAAGGCCTAGCAGTGAAGGGGTTAAATCCTGGTTAGAGGAGCATTGAGAGGTCAAGCTCCGAGGATGTGTCGCTCAGCTGAGGCGATGTGTCGCTTCTGAGGATCGGTGAAGCTGCGATTTGAAGTCCTGCATCATTGTCAAGGATCCCGGCAACTATGACTTGCAATGTTTAGTCCAGCGTCGTGGATGCATTACGCAATTGAGGCGATGCGCCGGTTCCATAGATCTGTGAGGCTGTGATCTGAGAACCTGCGTCATCGTCGAGGAGGCTGTCGATGAGTGCCCGCATCGGGAAAGTTTAGCAGAGGCGCTGGTTCTGATGTGGGCTGCGGAGTCGATGCAGAGCCCTTACGTCAAGAGGACACTTGCAGCAGAGGTGATACATCGGTTCTGATGGCTCCACAAAGGGCTGACAGAGCACCATTATGCCTACACCCAAAGGCACCACCTGGCAGGGTAGGATTCGCAGATAGAGTCCAGGTGCTGGTTTCAAGGTTGATGGAGCATTCTGTCACTGAGACTCTAGTCAGGAGACCAGTCACTTAGCCCTTGGAGTCACTTTGGGGTCCTGGATTTCAACAGATGCAGGTCCAATCCTCCTCATCCAAGCAAGAGGGCAGCAGGTCATTAAAGCAGGGTAGCAGTTCCTTTAGAGCAGCAGTCCAGCAGAGTGGCAGTCCTTTCAGCAGCACAGTCCTTGTTCCTAGCAGAATATCCACAGGTCAAGAAGTCTACTGAAAAGTTGATGTGTGGGGTCCAATATGTAATTAAAATCTTCCTTTGAAGTGGGAGAAACTTCTAGGGGCTTCCGTTTGAAGTCCTCATGCATCCTGACTTCCCTGTGCAGGTTCCATACAAACTAGAGGGGGTATGCAGCCTTTTTTGTGGAGGCAGCCTATTCAAGTGTAACTAGGGGTGTGCTCAGCTCCGCACTCCCATTCTGCCAGTGATGGCCCATCCAGGACCACCTAAGCTCTCTATTTGTGAGTGGCTATCTAGGAGGAATACACAAAGCCAAAATGTCATCTACACCCAGTCTTGTGACCCAGAGACAGGCAGGCTACAGGCACTAAAAGGCTAAGAGAGGAAAATGCCAACTTTGTGAAGGTGGCATCTTCAGAACTGAAACTACAAAACTGACTGCACCATTACAATTCCAAAGACACCAAAGATGAACTGGGTATTACTCCCATTTGGAAATCACATCTAAATAAATGTAATAAGGAAACTCCAATGGTATCCTGTATAACAGGTAGGCCTTGTAGTGGTGAAAAACGAAATTAAGAGTTTTTAACTACCAGGACATGTAAACTCTAAAAGTACATATCCTACTTTTTAAATACATTGTATCCTGCCCTCTGGGCGGTCCAGGGCCTAGCCTAGAGGTGACTTTTATGTATTAGAGAACAAGTTATTTACTTACTAATCTAGCTGCAGATTCCTTCCCTTAGAATTGTCCCCAGGTGCCAGACTGGATTCAGAGATTTTTTGTGAGCAGCAGGGCCGGCTCCTCCGTAATGGCAGAGGAGCGTCACCCCACTGAGTCAGTCAGCGGAAAACAAAAGAACTAGTTACTTACCTTCGGTAACGATATATCTGTGGGAAACATAGGTTATGGATTAGAATTAGCCACAGGCTTCAGACTGGATCCGGAAAGTTTTTCATCAGCAGTACCCCTGCGCATCATCGGGGTCGAGGTCACTGGGATGAAGTCGTGGTAGCTACATAGACTCCGCCCTCACGCGCTGACGTCAGTTCTGTACATGACTTTCCACGCCAGAAGCACAGAGCCATGCAAGACACTGACCACTGGTGCACAAAACTAGGGCCCTGAAAGGAAGTCCTTAACCCTAGAAGTCAGTTCGCAGAACGGGGAAGATAGGTGGGGCGGTAAGGAATCTATAACTAACCTATGCTTCTCACAGATATATTGTTACCGAAGGTAAATAACTTGTTCATCAGAAAGAAACAGTTAGTTATAGATTCCTTACCTTAGAATAGATACCCCAGCAATACCAACGCCGGAGGTGGGTCTGCGAACCAAGTTCACACTCGAAAGTCCTGGAGAACAGAACGGCCAAAGAAGCCATCTCTCCGGACTTGGCTGTCTAGGCAGTAGTGTTTGGTGAGCATGTGCAGCGATGCCCACGTGGCTGCCTGACAGATGTCATTTAGGGGGACCCCTCGTCCGAAAGCAGTAATAGCTGCCGTTGCCCTGGTGGAATGGGCGCGCAGCCCCACTGGAGGCTCCCTCTCTGCCAAAGAGTAGCAGGCTTTGATGCACAGAACGACCCACCTGGAGACGGTTCGTTTGTACTCGGCCCGACCTTTCTTAGTGCCCACGTAACTAACAAAGAGCTGGTTGTCCATCCGGAATTGTTTGGTGCGATCCAAGTAGAAGAAAAGCGCATGTTTTGGTTCCAGACGGTGGAGCCTCTCTTCATCTTTTGAAGGAGGCGGAAAGAAGGTGGGCAAAGTGATGGTTTAGCCAATGTGGAAAGAAGTAACCACCTTGAGAAAAAAGGAAGGTGAGTTCTCAGAATGACCTCGTCCAGATGGACAGCCAGAAAGGGAGGCTTGGAAGAAAGAGCTTGTAGCTCACTCACCCACCCTGCGTGCAGAGGTGATGGCCACCAGAAAGGCAGTTTTCAAAGTGAGAAGTCTGAGAGGACAGTTATGTAGCGGCTCAAAGGAAGCGCACATGAGGTAGGTAAGAACCAAGTTCAAGTCCCACTGAGGCATTACGAAGGGAACAGGAGGAAAAAGATGAGTAACGCGCTTAAGGAATCTATTTACAACAGGGGACTTGAAAAGAGAAGGCTGATCAGGAAGCCTAAGGAAGGCTGAAATGGCCGAGAGGTAGCCCTTTAGAGTGCCCAGAGCAGAGCTCTGCTGGGCCAAAAAAAGGAGTACAAGAGAACCTCAGAAAGAGGGGCGGAAAGGGGATCCACAGCCTTTGCTGTGCACCATGCCACAAATTTGTTTCATCTGCAGGAGTATACAGTCTTAGTAGAGGGATGCCTGGCTGCCAAGATCAAATCGCAGCCTTCTATAGGCAGGTCAAACGACGTCAACTGCCGCCGCTCAATCTCCACGCAAGGAGGTAGAGGCTGGACAGATTTGGGTGGAGGACCGTCCCCTGCTTTTTCTTTTACCCCATCCACACCCTCTGACACAGGGTCCAACAAAGAACCAGAGGTACTTATGTGCTGGTCTCTAGATTTGGACATTTTTAGATGGAAAAAGAGACCATTCCACAGAACAGAGAGGAGGGAGGGTGGTGGTAGATCAGTGGTTAGATGAACGAGGGTTAAATGTGTACAGATAAGTTAAAATGATATTGGTATATTCACACAGAAGAGGCGTCTTGACTATCAGAGATGTCTACCTTTAAGTAAACCTAGTGAACAATTTTTCTCATGTTTTTGTGTACTGTGGGAATTACTCTAATTTGACCTTTGCACCGTAATAACGTGTGAATGTACATTTATTAGTATAGTTGCTCTAAAATGAGTATTACTGGGCTACGTTTATTGTCAACATCAATGTGTAGTTATATTTAGAACACTGATTTTGTTTTGCTAATAACTTTGGTGCTGTGACTAATCCTCACAAAACTTTCCCAAAAACACAAACAGTTCATCCACCTTAGCTCCTTCCTGGAATGTGTCGAGGTGATCCGTCAAGCAGCCACTGTGAAAAGCGGCAGGAGGGGGGCCCAAAATACAATTTCCCCACTGATTTTTACCCACAAAGGGTGCTTTTTGTTATTTGGTGTAAATCGGTTCAGTAGTTTTTGAGAAATTGAGTTAAAAATGTATAGATAACAGGACAGTTGGGTCCGTGGGAGTCCCACAGGCACGAAACTTCATATAATAGAGTGATCTGATTGGCGTAGGGGTCCTTTCCCTGGTCAGCCACTTCCATTCCGCAAGAGCTCATGTTCGTATAGGCTGGCCTCAACATAGAGAGGAATGTTGCGGCAGCCATTACAGGACAGGGGGACTTAGTCCGAATCATGAAAAAGAACTGAAGTATATGGGGGTAGGGACGGAACCCGGACACTTGGGTGTTGGTAGGGCGTGAGGGGGCGGTGGGAATATTTGAAAACCTCTATCTTTGGTTGCTGTGATGCCACAGGAGTGGACGTCCCGCAAGAGCTTATGGGATCCAAAAATTATTTAAATAAAAATAAATGTGGCAGGTCCCTTGGCGTAGGCCACACACTGCTGCCAAACCTGTGCCTCACACATAGCCAAAGGACGTGCACGGCATGGACTAGCCAACCGCAGAGGGTGGGTAGGAAGTCGTGGAAATGGTAATAACATTACTTTACGTTAAACAATAACGATTTTCTCTGGGGAAAATCAAAGGTTAAAGTGAAGTTATAGTTAGGTACAGTAAAGATATCTTACTTTATGTTAAAAAAAAAAAGCCCTCAGAAATTCATGGAAAAAAACAAAGGTTAAAGTGATGTTATAGTTAGGCGAAAACATAGGTTAAACTTAACATTTTCAACCTTAAAAAAAAAAACTAAATTCACCTCACACTGCTTAGGACTTCAAATATGATCTCGCATATTACATCACTTATATGTTTTACGATATCATTGATATCAGGGATGACATCTGATATTACATAATTAATTACATCACCGAGTATGGCGAGTGTGTAAGTTATATTTACTTCATTTAACTTCACTGGTGAATTTCAGTGTTATTTTAAGATTAAAATGTCAGATTTCTTTTTATTTATAAATAATTTTATTAATTTTTAGAAGGAAGAAATTACAGAAATAAGGAGCAAAAAATAAAGGGGGACAAAATAATACAAAGTCTTTTTGGACCACAGTGTCACATGAGGCACGTCACCTGTCATATGAGGTAATTCAGCACAATCATTACATTGCTTTACAGATAATGCAATACATAAAATAATGCAACATGCACTGCAGTTTACAATGTAGTTCACACCATAATGCCATATTGTCATGATATAATGCCATATACAATACAGTTAACAATGTAGACTACAATAAAAATGTATATGTAGTTTACAATCATCGCACCGTCGTACACACAAAGCAATATATAATATAATGAACCATGAAATGGAGTTTGCAATGTAGTTTATAAGGTATTTGACAATGTAGTTTACAGCCTTGTAGATTGAAAAAAATTGTTTGGGTCCCTCACAGACTAACATGGAGAGAGGGTAGGTTGAGAAGGGCAGTTGAGGAATGTGCATACTTATTATAGTGGTTTGTTGGTGGCAAAGTAATTATCCAAGGTTTCTCACATGGGTCTAGATTGTATCTTCCAGGAGGAGAGCTGTTGTGCGATATTGTCTTGCCATCTGATATGTGATATCCATTTAATCCGGGCATGAATGAAAGCCTTATGTGCGTTTTTTCAGTTAGAGATAACTATTTTAGTCGCTGATGTTAGTAAGTGGTCTAATAGGATGCGGTCAGAGGAGTGATTAAGCAGGGATCAAGGAATCCTTTGATGAGGAAATAAAATTCTTCTTAGGTTGACAATTAAATAGTTTTGAGAGAAATTAGAAGACTTTATCCCAGAAGAGGGTCAGTGATTTGCAGTGAGGAATGAGGTGAGCAAGGTTACCATTCTCCTCTTTGCAGCTCCAACAGTGGGGTATTTCCAAAGTTTTAAGGGAGTGAAGGCGAGACGGAGTGCCAGTAGGCAGTATTTAGTTTGGGATAGTACTGGGTAGATTTTGTGTGAGGTGACCAATTCTCTCCAAACTCAACAAATCGGTCCACCAGGTAACCAGCCTTTACCGACTACTACGACCCAAGACAATGAGAATAAAAAAAACATAATATATTGGGTGACTCATTCCACCAACCCCATAACAGAGTCCACTTGCAACACCATATGAAAGTCCCCCCCCCCTCCCCCCAAGGTTTAAGTAACGTTATAGTTAGGTGAAAGGTTCAGTAACAACGTAACATTTTAAACTCTAAAAACCACTGAAATTCACCAGTTATAGTAACTATAAATTACGTCCCCCATGCAGTCAACCCCGTAAAGGCAGCCAATACCACACTGCACAGGGCGTTCGGTCTTGTATGGTGGGAAGGTAGCCACAGGGCCAATCCCCCAAATTTAGCCAGCCCCAAGCTGCGCACATCCTTTGGCTGTGCGTGGTGGGGGGTTGCCCACAAGGCCTGGCCCTGGGGACAACATCCCCCAGGGCAATACATATTTTAAAAGGGAGTGAGGCTGCATGCCCCCCCCCCATAGGCCCTGGAGACCCCACCCTCAAGGGTCTTATTTATTTAAAAGGGGAGTGGGGCCATGTTGCCCACTCCCTGAGGCTCTTCAGGCCCTGGGGACCCCATCCCCCAAGGGCCATTTTTTTAATCAAAGGGGAGGTGCCCCCGCATGGCCCCCTCTTTCACTTCCACTATTGTAATTAAATGGCAGAGGGTCACATGGCCCCTCTCCACAAGCCTTGAGAGAACCTGAATATTCCATCCAGCAGGCTCACTCAATAAAATTAAGGGGAGTGGTGCACACAGCCCGACTCCCTGGGCCGATTTTATCCCCGTGGAGCCCAACCCCCCCGGGGCCCGGTCGGCTCCGTCCATACAGCGGGAGCTGGCATTGCTTAGTCTGCAGGGATCAGCTGATAATGCTGCTCCCTGCAGGCTGGAGCAATATTTTCATCTGCTTCTCTGCCTGCTTCGGATCAGGCAGTGAAACAGAAGAAAAGTCTGCTCCCAGCAGGCAGGAGCATTTTTGAAGCTCCCGGACTTGGTGTGTGCTCCTGCTTGGCGGGAGTATTGAAAATGCTCCCGCCAAGAGAGAGCACACACAGGTTTGCCTGCCAGCGCCGCTGCAGGCAGGGAAACCGCTATGTCCCCAAGGTGGGTTTCCCGGGCCACAGCATCTAACTGGCTCTGAGGAAAGGGTCCCCAGGGCCATTAAAGACTTAGGGGGGGCGCACCGCCTCCTCCCTCTCAATTAAGTTGCACGAACCTGGGGGTAGACTCTTGGGGCCTTTAGAAGCCCCTGCTTTCCCTTAAAAAACATGGCAGAACCCGGGAATGGGGTCCCAGGAGTCATAAGCAACCCAGGGAGGGGGGCTGCAACCCCCCCCCCCTCCTTCCAAAATGCACCGGGGGATGGGGTCCCTGGAGAAGGGAACGGCCCAGGGAAGAAAACAGTCCAGGGAAGAAAGTGGGAAAGGGAGGGCGTCCCATCCTCACCCAAAATTAAATGTCCCCCCAGGTAGGGGAGGGAGGTTTGAAATACAAGCATGGGAGACTTTTTTTTTAATTAAACATTTTGCCACAGATTCACTGAACCTCCATGAATTTGTGGCATCATTTTCACACAAAAAAACTTTTTGGGCACCAGGCCTAGGGGGTCAGGGTATTCCTACTTTGCCCCCTTGTGTCTTTTCTTTTGTTTTTTGTTTTAGGACTGAGGAATGAGTCCGGAGTCCTAGGGTGGCTGCTACCATTTCCTGTGTGAGCTAATGGCATTCAATCAGCTCTCAGCTTAGGTATACTAAGTTTTTGAGCATTAATTGCTAAACAAACTACTGAACGTATTTACACCAAATTACAAAACATACTCTTTCTGGACCTAGTTCTAGCTTTCTGCCAAAATTGATGCAAATCCATTTAGCGATTTAGGCTGCAGCTGTATCTAAAGTTTGTATGAGAAAATGTGTTTTGGGACCCCCTTTTTTCTCAGCCCCCACTTTAAAGACCACCCTGAAACTTTCCATGCGCAAACTAGTCCAAAAGTAGCACTTTTATTCATAGAAATTCGTAAAAACTGAGTTAAAGTTATTAGCAACACAAAAAAATCATTTTCTATAGAAACACAATCCTAACTATAACTACCAAGTGGCGATAGCCACTGGTATATATATATATATATATATATATATATATATATACTCACACACACACATACGCGCACACACACACACTATCTCTTGAACATCATAAATAGAGATGAAAATACCTTTGTGTACTGCATTGTAGAATCCTCAGCAGCAAATGTATAGCCTTCAGACGCTGATGTCCTGTCTGACGACAGGCTATACATACTTGCCAATCCCAAATTTGTCTTAACGGGAGGTGAGCAACAACCCTTTGATCTGACAACATTTGCTTTAGAATTTCAAATCCTAAAACCAAAGAAGACAATTTTTCATTAGAAGAACTATATTTAAAATTGCCTAACGGATTCCACCATTTACTTTTCACTTGTCATCACAAAATTGGAAACCTGAAGTATGACATCTTTAAAGTGGCCATAGCAATCTTTTCAGTAATGATCATCAATGTCTAGTAACAACTCTAAATCAAAAGTATAGATTTTCTGGTGGATACTATACGTTCCTTCAGATTCCTCACCTCTTGAATCCCTCCAGGATGCGGACTGGATAAGGGAACTTGTAATTGCTCTTCCTGTGCTAGCATGCTATGCCAAGACTGTCTCAGTGCTAGTAAGTATCGCAGACATGAAGTCATTGAGTGGTTTAAATAGCAACCATGACACTCTGATATCTGTTGCTCGTCCTCTTTTCCCAAACCTTTGGAGGTCAATGAAATTAGCAGAAGTTGCAATACATCAAAACTTAACTGGGAGTTTTTAAAATCAGATGATCACTTCCCAGAATGGGGAGGTCGGCAGGATCGGTGAGTAATGTGCAAAGGGAGCATGAAGAAACAAATCGGTGAACCCCTTGAGAAAACAAAAAACGGAGGGAACCTGAAGGATGACGGCTGATCGAGTATGCAAATAAAAGCCAAAAATGCCAGCAAATAGACCTTAACAGTACCCACAGCAAAGCCTTGCCGAAACAAGGAATGCGCAAAATGCAACACATCTTACGAGCATACAGGTGCACCAAGAGATAAAACAGGAAAAACACCCAGAATAAGGGAAGGGGCGAAAAGCGGAGAAAATCACATCTACCACCAGAGTCGGCACATCAAATTATCTCAGAATCCCCAGTTCAATCTCCATGTCAGAAGATGGATGCTCTGAAGGTTCGTATGCAGAACCTGCCCCTTGCCAGGGAGAGAGGTCAGCCCTGAAGGGAAACAGAAGAGGAGAGCACAGGAACAGGCAGTAGATTCAAGTACCATACTCTCCACAACCAATCTATCAATATCAACATTAACGGTGCATGATCTTGCTCAGCTTCCTCAGAACTGGAGGAATCAGAGGAATGGGAGGCAGGTCAACCTCAAACATAACATGTCTCCTAAGGCTGCTTGCAGAAGAAACAGCAAAGAGTAGGATAGCTGGGCAGTGTGTGCGTTCTTAAAAGTAACAAACAGGTCAGCTGGAGAAATTCTCTGGAGGGCGAACACATTAACAACTACCTCCGGGTACAGATGGCACCCTTGGTTGGCAAGATGACACCAACTGATATTGTCATCCCACACGTAGAGTGCGCCTACAAGGCTGGAGCCAGATATTGTGAGCCTAATCCCAAGACCACAGCCTTAGTGCCTCCTGATACAGGGACGTGAGCCCACATCACCCTGCAATTTGGCTCACCACTTTACTGTTGTGTTGTTGCACAAGTTACTACTTGTGTAACGATATATCTGTAAGAGACATTAGTTAGTGATAGATTCCTTACCTTAGAATATCCCCAGGCGTCAGACTGGATCCGGCAAGTTTTTGTAGCAGTACCCCTGTGCGTCAGTAGGTGGCGTTGTGCACCTCCGCGGCTGTCGCTGGCGTCGTAAGCGCCGAGATGACATCACGGAGACTACTTAGGTACCACCCATGCGCGCGGACGTCAGTTCTGTACATTACTTTCCGCGCCAGGAACGCAGAGCCATGCAAGAAACTGACCACTGGTGCCATGAAACCAGGGCCCTGAAAAGGGAGATGACCGTAACCCTGGAAAGCAGTTCGCAGAACGGGGAGGATGGGTGGCGCGGTAAGAAATCTATCACTAATTAATGTCTCATACAGATATATTGTTACACAAGTTGTAACTTGTGCATCTGAAAGAGACACGTTAGTGATAGATTTTACCTTAGAATAGATACCCCAGCAATACCAACCCCGGTGGTGGGTCTGCGAACAAGATTACACAGGAAAGTCACGGAGAACAGAATGGCCAAAGAAGCCGTCTCTCCGGACCGGACTGTCAAGTGTGCAGCGAGGCCCATGTAGCTGCTTGACAAATGTCCTGCAAGGGGACGCCGCGTCCCAAGGCAGTAGTGGCTGCCGTTGCCCTGGTAGAATGGGCACGCAGCCCCACAGGAGGCTCCTTCTTAGCCAACGAGTAACACACTTTGATGCACAGAACAACCCACCGAGAGGTAGCCCTTTTGTGCACAGCCTGACCTTTTTTGGCACCCACATAGCCAACAAAGAGCTGGTCATCCACCCGGAACTGCGGTGTACACTTCAGATAGAATGCGAGCACTCGTTTGGGGTCCAGATGGTGGAGCCTCTCCTCCTCCCTTGAAAGAGGCAGAAAGAAGGTGGGCAAAGTGATGGTCTGCCCGATGTGGAAGGGCGTGACAACCTTTGGCAAGAAAGAAGGACGGGTCCTTAAAACCACCTTGCCGGATGAACAGAAAGGAAAGGAGGTTTGGAAGAAAGAGCCTGGAGCTCACTCACTGTGAAAAAAAGTGGCGACCGCAACATTTAGGCTTACCTTCACAGCCCAACACTGGGGGCAACAACGGGGACAGAAAAAGCGGTACCACCCACCATAACGGAAAGCTGTCACTCTTCTCCACTTCATATTTTATTTTGTTATGTTTTGCGCTTCCGATAAATCCCGAACACAAAGGCTTTCTCCCGCATAGTGTTTGTTCTATACCCACAGTGTCTGCTTCTGCACATGCTTTTGGCCACGCACTGGAGCCCATTTGTTCCCCCCCCCCCCTTTTTCCTCACCAGTAACGTGCACATATCCCTCCCTTTCCTTTCTTCCCTCTCGTGACGGAAAAGGGAAAAACATAGAAGGACCCTGAAGGAAGGGATCGTGCTTCTAGCATAGCCTTCTATTGTACTCACAACAAACAACACAAGTGCTCCTGGGTGTGGTGGTAGACTAGAAAAACACAACATAGGGATACTTATTGTCTCTCTTTCCTCTTTTTGGGGTCATTCTTTCCTGAGAGCCTCCTGGGGAGCCCTCTTCTGGACCACCTCCACGGAAAAGAAAGCGAGAGAAAAGAAGCACCGTTAACTGAAGACCTCCCTCCGTACGGCTGTATACCAAGGGATACGCCAAGACTCTATTTCCCTTCTTCTTGCCTTGTGGCATTATTTACGCCTATTAATTTGTCAATAAACCCTCACTATCAACCCTATACGGCCTCCGCGCTTCTGTTTCCACCTATCCCTCCGACACTCACTTTTCTGGAAGAGGTGATAGCTACCAGGAAAGCCGTCTTGAGAGTGAGAAGATGCAAAGGACCGGTATGAAGAGACCACACATCAGATATGTCAATACAAGGTTTAAGTCCCATTGAGGCATAATGAATGGCACGGGAGGAAACGTGTGTAATAACTTTCAGGAAACGGTTAACAACCGGGGACTTAAAAAGAGAAGGCTGATCTGGAAGCCGTAAAAAGAAGGAGATGGCCGAAAGATAACCTTTGATAGTGCCCAGAGCAGAGACCTGCTGGGCCAAAGAAAGAAGGAACAGAAGGACTTCAGAAAGAGGGACAGAAAGGGGATCCACAGCCTTCGCTGTGCACCATGCCACAAAATTGTTCCACCTGCAGGCGTATACCGTTTTAGTGGAGGGACGCCTGGCTGCCAGAATGATATCACAGACTTCGGGAGGAAGATCAAAAGCTGTCAACTGTCGCCGCTCAATCTCCACGCATGGAGGTGGAGCCTGGGCAGGTTCAGGTGGAGGACCGTCCCCTGCAGTTGCGACAGAAGATCCTCCCGAAGAGGCAGACGGATCGGGGGATCGATCGCCATGCTGAGGAGCTCGGGGTACCAGTATCTTCGTGCCCAAGGATGACTTCGGACCGGTCGCGCCAAATCTTCTTCAGCACTCTGGGCAGAAATGGAATAGGCGGAAAGGCGTACAACAGACTGCAACTCCACTCGCGACGAAAAGCGTTGCCTAGCAAGTGCCGCCTTGGAAATTCCAACGCGCAGAACTGATGACATTGCGCGTTCTCTTCGGTGACGAATAGATCCAAGCAAGGCTCTCCCCACTGCTGAAAGAGACCTGGCGCCACCTCTGAGTAAAGACGCCATTCGTGATCCATCATGCACCTGCGCTGGGTTCGCACGCCCTGGCGTTCAGGGAACCTGCCAGGTTTTGAGCCACCAGGGATAGGCCCTGATGTTCCAGCAATGTCCAGAGACGGAGAGCCTCTTGACATAGGGTCCACGACCCCACCCCACCCTGTTTGTTGCAGTACCATATGGCGGTGGTGCTGTCCATGAACACCTGCACTACTCTTCCCCGGACAGAGGGAAGGAATGCTTTCAGTGCAAGATGGATCGCCCAAAGCTCCAGAAAGTTGATGTGGAGCCTAGACTCAGTCGGAGACCAGAGGCCCCTGATTTCCGCCTTCCCCATGTGCCCGCCCCATCCCAGAAGTGATGCATCGGTCACCACTGTGAACTCTGGTTGGGGAAGGGAGAGGGATCTGCCATCGACCCAATCCTGGTTTGTTAGCCACCACTGCAATGGGTGTGCAGTGCCCTCGGAGATCTAGACGAAATTGGACAGGTTCCCCTGATGTTGAGCCCACAGTAACTTCAAGTCCCACTGCAGAGCCTGCATATGCCATCAGGCCCAGTGGGGGAGGTGATGGCGAATCCTGCCACCCCCTGGCAATTGATGGCCCTGAAAGGTCGGACTAGGAGGGTTTGGAGGCTGCTGCAGAGGGGACTGTGGTGGACTGGCCTGCCTACTGGCCCCCAGAACCCTGGCAGTGGTTCCCACGTCCCCAGCTGCGCAGGGGCTGGACAGCTTGCGCCGGCTTGTGGCTCTGGGTGGAAAGTGGTGGGGCACCCCTTCCGTAGCCCCGAAAGGGGCAAAAAGAAGACTGCGCAGGGGGGGGTGGTGGAGAAGCCCAAGGGCTTGGCCGTAGCCAGAGAGTCCTTAAGCCGCTCTAGCACGTTGTCTTCTGTAGGAGAGTAGGATCTGCACTTATGTTGCCCCCACTTTTTTTCCTAATGATAACACTGGTTTCTGGCTATTGTCTGGCTGGGTCCCTGCTTATCAGGGCCCCAGGCTCTCTGTGCTCTCTAAACAACTTGGAGTGCATATTAGATGCACTAGTGATTGGATGCTGTGGCACCTTATGAGCCCCTAGTATATGGTACCTTAGGTACCAAGGGCATAGGTACTTCACAGGCCTACCAGGGGCTGAAGCATGTATTATGCCACCCCTGGGAATCAGACTAAATCTGACACCACAGGCCTGCTACTGCAGCCTGGGTGAGGTAGTGTTAGCATTCCTCACTGAGGTATAGGTTCCCTATATCTCACCTTACACACACATATAAATCAGTCACCCCTAAGGCAGGCCCTATCAATCCTGAGGGCAGGGTGCTTGGTTTACATGTGAGGGGGTGCCTCTGCATGAGCAGGGCCCCTCTGCAGCTGGCAGAGTCTATTCTCTGTGGCTGTTTGTGGATGCGGTTAAACCATATACTCTTAAGTGCATTATAACCTAGCGGCAAATGCTAACTTTGGGATGGCTGCATCAAAACATGTCGTGTTTGGTGTCCAACGCCTTGAAATCATACCCCCACACCAGTAACTGGTTTGGGAGTGTGATCCCACACTTCTAGAGGGATAGACATGTACCTACTGTGGCAACACGGTAGAAATCTGAAAGAGCCTGGCATCACAAAATGGATGCCACCAGCACAGAAACTGGGCTGCCCTCCTGCTGCTGACTGAAACTCGCAGTGGAGGAGGCCCAACAATAGGCATCCTGTCACAGGGAGGTGTCACCACCTTCCAGACAGGATTTAGTGTATTGGGGCTGGGTGGGTGCACTCCTAGAGTGCTTTGAAGTCCTGCACTGGGGGAGCAGTAGGCTCCTCTGTGCATATGCCAGCTCAAACTGGTTCAGGGGCTACCTGCCCCTGCTCTGGCGCGAAACTGGACAAAAGGAAGTGGGTGTAACCACCCACTCCCCTGACCCTCCCAGAGGAGTGGTCATAGAGCTAGTCCCTCCCTTTCCTTTAGTATAAGATAGGGAACCGTTGCCATTGCAAACTAGATATCCCTGGACGACGCTCTATAAGAATAATCCTGGACCTTCGATGTTCCACTACCTGTGGAAGACTGAAGAATCTCCCTTGGAGTCAAGAACTGACTCCCCTCCTTGGCAGGCACCAAAACTTTGAATCAACGGTCGCAAACTTTCCTGCTCCCGCCAGAGTCCGAAGTCCCTGCAGCCCCGGAAGTGGAATTCCTGACTTCTCGACGGCCATTGTGAGTCCCCAGCAAACCTGAGGCGAGTGGACCCCACGAGTGACGAGGAGCAGCAATACCCGGGTACCATGCACTATTGTCGAGTGCAACCCCTTAACGACGTTCTACGAACTTGTGCATTGGACCACGTGTGGTCCAAGCCTCCAGCAGGATTTCCCTGGAAAATCAGAGGCCTACCTCGTCCCGATTGACCGTGGGCTCCCGTGAAGTGAATCCTCACGAGGCGTCTTCGCGATCCCTTGCCGGCTGGCTTGTGGGTCTCCTGAAGACTTTCTCATCGAACCAAAGGGCTCCCCTGGTTGCTCCAGGCCTGCCCTGACTTACCCTCACTGGGTGAGTCCCTCAGACCTTGTTGGTCTGCACCGCTGACTTTCTTCACATTTCACGAGACTTGCTGTTGCCAAGGCTTGTTGGCTCCAATCCGGGTGCCGACACCTCAGTAAGCTGCAGACATCGTGGAACACTCCGAATGCAGCTCCTGGTCGTCGTTGACACCTCCTGGACCTCGTGGCTGAAGAGTCAAGACACCCGTGAATCACCTGAAATCACCCGACTACCGTGGGCATCCATCTTCCTGGCCCCGGGTCACTGGCAAGTGGCTGTGAACGCTGTCCCTTCTGCTTTCAGGTCTTCCTTCTTCTGAATCCAGCCTTGGATTCCACCGGACACTTCTCCAGTCTTCACAAGCAGCAAATCTTCTTCGGCTTCCATTGAAAACGACGGCGCGACCCGACACCAAAAGACACCTATGCACCCGGCTTCCCTGGGTGAGGTAACTCGTGCACTCTGGTGCTCCTGTGGGTGTTGGCCCTCTAAGTACTTACCTTGTAAGTGGCTTGCTTGTAGACTCTCCCGAAGTACCCTAAAACTTTAAAAATCCAACCGCGACTTGCTCCATTGAAATCAATAGGGAACCTGCGGCTGTGTTCTCACACTGCACGCGTCTCCAGTGGGTCCTTTACTTACCTGCCTTTGCCTTGGGTGGATTAGTGAGGCCCCAGCGATTCTAAAGGCCCTAGGCCTTGTCCCCTTGCAAGTCGACATTCCTAAAGAACAAGTTACTTACCTTCGGTAACGATGTATCTGTAAGAAACATTAGTTAGTTAGATTCCTCACCTTAGAATATCCCCAGGGGTCAGACTGGATCCGGAAGATTTTTGTAGCAATACCCCTTGCGCGTCGCTAGGCGTCGTCTGCGGCTCCGCGTCCGTCGTTGGCGTTGTGCGCCGGAATGACGTCATCGGAGTACTTAGACGCCGCCCTCGCGCGCTGACGTCAGTTCTTGTACGTAGCTTTCCGCGCCAGGAACGCAGAGCCATGCAAGAGACCGACACTGGTGCCAAAAAATCTAGGGCCCTGAAAAGGATAGCCTTAACCCTAGATGTCAGTTCGCAGAACGGGGAGGATGGGTGGGTCGGTGAGGAATCTAACTAACTAATGTTTCTTACAGATACATCGTTACCGAAGGTAAGTAACTTGTTCATCTGAAAGAAACACGTTAGTTAGATTCCTCACCTTAGAATAGATACCCAAACAATACCAACCCCGGTGGTGGGTCTGCGAACAAAGATCACACCAGAAAGTCCTGGAGGACAGAACGGCCAAAGAAGCCATCCCTCCGGACTTGGCTGTCAAAGCAATAGTGCCTGGCAAACGTGTGCAGCGAAGCCCACGTCGCCGCCTGACAGATGTCCTGCAAAGGGACTCCCCGTCCCAAAGCAGTAGTAGCCGCTGTGGCACGAGTAAAGTGGGCTCGCAGCCCAACAGGAGGGACCTTTTTTGCCAAGGAATAACAGGTTTTTATACACAAAACGACCCACCGGGAGATGGTCCGTTTGTGCACAGCTTTCCCCTTCTTAGCACCCACGTAGCCAACGAAAAGCTGGTCGTCCACCCGGAACTGTGTCGTGCGGTCCAAATAAAAGGAGAGCGCACGTTTTGGGTCCAGACGGTGGAGCCGCTCTTCCTCTTTGGAAGGATGCGGAGGCGGAAAGAAGGTGGGCAAGGTGACAGATTGCCCAAGATGAAAGGGGGTCACCTCTTTCGGAAGAAAGGAAGGACGAGGCCGAAGGACAACCTTGTCCGGATGAACAGATAGAAAAGGAGGCTTGGACGATAGAGCCTGGAGCTCACTCACCCGTCTAGCCGAGGTGATGGCTACCAGGAAAGCAGTCTTAAGAGTCAGAAGACGAAGAGGACAATTGTGAAGAGGCTCAAAGGGAGTGCACATCAGGAATGTCAAGACAAGATTCAAGTCTCACTGAGGCATTACGAAAGGGACAGGAGGGAACGTGTGAGTAATGCCTTTAAGAAAGCGTGAAACTACAGGGGACTTGAAAAGAGAGGGCTGATCAGGAAGCCGTAAGAAGGCAGAGATGGCAGCAAGATATCCTTTCAAGGTGCCCAAGGCAGAGCCCTGCCGGGCCAAAGAAAGAAGAAAGAGGAGAACCTCAGAAAGAGGGGCAGAAAGGGGATCCACAGCCTTTGCTGTGCACCATGCCACAAATGTATTCCACCGGCAGGCGTATACCGTCTTTGTGGAGGGACGCCTGGCTGCCAGAATGACATCACAGACTTCAGGAGGCAAGTCAAATGGCATCAACTGCCGCCGCTCAATCTCCACGCATGGAGGTGGAGGCTGGACAGGTTCGGGTGGAGGACCGTCCCCTGCTGCTGCGACAGAAGATCCTCCCGAAGGGGCAGACGTATCGGAGGATCGGTCAACATACTGAGTAGCTCGGGATACCAGTACCTTCGTGCCCAATCCGGAGCCACCAAGATGACTTGGGCCCGGTCGCGCCTGGTCTTCTTCAGCACTCTGGGCAGAAGTCGTATAGGCGGAAAGGCGTACAACAGACCGCAACTCCACTCGCGATGAAAAGCGTCGCCGAGCGAGTGCCCCCTTGGAAATTCCAACGCGCAGAACTGCTGACATTGCGCGTTCTCGTCGATGGCGAATAGATCTAACCAAGGCTCTCCCCACTGCTGAAAGAGACCTTGCGCCACCTCAAAGTTCAGACGCCATTCGTGATCCATCATGCACCGGCGGCTGAGTTCGTCTGCTCTGGCGTTCAGAGAGCCCGCCAGATGTTGAACCACCAGGGTGATGCCCTGGTGTTCCAGCCATGTCCAGAGGCGCAGAGCCTCCTGACAAAGGGTCCACGACCCCACCCCGCCCTGTTTGTTGCAATACCACATGGCGGTGGTGTTGTCCGTGAACACCTGCACGACACTTCCCCGGACAGAGGGAAGGAAGGCTTTCAGTGCGAGTCGGATCGCTCTCAGCTCCAACAAGTTGATGTGGAGGCGAGACTCCGCCAGAGACCAGAGGCCTCTGATCTCCGCCTCTCCCATATGGCCACCCCATCCCAGGAGGGACGCATCCGTCACTACGACATGCTCCGGTAGGGGTAGGGAGAGGCTCTTGCCCGTGACCCAATCGCGGTCCGTGAGCCACCACTGCAACTGCTGTGCAGTGCCCTCCGAGATCAAGACATGGTCGGACAGGTTGCCGTGATGCTGGGCCCACTGAAACTTCAGGTCCCACTGCAGAGCCCGCATGCGCCGCCTGGCGTGATGCACTAGTAGGATGCAGGAGGCCATCAGCCCCAGAAGCCGCAACACTAGCCTGACCGAAACCCAGGATAGAGGCCGAAAGATGGGAATCAGGGACTGTATATCCCGGACCCGCTGTTCCGGTGGATGAACCCGGAACTGCGCTGAGTCGAGAACCGCTCCGATGAAGAGGAGCTTCTGAGAGGGGCTCAGGTGTGACTTCGGCACGTTGATGGAAAACCCCAGCAAATGCAGGAGATCCGCCGTAGTCTGGAGGTGGGAGACGACTGCCTGGGGCGAGCCCGCCTTCAACAACCAGTCATCGAGATAGGGGAAGACTGGAACCCCCCGATCTGCGCAGATGAGCTGCGACCACCGCCATCACTTTCGTGAACACCCGAGGGGCACTGGTAAGGCCGAAGGGGAGCACGGTGAACTGAAAGTGCTCCTGAACCACCGTGAACCGCAGGTAACGCCGGTGGGCCGGCAGGACGGGGATGTGGAAATATGCGTCCTGCAATTCCAACGCTACCATCCAGTCTCCAGGGTCTAGGGCAGCTAGAACCTGAGCCAAATTCAACATTTTGAACCGTTCCTTCCGGAGGAAGGCATTGACGTTCCTGAGGTCCAAGATAGGACGTAGGCCCCCTTTGCCCTTCTTGGGAACCAGAAAGAAGTGGGAATAACAACCACGACCTACTTCTGGGCTCGGAACGCGCTCGACGGCCTCTTTGGCCAAGAGGGCCAAAACTTCCTCTTGCAGAAGATTCAAATGATCCTCCGAGATACGGTGGTGCTGCGGTGGCATGGCTGGAGGGGTCGTCTCGAAGGGGAGGGAGTAGCCCCTTCGGACGATTTGCAGCACCCACCTGTCCGAAGTAATGGTACGCCAGTGGAGCAGGTGATGGCGAACCCTGCCTCCCACTGGCGAGGAATGGGCCTGAAAGCTCGGACTAGGAAGGCTTTGAGGCGGATGCTGCAGGGGTGGATGTGGACTGACCGAGTTGTCCCCCAGTACCGCCTCGGCGGAAACCACGTCCGCGACCGCGTGTAGGCTGGTTCTGCGGCCGGTGGCTAGGCGGACGTGAGGAGGTGCCCCTTCCTTGGCCACGAAAGGAGCGAAAAGCGGAAGTTTGTGGCCGCGGGGCCGAAAGGCCCAAGGACTTGGCCGTAGCCTGGGAGTCCTTGAAGCGAGCCAGCGCACTGTCCGCTTTCTCGCCAAAAAGGCGAGTGCCATCAAAAGGCATGTCCATGAGAGTGCTCTGGACATCCCCTGAAAAGGACGTGGACCGCAGCCAGGCGTGACGTCGAAGCGCCACCGTGGTAGAAATCACCCTACCCAGCGAGTCCGTAGTGTCGAGTCCACATCGGATTGCATGGCGCGCTGCATCTCTCCCATCGGCCAGAGCTGAGGAAAGCCGTGCCCGGGCCTCCTCCGGGCACAGGGGCAGCACGTCCTCCACCGTATCCCACAGAGAGTGGGAATAACGGTCCAAGAGACAGGCGGTGTTCAAATACCGCAGGCCCAAACTGAGCGAGGAGAACAGCTTCTTACCGAACTGTTCCAGTCTCTTGGAATCCCGGTCCGGAGGAGCGGACGGGAAGGAGGATTGGGAGGTAGAGGCCTGGATAACCAGACTCTCGGGGTGGGGTGTTGGGACAGAAAACCGGGGTCGCCCGGAGCAGGGCGGTGGCGCCTGGCAACGTTCCTATCCACAGGAGGGACTGTGGAGGACTTGGACCAGGTGCCCTGCAGAACGTCAATGAGGGCCTCATTGAATTGCAGCAGAGGTTCAGTGGAACTTGCTGCAGACTGAATCACCTCAGTGAGGATGTTAGTCCGGCGGAGGAGGCGTGACGAGGTCGACCGGCGTCGACGGGGGCCCAGGCCTGGGCCCCTCGGGGACCTGCGGCGCCGGGGCCGGAGCCGCCAGCGTGCAAGATCGCCCAGTCGAGTCCGCAGGGCCCGAAGGCGCGCCAGCGGGCGTCGACGGCGGGGCCATGCTCCTCATGGCCGAGAGGAAGGCACTGACCTCCGCCGGCGTCGCGTCAGTCCCAGGGACCGGCGGGTATGGGGACGTGCGCGGCGCCTGCGGCTCCAGCGGAGCCGCGGGGGTGGAACCACCCTGACCCTCGGCCGAGTCGCGCGACCGGCGAGGGGAGTCCGAAGAGCGGTGTCGCCTCTTGGACTTCTCGGAGCGCTTCGACTTACCCGAAGACTTCGAGCCAGACAGGCGACGTTGTCGAGTGCGGCTCCGCGACCGATCCTTGGACCTCCCCCTGGACCGGGATCGAGAGGTGTGCGGAGCCGAGTGGCGAAGCTCGAGAAGCTTACGGGACCGCTCCCGCCTAGCTTTCGAGGTCAGGGCCATACAATCGGAACACGACTCCGCGTCGTGGTCGAGCCCCAAACAGTACAGGCACCGGCGGTGATGATCGGTCACCGACATCAGTCGGTGACAGTTGTCGCAGGCCTTGAAACCAGGCATCCTACCGGCACCAGAGTCGAGAAAGTGACCAAAAAGAGTCAAAATATTTAGTCAAAAAATGACTAAAGGGGTAGCTCTCCCGGATCGGCGCTTACTGGCGCGGAAAAAAGAAGAACTGACGTCAGCGCGCGAGGACGGCGTCTAAGTACTCCGACGACGTCATTCCGGCGCACGACGCCAACAACGGACGTGGAGCCGCAGACGACGCCTAGCGACGCGCAAGGGGTATTGCTACAAAAATCTTCCGGATCCAGTCTGACGCCTGGGGATATTCTAAGGTGAGGAATCTAACTAACGTGTTTCTTTCAGATCCTCTTTTTTAGTATATGGTCTGGTACGCCCCTCGGGCCCCAGCCATATAAGTGCTTAATTTGTTGTGAAACATTGATTTGTGCATATGTTCATGACTTCTAATCTCATAAAGAGATTAGTAGAATGTGTCTAGAAATAAATATATATATATATATATATATACAAATTCACTGAAAAAACCATAGGTTTCACACATGTTATAGTTAGCGGAAATTTTACTGATAAAAAACCAATGAAATTCCCCCGTTATAGTTAGTGCAGGCAACTATAACTCACGCGACCGCAATCTTCTGCTGATGCTAATACTGTATTTAGACACTTATTTGCCCATGTCTTCTTCCATACATTTTTAGCTATACATATATTACAAATATTTTTTTTTCATAAAGACACATATGTCATCAGCAGAAGATTGCGGTCGCGTGAGTTATAGTTGCCTGCACTAACTATAACGGGGGAATTTCATTGGTTTTTTATCAGTAAAATTTCCGCTAACTATAACGTGTGAAACCTATGTTTTTTTCAGTGAATTTGCAAGGTTTTTTAAATGCTAATTCCTAACTATAACGTGTGTGAAACTAAAAAATCATTTCATAAACACAAAGGCTCTTTTTAGAGCCCCCTAATATCTAAACACTTAAATCTGAATTTCATTTATTTATTTTTTTTTTTTTCTACCGTACGCTTACCGTAAGCTTACCGTACGCGTACCCCGTGATTTTTTTTAAAATCCATAAATGTTTTCTTTTTACTTTTCTGTCCTTCTTTGACCCCCTCACAAATGTAAGGGGGTCTGTAACTCTCCTCATTGCCCCCTTTTCTTGTTTTCACTCTTTTTTTTCTGAGTGAAACACACAAAATGGCGGCCGCCGCTTCCTGGTTTCGGCCGATTCGAATGTTTACTAAGATCTAACAGCCAATCAGAATCGCGCTCGCGCACGCCACCGTACGCGTACCGTAAGCTTACCGTAAGCGTACGGTAAGCGTACCGTAAGCGGGCTCAGATACATATATTGATTTAAAGGCTATTTTCTCAGAATCTACTGAACAGATTTACACCAAACCTACAAAAGGCACTTCCTTGACATAGGGACTACCTCTCTGCCAAATTTCTAGTAATTCTGTTCAGCCATTCGGGCTGTAGCTCGTTCTAAAGGTCCTATGGAAAAATGCATGGGAAAAACGCGTTTTGGGACCCCCCCTTTTATCTCAGCCCCCGCTTGACGTATCCCCCCGAGACTTTCAGGGTAGGAGCGGAGCGTAGCGCCCCACCTATTTTGAGAAATTCGCGAGGATTCATCGACCGGCGCCAAAGTTATTCAAAATAGAATGTTGCGGATTTCCTATGGAAAAGGGGTCCTAACTATAACTACCTACTGGCGACCGCCAGTAGGTAATATATATATATATATATATATATATATATATATATATATATATATATATATACACACACACACCTGTGTGGTGTCCTTTCATTTGGTAATTCAAGAGATTCTAAGGTAAGACAAGCTGCTTTACATTCCTCTCCACAGCTACCACTAGGATAGCTTTCTTTAACAGGTTGTCTTAAACCGATCTACCATAAGAGTCGAATTGAACTGGTGCAAGGTGGCCACTTTAACTAGTGACCAGCATATGCCAGGCCAACTTCTCACATCTTCCTTGTCGCCAAACAGGAGACGGCCATCAAAAGGCATGTCCATAAGAGTGGACTGGACATCCCCTGAAAAAACAGTTGACCTCAGCCAGGCGCAGCGTCGAAGGGCTACCGACATGGAAATCATCTTGTCTAGTGAGTCGGCGGTATCCAGTCCCCAGCGCATGGTAAACTTTGCTGCGTCTCTCCCCTCAGCAACTGCATGGGAGAGTACGGCCCGGACCTCCGCTGGGCACTGGGGCACCACTTGCGCCACCATATCCCACACGGAATGGGTGTAACGGTCCAAAAGACATGCAGTGTTTACCGAATGCAGTAGTAAGCTGGAGGAAGAAAACATCTTCTTCCCAAGATGGTCCAGCTTTTTGGATTTCCTATCAGGTGGTGCGTTAGGGAATGCGCGTTTGGATGTGGAGGCTTGGACCAGCAAGCTCTCAGGAGTGGGGTGTTGGGAGAGGCAACTGCGGTCGCCTGGGGCCGGGTGGTGGCTTCAGGCAATCATTCAATCCACAGGAGCCCTTGTGTTGGGTCTGGACAAGGTACCCAAAAGGATGTCCGTGAGGGTTTCATTAAACGGCAGCAGGGGCTCCGAAGAGCTCGCTGCTAGTTGAAGAACCTCTGTCAGGAGGTTAGTCCTGACTGCCATCGTAGGTAGCTCGAGATTGAGAGCCTCGGCCGCCCTACGCAACACCACGGCGTAAGAGGCTCCCTCCTCCGTAGCCACGGTAGGAGAAGACAACATGCCAAGGTCTGGTGAGTTATCCAGACCACTGGCTTCCTCCCGTTCCTCCCTCCAGTCCGGTTCATAACCAAGCTGGTCAGTCAAAGGGTCTCCAGACCCCTCCCAGTCGTCCTCAAACTCCTCTGGTTGCCAACCTGGTCTCAAAGAGCCTGGGTAGAACAGGGGCACAAAAGTACCTGTCGGCGCCGGATCCGGCATCGGTCGACACCGGTCCGGCTCAGCGTTTATATCGAGGTGGAGGCCGGGGTGGACACCGGCTGGGGTCACAACCAGCATCTGCGGAGGACGTGGTGCTGGTGGAATCGGCGCCGGGGAGGTGTAATCAGGTCGACCAGCGTCGATCTGGATCCAGGCCTGGATCCAAGGGGGCCCTGCGGTTTTGAGGCCGGAGCCACCGTCGTCGAAGGCCCAGGGCCCTCAGCCGAGTCCACGGGGCCCAAAAGTGCACTGACGGAGTCGGGCTGCCCAAAGATGGCATGCATCGCTTCGTAAAAGGTGCGAAGCTTGGCAGGGATCGCTCCAGGTCCCGGGAAGGGAGGGAAACTCAGAGTCAACCCTTGGGGCTCCGCACACGAAGCCGCGAGAGGGGCACCACCCGCATCCCCAGTCATGTCAGCTGACCGATGGGGAGAAGTAAGATAGACAGTGCTTCTTCGACTTCTTCTTGTGCTTCAACTTACCTGAGGAGTGCTTAGACTTGGAAGAAGACTGGTGCTGGTGGCTCCACAACCGGTCTGTCATCCTCCCACGCGACCGGGAAAGGCACGGAGCCGACTGCCAGGCCTCGAGAAACTTTCGGGACCGCTCCCGCAAAGACTTCGGATTCATGGTCTGCCAGTTGGAGCACGACTTGGGGTCGTAGTCGCGCTCCAGGCAAAACAGGCACACGCGGTGCGGATCAGTCACCGACATCAGCCGGCTGTGGGAGCCGCAAGCCTTGAAACCGGGCAACCCTGACGTGCACCAGGACTCGAAGACTCGAAATCTATGTCGACAAAAGTCGGCACAAAGTCTGTCAAAAAGTGACTGGAGGTACTGCTCTCTCCGGGTCTGCGCTGGCTGGCGCGGAAAAACAAAGAACTGACGTCAATGCGCAAGGGCGGCGGCTAAGTAGCTACCGCGATGTCATCCCGGCGACCACGACGCCAACGACTAACGCAGAGCCGACCGACGCCACCTTTATACGCGCAGGGGTACTGCTGCCCAAAAATTTCTCCAGATCCAGTCTGACGCCCGGGAGTAATTCTAAGGTAACGAATCTATAACGAATTGTCTCTTTCAGATTACAAGTTTACGCCAGCGATACTGCAACCAGCAAGGCATTCTGCAGAGAATGGGAGTCAGCCGGTACCAGGGAAGGAGCTGACAGCGTCACTCCGGTCAGGGGACTCAGCGGTTTCTTGGGGCCCTCAAGCACGCCAGAGAGCGCCGGGGTGGAGCAGAAAAAAATTGCCTTTGCCTGTAAATAGGCCTCAGTTTGGGGAGGGTCAGTGTCAGGAGCTGAAAACTCCTGGAATGGAGCAGGAAACCTGTTCTTGAGCCCGTTACTAAGGGACAAATCCAGCCCCAGGTACATTGCCATCAAAATAAGCTGCAAGGAAGACATTTAGGTGGTATTCTCCACTGACTGGAAGACGTACCAATTGAGTAGGAGGGATGTTGACAAGCCAAAGAAGGCTTTTTTGGGGTTTCGTTTCTATGTGGTCCGACTTTGTCCTAGGAACCTGCCATCTTTGAAGAAAAGCAGAGTAGGGCTTGGGATGGCACCGGGGTCTAAAGTGGCGGCAAACCTATTGTTCCTATGCTCATACAGAGCCATGAAGAATTTGGCCTCCTTTTCCATGATGACCTTGGTGTGCACAAGGCCACGCTTCACACAAGACTTTTAATTGTGTTTGAGCCTGTGCACTAGAATCATACGTCGTGGGTGTCTGAGAATAACATTCTGTTCTGACAGCAGCAACAAAGGGTAAACTGAGATTATCCGAGAGACATCTTGAAGAACAAATTGCTTACCTTTGAAGGATAATTTATCTAGCTGCAGATTCCTCACCTTGTCAATATCCTCAGGGGCTAGACTGGATCTGTACACTTGAAAAGAAGAGCTCCTACGGGTGAGTAGGTGGCTTCGTGTGTCTCCGCGCTGACTACGTTCTGCTCCGGAGGTAAACAGCGGAGCCGCATATAAGCACCAAACATGTCCGTGTGTTCGTTTCTTTCGTAAGCTGAAGAGCCCAGCAGTGGATTGGAAGAATTAATGGCCAGATTCCTAAACTGGGGCTATTTTAGATGGAAAGTGGGTCATTTCACCGAAGGGAAGGTAGGGAGGGAGGCAGTGAGGAACCTGTGGTTATATAGAGTATTGAACAGAAAGAGCGTTACCGAAGGTAAGCACGTTTAGATGGATACTTTTAATTGCAGATTATTTGCGATGTGAACAGATACCAAAGCAGCACCCTTTCAATGTATAGAATCTATGGAATGGGTCAAAACAGGGAATCTTGCAATACAGACCGGTCAAAAGGCCTAATCCGATGGACCTCAGTGTCAAGGCAATAGTGCTTCATTAACATGTAACCAGATGCCCAAGTAGTAGCTGACAGATATTCAGAATGGGCACTCAGTGTGACAATGCAATGGTGGCAGCCTTGGCCCTAGTGGAATGAGCTGTCAGACATTCTGGAGCCTGTTTCTTTGCAAATGTGAAGTAGATCCCAATACAGGACTATCCATTGGTATATCATCTTTGCCGGTACCGCCTTACCTTACTTTGCTCCAGAGCCCCCTCAAAGAGTTATCCGTCCACCTCGGTACTTTGGAACGAACAATGCAAAACCAGAGTGTCATGGAGTCTCTTATCCTCTTTTAAGGGATGCAGCAGAGCAAAGAAGTTTGGGAGAGTGATAGTATGTCTAACATGAAACAGCATCACTACCTTCGGCAGAAATTGTGACATCACAAAGGTCTTTAGTGGAAACATGTTACAAACCTTTAAGAAATTACAACAGGTGATTTGAATTAGGATGGTTGGTCCAACGAAAAGGCCAAAATGGCGAGCAAGTAACCTTTTACAGTGCCCACAGCAAGTCCCTGCTGGTTTAGTGACAACATAAACATTACACCCAACAGTTTGGGGTGCAAAGGGTCTGTCTTTCTGGTTGTTACTGCACCAAGCCACAAACCTACAGCCAGCAGGTAAACCTACCCCTGTGTCCAGCATACATAGATGTTGTGGAAGAGTGCCTGGCTTCCAGGATGGCATCAACAACTACTGGAGGCTGGTCAAAGGACATTAACTGTAGCCGCTCATTCTGTATGCATGGAGGTGCAGGTTGTGGAGGCCCGGGTGTAATATCATGCTCTGTGGCTGCAACAGTAGCTCCTTCCGAAGCAGAAGCCTGAAAGGAGGACAGATGCTCATACCTAAAAGTTCAAAGGACCACCCTGTCCTGGCTGGCCCAATCTAGAACCACTCGGATGACTTGGGCATGATCGTTCTTGATCTTTACAAAAAGAGGCAGTGTGTGTGGGGGGGGGGGGGGGTAGGCGTACAGGAGTCGATGCTCCACTCTAAGCAGGATTAATCTCAGAGAGAGAGCCTTGTTGGAAAATGCAATGTGCAAATGTGTTGCACTGCACGTTGTTGGCAGTGGCAAAGAGAACGAGGCCTACGCCACCTCGGTGTGTAACTGCCATTTGTAATCTGCTAGGCGCAGTCAGCTGAGTTTGTCTGCCCTAGCGTTTAAAGATCCTGCCAGGTGGTGACGATTCAAAATGTTCCAGAAGCCTAGAGTCTCCTGGCATAGGACCCATGAGCTCATTCCATCCTGCTTGTTGCATTACCACATTGCGGTGTTGTCAGTGAGAACCTGCACCAACCTCCGCTTGATGGTGGGTGGGAAGGTCTTCACACCAACAAATCGTCAACAGCTCCAGCAAATTAATGTGGAGACAGGTGTCTGCCAGAATCAATAGTCCCCTGTTCTCTATTTCTCCCAGATAGCTTCTCCCAACCCTGCCCAGCCAGGGGTGATGCAGCCGTCACCACAGTCAACTCTGGGTGGCTCGGAAGAGGGTCTGCCGCTAGTCCGATTGCAGTTCAGCAGCCAGAACTGCAGATCTTTCGCATCTTGAATTTGTCTTTGCTTAGGAAGACTTTAAACAGGTGACGATCCAAAATATGATGAAGGCCTCTGTCCTTCTTTGGTACAAGGAAGTAATGGGAATAACATACTGTCCCCACTTCTGAAGCTGACACACTCTCGATGGCCCCTTGACCAATAGTGCCTACCCCTCTTGCAGCAAGATGGAGAGCTGCTCGTCCCCAAGTTGCTCTGATGTGGGAGGTTGTTGAGGTGGGTCAGAAAATGGAGGGGCATAGTCCTGGTAAAAAATCTGGAGAACTATCCGTCAGTAAGTGATGGTCCGTTACCCTTGAAATAAAAGACTGATTCGGCCTCCCACAGATTGGCTATGTGCTGCCAAGGACAACTTGATGCGTCTTAGAGGGTAATGCTACAGGGGTGGGGGGTCAAAGTGGAAAGGTGTCCTTGGTGACCTGCACAGTGGCTGCCTGATCTCCCAGGAGGACTGCGGTGACTGCTGTAGTGATGATGAGGTCTGGCCCTGCCTATGCCCCAGGTCCCTGAAGTAGCCTCAGAGGGACTGGGATTGCTAAGGAAATTGTCATGCAGGTGTAGACAGGCAGAAGGAGAGCGCTGTGGCCCTGCCTTCTTTAAAGTGTTCTAGGGCAGAATCAGTCGTTTTGCCTGTAAAAGAGGAACCCCTCAAAAGCCATATCTGTAATCTATTAGAGATGCCTGCATGTCTCAACTAATATAGTGGCGCGCATTCACACGTAACAGCGGAGCACCACACTTGCGTACTAAGCAATCGGCAGGTTCCAGGCCAGCCAGAATGACATACTTTGCCGCATCCGGACTGTCCTGAATTGTTAAAGTCAAAGAGGTCTGAAACTCCTCCGGGGCCTTCAGCGCTATCTCGCTAGCCATGTCCCAATGGGCACGTGTACCACGGCTTAATAGGCAGACTGCACTGACTGATCGCAAGGTCAAACTGGCAGAAGAAAACATCTGTTTTCCAAATGCTTCAATCTTTTTTGATTGCTTATCCGGACAAGTTGTAGAAAAGGCATTTGGGTTAAACTTACTGGTGGACACTTGGACCATCAAACGTTCAGTGGTAGAGTACTGTGTAGGAAAGTCAGGGTCGCCTGATGGTCATATATGGTGCCTGGCCACCTGCCAGCTTACTAGTGGGCAAAAGCAGGCCTTCACCCAAGTACCCATATGGGTGTCAGTAAGGGTCTCATAAAAATGGGAGTAAGGTCTCTGAAAAAGCTGAATCAGAACATACTGGGACTGGGTGTGCTAGAGTAGAGTCAAAGCGTGGCCTCAGTCAGGGTCAAAATGGATTTGGCCACGGTCAGACACCGATGCTGGCAAAATCTAAACCTGTGGAGACTTGGAGTCGTGTAAAAAGAACCACTGTAAGTTGGCACCAGAGTTGGTGAGGAACCCTAAGGGGGGTTTTAGAGGCACAGATGGATTTGCTGGCAGTAACTCGACTGGAGGTCCCTGCAAATCCTTGGCGGCTCGAAGGCACGCCAGAGGGACCCGGAGGAGAGTTAAAAATATGCAGCATTGCATCCATGAAGGTCTTGACCTGCTATGGCGTCACAGATGGCCCGGGAAATTCGGGACACAATGGGGTCAATTGTGGAATCGGTTCCTCTACTGGGGATCAGGAGCAACATCAATTGGCACTTTGACGCCCTAAGGACTACTCTTTGGACACCAAGTCTTGGGATGGGGTTGAGTCCTGCTTCGACTTCTTGCATTTCTTCTTAGACTTTCGATTTACCGGACAACTTTGACTGCAAAGAAGTCCTGTTGAAATAGAGACTCAAGAGTGGGAACGAGTCCGTGCCATCGTTGGAGCCAAATAGTGACTTATGCATGGTCCAAGACTTCTTTCGGTGTTTGGTGACATAACTTCGATATTCTGGAACTTTTTGGGTGCAAGAGGGCACATTCTTCGCACATCTGCCTTGAGTCCAAGTATCAGAAGCAGAATTCATGCAGGTCAGTCACTGACATCTACTTCAAACAGTTTGAACCCTGTAGTCTTTGATGGGGACATTGTTCCCTTGCATGCTGGAAAAGAATTTCAAACGACTCTGTCAACTCATGAAATGGAGCAGAGCTACAGATTCACATATGGAGGTGCAAAAAAAAAGGAACTGAAGTCGTTCCATAGGATAGCACTTGTATGCTGCTCCACTCTGTCACTTCCTGGGTGGAACCAAGCCAGTGTGGAGCCACACAGGAGCGTTGCTGTGAAAACGTCCGGATCCAGTCTGGCGGTTGGGTGAAACCCTAAAGGTGAGGAATCGACAGTTGGAAGTATTCATTAGAAACCCTGTTACTTTTACCTCATGTAGTGCGCTCAATACACATTTAACTTTACAGGTCTGTTGAATAGAACCGTAGTCACAATCTATTTATCAATTATAGTTCAGCAAAATGTGTTGCAAATCATGTGGCAACTTTTTGTCTCTGTGTAAAGATTGTCATATAAAAGGGCTGGACTGAAATTGCCAGGATTCGGTCTGACTTTTTCTACTCATAAGATGGCAGCTTAGGAGCGGAGAAGGGCAATGCATTAATTTCAGACACTTGCAAAGTGGTTTGTTGTGCTACATCCACATTCACTTCACATTCCAGACTGGATGTAGCTCAGGGAGCTTTGGCAAGTGGCACATGACAGTAATTTTTCACATTTTCTTTAAAGTTGTGATTAAATAAAGATTGGATTGATGTAATACTTTAGGCTTCATTAAGTTTCTAGTATTTATTCCTTGCTGAATTGGCTCTAACTAAGTTATGCCACTTGGAAGGGGATGAGGCGGTAATACTTATTACACTGATGAACAGGTAGGTGGCATCATTCTGCGGCGGCGGACGCACCTGAAATGATGTATGTGGTACCTACATAGGCACCATCTGAGCATCGGATGTCAGTTTATTTTCGTGACATTTCATGACAACAGCGCGGAGCCATGATGCAGACTAACCACTGGTGTGAGCTGCTAGGACCCTTCATAGAGGGAAACCCTTATGCGTTAATCAGGTCGAAGAGCAGAGAGGATCCTAATGGAATCTGCAGCTAGATAGATTCTCTACCAGACAAGGCATTACTGAAGGCAAGTAACTTGTTCATATGACTTCTAGTCGCAGATTCTTTACCTTAATAGATACCCAAGCAATACCTCCCCGAAAGCAGGTCTGCAAACCCAACTTAGACCAGAAAGTCCTGCAGGACCAAATGGGCAAAAGGCCCATCCAGGTGGACCCGACTGTCCAGGCAGTAATGCTTCATGAATGTGTGCAGTTAAGCCCAAATTGTAGCCTGACAGATGTCCAGGACTGGAACTTCGCATGAGAACCCAGTGGTCACAGCCTTGGCTCTGGCAGAATGAGCGCACAAAACAGCATGTTGGTTTTTAGCAATGCATAGCAGATTTTTATGAAGCGCACAATTCATCAGAAGATGCTACGTTTCTGCACAGCCTTCCCTTTCTTAGCTCCAACATATCCTACAAAGAGTTGGTCATCCACCCAAAATTGTTTTATGTGGTCAAGGTAGAATGGCAATCCTCTTTTTGGATCCAGACTGTGGCTCTCTCCTCTTCTACAGAAGAATGAGGCAGGGCAAAAAAGGAAAGCAGTGTCATTGTCTAACCTCTCCGGAAAGAGGTGACCGCCTTCGGGAGGGAGGAGGCACGTGTGCAGAGCACCAGTTTGCCAGATTAAAAACTAGAATAGGGTTGGTGCACCAAAATAGCCTGTAACTCACTGACCTTCCTGGCCAATGCAATGACCACCAGAAAAGCAGTTTTTTATTGTTAGTAACCGAAGAGGGCAGTTGTGTAACGGCTCAAAGTGAGCACACATCACAAAAGTAAAAAACAGGTTCAAGTCCCACTGTGGCATGATGTATGGCTGCAGGGAGGGGGACCTTTGTTGAAAGCCTTTCAGGAATCTCATCACAAGGAGTGACTTAAATAAGGAAGGTTGGTCTGGCAACCGCAAAAAAAGCTATGAAATTGCAGAAAGATGCCCTTAATTGTGCCCAGAGCAAGCCCTGCTGGGCCAAAGAAAGAACAAATTGTAGGACCTGATATAGAGGAGTAGAGAGGGGATCAATTCTTTTTAGTACCCACCATGCCACAAATGTTTCCGATTGGCAGGCGTTCACCGATTTGGTGGAGGGCCGCCAGAATAACATCACAGACTTGGGGAGGATGGCCAAAGGCTGTCAACTGTTGAAGCTGAATCTCCACTCATGGAGGAAGAGAGTGTGCGGGTTTGGGTGCAGAATCCTCCCTTGTTGCTACGATAGAAGATCCTCCCTAAGAGGCAGCTTGACTGGAGGACTGATGCTCATGCACAACAGCTTGGGATACCAGGCTCTGCTAGCCCAGTCCGAAGCCACAAGAATTAATTGGGCCCGGTTGTTCCTGAATGTAGGAAAGTACCCTTTTTTGCATGTTTACCCCCCACTTTTTCTTTACATCTGATGCAACCTAACTTGATGTGCCCTTGGTCCCTGCCAATCAGATTCCCATGGCCTGTGTTCTTTCCCAAGACTGTACCTTTGTATCCACAATTTGCACATCCCTTGCCATAGGTAAGCCCCTTCTAGAGGTACCAAGGGCACTGTGGCCAGGGAAGGCCTCTAAGGGCTGCAGCACTTACTGTGCCACTCTCGGAGGCCCTGCACCTTAACACTGACACTGCAAGCTACCTGTTTTGGTGCAGAGAAAAGTAAAGCGTTGACATGGCACACCTCCCTGTGTGGCATTCCCGCAATCCACTGCAACTAAGTCGCCACACTAACATGGTGCACTAGCCCTAAGGTGAAGGTACAGTGATATTAGCCTTGTACCCTTACAAGGTCGAAGTCCATTCTTAGACATTGTAAGCGCTGTAGAGCCTTAAAGAGTATATGGTCTGAGAGTTGGTCATTACGAACTTCACAGCTCCATAATGACTTAACTAAAAACTGATAAGTTTGGTAGCAAACTTCTCAGCACATTAAACTCACACAGATGCCAGTGTGGGATTTAGTGTAAGGAATATGCTACTTACCAATATGCATCTGTTCTTGGCATGTAGAGCTGCAGATCTACACACTTTTGCATAGATCGCCAACTGGTGTTGGGCCCGGATGTTTGCAGTTTGGTTTTTCTCTTAGAAAGTCTTTGGAAATTATGAGGTCGGTGACTCCTCCTTTGGATCGTATTGCGCATGGGCTTCGGCTCTATCCTCAGATTGTTTTTCGCCAACAGGGAAAGATGGAGCGTAGTAATAACAGTGAAGAAACCCATGTGTGTTGTATCTAAATAAGATAAACTGGAACAGATACAGGTAGCCGGGGAGGCGGGTGGGCGTGTGTAGATCTGCAGCTCTACATGCCAAGAACAGATGCATACTGGTAAGTAGCATATTCCGTTCGAGGCATACGAGTTGCAGATTACACACTTTTGCATAGACTATATAGCAGTTACCAACCTTAGCGGCGACCACCGGTATCTGTTGCAGTGGTTTGAAATAGTATTTTTAGTACATCCTGGCCCACACTAGCAGTAATGTTTAGTGAAAGTGTGCGGTGTTGACCATGTAGCTGCTTTGCAGATATCATCTAATGGGATGTTCCCTAGAAAAGCCATAGAAGCCCCTATGTTTTGTGTAGAGTGGGCTTTAGGGGGAACAGATAGCGTTCGTTTTGCTTTGTGGTAGCAAATCTGGATGCATTTTACAATCCACCTAGCTATCCCTGATTTTGAGATGGGGTTGCCTTTGTGTGGTGGAGAGAAAGAGACAAATAGTTTTTGGGTCTTTCTGAAAGGTTGTGTTTTTTGGATATAGTAAAGTAAGGCTCGTTTGACATCTAGCGTGTGTCGAGCCCTTTCTGCAACAGTTTGAGGTGGCGAGAAAAATACCGGTAATTCTACCGATTGGTTTAGATGAAAAGGGGAAATGACTTTAGGTAGGAATTTTGGGTTGGTACGGAGAACAACCTTGCTCTGGTGCATTTGGAGAAAAGGTTCTTGTATGGTAAGTGCTTGTATCTCACTGACCCTTCTAAGGGAAGTGATGGCTACAAGAAAAGCTGTTTTCCATGTGAGAAATTGCAGTTCGCATTTATGCAAAGGTTTGAAGGGCGGTCCCATTAGCCTTGTGAGAACTATATTTAAGTTCCACACAGGTGAGGGTGGTACTCTGGGGGGAATTATTCGTTTTAGGCCTTACATGAAGGCTTTAATGGCAGGCACTCTGAAAAGTGATAGGTGCTGCCTGTTTTGCAGGTAAGTGGCAATTGCTGCGAGGTGTAGCCGAATGGATGTATATGCTAGGTTACACCTTTATAGATGGAGTAAGTAGCATATGATGTGTTGTATAGACACGTCTAGAGGATTGATTGTGTTGTTATGGCAATAAACAACAAATCTTTTCCACTTGGCAGCGTAGCAGGCTCTAGTGGTAGGGCGCCTAGCTTCTCTGATGACGTTCATACAGTCAGGGGGAAGGTTAAGGTATCCGAATTCTAGGATCTCAGGAGCCAGATCGCAAGGTTGGGCTGAGCTGGGTCCGGGTGTCTGATCTCTCCATGGTTCTGGGTTAGGAGGCATGGTGAGAGGTGTGGCATTTGGTGTGGTACTACCGAGAGTTCCAGCAGAGTGGTGTACCACAGTTGTCTGGCCCATGTTGGAGCTACTAGGATCAGCGTGAGGGAATGCTGTTGTAGCTTTCGCACCACTGATGGAATTAGTGGGAGAGGTGGAAAGGCGTACGCAAATTTGTCTGACCAGTTCATCCATATCGCATTGCCTTTGGACAGTAGGTGTGGGTATCTGGCGGCGAAGCTTGGGCATTTTTTGTTTTCGTGGGTGGCGAAGAGGTCTATCTGCGGATGCTCCCACATTTGAAAGAACGGGTGAAGAACCTGCGGGTGAAGTTCCCACTCGTGGATCTGCTGCGTCTGTCTGCTGAGCAGATCTGCCATGGTGTTTTGGACTGTTGGGCCAGGAGAAAGATTTTGTGTGGAATTGCCCATCTCCATATGCACTGTGCTAGTTGAGAGAGCTGTGGAGAGTGTGTGCTGCCTTGTTTCTGAATGTAATACATGGCCGTCATGTTATCTGTGCGAATGAGGACTGCCTTGCCTAAAATCTGTGTTTGAAAGGATTTTAGGGCTAGAAAGATTGCCAGTAACTCCAGATGGTTGATATGGAGTAACTTTTGTTGCGGCGTCCATGTGCCCTGCACTGTGAGGTGTAATAGATGAGCTCCCCAGCTGGAGAGCGATGCGTCTGTTGTTAGTATTATTTGTGGAACCGGGTCCAGGAACGGTCGACCTCTGGAAAGATTTGTGGTGTTCCACCACTGCAGAGAGCGATGGGTGCGACCGTCTACCAACACCAGATCTGTCAGTTGCCCCTGGGCCTGGTTCCATTGGCGCGCTAAGCACTCTTGGAGTGGACGCATCTGGAGTCTTGCATGAGGCACTATGAAAATGCAAGAGGCCATCATCCCTATCAGTTGCATAAACACTCTTGCTGTAAGGGAGTGTTGAGGTATGAATCTTTGACGCAAAGCCTGAATGCTTGCAATCCTGGCCGGATTGGGGTAGGCTATGGCTTTTGAGGTGTCTATGGTGGCACCGAGGTATTGCTTTATGTGGGATGGTGTTAGCTGGGACTTTTGGTGGTTCACTGTGAAGCCTAGCTGGTGAAGTAGTTGGATTGTAGTGGCGGTGTGGTGTACACATTGGTTGTAGGACGTGGCTTTTATCAGCCAGTCGTCCAAATATGGGAAGACGTGAATGTGCTGTCTTCTGAGGTGTGCCGCCACTACGGCTAGGCACTTGGTGAATACCCTTGGTGCTGTTGTGACCCCGAATGGGAGCACCTTGAACTGGTAGTGTTGCCCGTCCACTACAAATCTGAGGTACTTTCTGTGAGCATGGTGTACCTGAATGTGAAAGTATGCGTCTTTCAAGTCCATTGTGGTGAGGAAGTCGTTCTGGGAGAGGAGCGGAAGTACCTGCTGAAGCGTTACCATGTGAAAATGGTCTGAATGTATGTATGTGTTTAGGGGCCGGAGATCTAGAATAGGTCGTACAGTCTTGTCCCTTTTTGGTATTAGAAAATATAGGGAGTAGACTCCTAAATTTTGCTGATTGGCAGGAACTTGTTCTATTGCCTGTTTTTGTAGGAGGGAGATTACCTCCTGTTTTAGTAATGTGGAATGTTCTTGTGACATTGGGCGTTGCCTGGGTGGAATGTTTGGGGGGTAGATGTCAATTCTAGGCAGTACCCTGAGCGAATAAATTGTGTCACCCATTTGTCGGAGGTGATGGTCTCCCAGACCTGAAGGAAATTTTGTAGTCTGCCCCCGACCGGAGTGGGATGGTCTGGAGGGAGCGGGGGGAAGTCATTGGGTAGGCGGTGTGGCAGAGCGGCCGGTATTTGATTTGCCTCTGCCTTTATTGTTATTGCCCCTATAGCCGCCTCTTTGATAACCCCTTGTGAAGGTGGACTGAGTAGGGGACTTGTAGGAAGTGGACGCGCTATCTGAGGAGTAGCCTCTAGCCGTACTCCGAAAGGAAGAGCGGCGAAAGGAGCGCCTAGGAGGGTGTGACTGCAGGGCTCCCATAGATTTTGCCGTATCAGTGTCCTTCTTCATTTTCTCGAGGGCCTCATCTACCTTTGGGCCAAATAGGTGTTCTTGGTCAAAGGGATGATTTAGGATGGAGGCCTGTACCTCAGGTTTGAAACCTGATATTCTCAGCCAAGCGTCTTACCCTCATTCTACCTCCTACTGGAGGGTACCATAATAGGGGGACCCATTGGTCCTGACCTGCACCCCACCTGAAACGCCCCTAAATTTAATATTTAGAAGCGACCCTCAACCATGCCTCCTCAGATTCGAAGAAGAAAGAAGTACCGAAGATCTGTGCTGACTCAGGAAGAAGAGGACACTAACTACCTTGGTCCCCAGCCCTACCGGCCTGCCCCATCTATGACCTGCCTACAGCAAGAACCCCGGCAAGTCCAGCAGCCAGAAACCCCCAAAACCCGGAGGACCTGCCCTTCAACCATCTTACAGACTCTGTCTCCCGTGAGCACCGGATTTGTTCAAGCAAAGACTCACCAAAGAGATCGGATTCCAGCGACTCAGCAATTCTGCACCACTCTGCACCCAATGCCCACAGCCCAAGTGGGCCAACACCACAAGCAGGTCTCCCCAGCAATCCTGACCTGGGATCTTTTGATCCCCGACCTCCCTCAAGCCTCAAGATGGCGCCTGCAGCATCATCCTGAAAGGTCCCCTCGACCGCGACAGGAGCTGGTCAGAAAACAACACGCCAGAAGACAACCCTGCACCCAACGCCCCACGGTCTTGGATGGCCCAAGGCATCCCCCAAGATCCCACCTTACCTCTCCTACCGGTGGTCACCTTCAGGAAGTCTCCCTGCAGGGGCCTGAAGCAACTTTGTAGAACCGAAGGTCTTCATTGAAAAGCACAGGGTCCCCAATGTCTGTTTTGCACCCTGCACCCGCCCGCCCCAGTGCCGCAGCTCCTGTGCTAGTTGTTGGCCCCTGCAGTGGTGACCTTAACTCTAGGAGCTTTGCTCCCACAACCGAGTTGAAAAAGAACAATTGATGGACAAAATGCTGATCAATGTCACACATTCACCTCAGTACAGAGATCCAGCCTAAATCCATCCACAACCGAGTGGCAGCAGTCCCTGACCGAAGGCCCCCTTAGCCCCATTGGCTAACATTTGGCCCCTGCATTCTGCACCCGGCTGCCCAAGTGCCGCTGGTGGTGCAACTTTAGTGCCCATCCAGGCTTTGGGGAACCCTGGTCCTAACCCCCAAAACTCCCACACGTAAGTCGTGTACTTACCTGGAAAACCACTAACACTTTTCTCCCATAGGAACCAATGTTAAGAGATTTTGGGCCTAAAACATTTCTAAGTGTTGAACTGTTGTTGTATGGAGAACAGAGAACTCAATTGCAAAGTATAAAAAGTTGTGCTTACCTTGTATTGTGAGATCCTAAGGTGTGGTATCTAGGCATACCACCCCCAGTACTCAAAGTAATCCAAAAGTAACTAAAAGGTAATCTGAAAGTAATTACTGTGTAATTCGAACTACATTTTAAAGTGATACAAACCTGTAACAATTGTAAAATCAACCACAACTGCATTTGCTTGAGCAGT
Organism: Triturus cristatus; assembly: GCF_964204655.1. Lineage (NCBI taxonomy): Eukaryota > Metazoa > Chordata > Amphibia > Caudata > Salamandridae > Triturus > Triturus cristatus. Next base: position 985,994,092 of record NC_140584.1, read on the forward strand.
CTTGCATTTGAGAGTATATTTCACTTACCTGTGCCAAGTCCTACTTGGTTCTAAAATAAAACATAAGTATAACTTTTTTATACTTACTTAATTGGTCTGGACTCTGACTGGAGTGTGTGTGAATACAATAAATGCTTAACACACCCTCTGGAAAAGCCTAACTGCTCGCCAACACTACCACAAAGAGAGCTATTAATACTTACTTAATTTAGCCTGTGCTATACCTCTGGGGACTCAGTGTACACTATACCTTACTTTGGTATAGCATATATAAAGCCAGCTTTCTACACTGATCTTCTTGAGAATTCTCGGCAGGAGTGGTATTGGTGGAAAGGGGTACAGGAGGCTGGAGTGCCACCTGAGATGAAAAGCGTCTCCACTTGAGAACTGCCTTGAAAATTTCAGTGCGCACAACTGTTGACATTGCGCTTTCTTGGTGGTGGCTGAAAGATCGAACCAGGGCTCTCCCCACACTTGCAAGAGGCCTTGCACCACCATCCGATTGGAGACACCACTCGTGATCTGCTAGGCATTGACGGCTGAGTTTATCGGTCCTGGCATTCAGAGTCTGTCAGGTTGAACCACCAGAGAAGTGCCATGGTGTTCCAGCCATGTCCAGAGACACATCGCCTCTTAACAAAGGGTCCAAGACCCTACCCGCCCTGCTTGTTGTACTACCATATGGCAGTCGTATTGTCCATAAACACATGCACTAGACTCTCTTTTAAGGAGGTTAGAAAGGCCTTCAACGCCAAGCGAATCGCACAAAGTTCCAACAAGTTTAAGTGGAGTCCAGACTCAGCTGGAAAAAACAGTCCTCTGATCTACACTTCTCCAAGGTGGCTGCCCCAAACCCAGGAGTGACATATCTGTCACTACAGTTAGCTCTGTTTGGATAAGGAAAAGGGGTCTGCCACTGACCCAATTGTGGTTTGTTTGACAAGTTACTTACCTTGAATTACGCCTTATGCGGTACAGACATGATCTAGCTGCGATTCCTTACCTTTGAATTTCCCAGGCATCAGACTGGATTCGGAAGATTTTTCTCCGCTCAATACCTTTGCGTGCCGATAGGTGGTGTCGGTTGGCTCTGCATGACATTGTCGGAATCATCTTTGCTGTTGTGACATCCACGTCACTTTTATAGGAGCCAACTCGGCTCGGTGATGCCAGTTACTTTTCACAACTTTGCACACCAGAAGGGCGAGCCATGAAGTGCGCTGACACTGGTGTGTTTTAATAGCTAGGGCCCGGAAAGGGAATAGCCCTGACCCTAAAAACCTGTCTGAGGTGCAGGAAGGATGGATGAGTTGGTAAGGAATCTGCTGCTAGATAATGTCTCAACTAGATAAGGCACATTACCGAAGATAAGTAACTTGTCCATCTGATATAGACATCTAGCCACAGATTCCTTACCTTTGAACAGGTACACAAGCAATACCATCCACGGAGGAGGGACTGCGGACAGGTTTTAGACCAAGAAGTCCTGCAGGACAGAGAGGCTAAAAAGGTTGTCACTGCAGTCTTGACTGTCCAGGCAGTAGTGCGCGGTGAACATGTGCAGTGATGCCCACGTTGCTGCTTGACAAGTGTCGAGGAGTGGTACTCCACGTTGCAATGCTGTGGTAGCAGCCTTAGTTGGGTAGAATGAGCCCTTAAGCCTTTAGTAGGCTGCTTTTTGGCCAGAGCATAGCAGAATTTGATGCAAATGATGACCCATCGAGAGAGTGTCCTTTTCTGGACCGTACGGCCCTTCTGTACTCCCATGTACCCCACAAAGAGTTGGTTGTCCATCCGGAACTTTTTAGTGCAGTCAAGGTAGAAAGACAATGCTCTTTTTAGGTCCAGACGGTGGAGTAATTTTTCTTCTTTATAGGGATGCAGTGGAGCACAGAAAGTGGGCAAGGTGACCGATTGTCCCACAAGTTACTACTTTCAGTAAGAAAGAGGCCCCATTGCGAAGCACCAGCTTATCAGGGAAGATGGGCAGGTAAGGAGGCTTGGATGACAGAGCCTGCAATTCGCTCACCCTCCTAGCAGAAATTATCACCACTAAAAAGGCTGTTTTGATGATATGCAGCCGGAGGGTGCAGGTGTGCAGAGATTTGAGCGGAGCACACATCAGAAAGTTGAGAACCAAATTAAGGTCCCACTGGGGCATGATGAAAGGGGCAGGTGCGAACATATGTATAAGGCCCTAGAGAAAACTGTTGCCAATAGGGGATTTAAACAAAGTGGGTTGGTCTGACAGCCTTAAAAAGGCAGACAAGGCTAAAAGGTTCTCTTTAAGAGTGCCCATAGCACAGCCCTGCTGGGCAAGGATCAAAATAACAAGTAAGACTTGAGATAGGGAAGAAGAAAGAGTATCAATAGACCTTTCTGTATCATATCTTACAAAGTTGTGTGGCATACACTGTCTTGGTAGAGGGATCCCTGGCTGTCAAAACATTACAGACAGGAGGAAGGTCGAATGCTATAAACTACGGCTGCTCAATTTCCACACAAAAAGGCATTGAGTTGACAGTTCGGATGGAGAACCCTCCCCTGCTGCTGCAACAGAAGATCTTCCCGAAGGGATAGTCTGGCCAGAGGATCGGTACTCAACTGCAGAAGCTTGGGATAGCAGACTCTCCGTGTCCAGTCAACAGCCACAAGCCCGGTCGCTCCTGATCTTCTCGAGTACTCTGGGCAGGAGTGGTATGGGCGGAAAGTCATGTAGGAGGCCTGAGCTCCAATCAAGATGAAAAGCATCTCCAATCAAGAGCTGCCTTGGGAACACCAACGTGCAAAACTGCTGACATTCTCGGCGGAGGCAAACAGATCTATCCAAGGCTCGCCCCACTGCTTAAAGAGACCTTGTGCCACCTCCGGATGGAGATCCCATTCATGTTCTGCTAGGTATCAACAGTTGAGTTTGTCTGTACTAGCATTCAGGGAACCTGCCAGGTGTTGAACTACCAGGGATATGCCCTGCTCTTTAAGCTATGTCCAGTGACGCAGGGCCTCTTGACAAAGGGTCCATAACCCCACCCCAACCTGTTTGTGGCAGTACTACATGGCAGTGCTGTTGTCCGTGAACACTTGAACCAGCTTTCCCTTGATTGAAGGAAGAAAAGCTTTCAACGCCAAGCAAATCGCTTGGAGCTCCATCAAGTTGGTGTTGAGTTCGGATTCTGCTGGAGACCAGAGCACTCTGATCTCTATCTCTCCCAGATGGCTGCCCCATCCCAGGAGTGACGCATCTGTCACTACTGTGTGTTCTGGTTGGGGAAGGGAGAGAGGTCTCTGCCTCTGACCCAAAGAGTCTGCATATGCCATCTGGCATGTGTCACAAGCAGGATGCAGGATGCAATGAAATCCAGCAGCCTCCAAGTCATTCTCAGTGAGATCCAGGATAGAGGCTGCAACATCGGTATCATACCCTAAATATCCTGGACTCGCACTCAGGAGGATAGGCCCAAAACTGCATTGTGCCATGAACAGCTCTGATGAAAGGGAGCGTCAGAGAGGGAGTCGGGGGTGGCTTTGGCACGTTGATAGTGAACCCCAGCAAAAGCAGGAGGTTTGTCATAGTCTAGAGGTAGGATACAACAGCCTGGGGAGAGCCCACCTTGAAGAGCCAGTCGTCGAGATAGAGGAAGACTGGTACCCCCGATCTGCGCAGATGAGCTGCAATCACCGCCATCACCATGGTAAACACCCGAAGGGGCGCTGGTAAAGCCAAAGGGAAGCATCTTGAACTGAAAGTGCTAGTGGCCTACCGTAAACCGCAGGTAGCGCCAATGAGCCGGCAGGACGGGAATGTGAAAATAGGCGTCCTGTAAGCCCAACGCTACATCTAGTCTCCAGGGTCTAGGTCTGACAAGACCTGAGCCATAATGAGCATATTGAAATTTTACTTTTTGAGAAAGTAATTGAGGGCTCACAGATCTAGGATAGGGCGCAGGCCCTTTTCCTCTTTAGGACCAGAAAGTAGCGGGAATAAAAACCACAGCCTACTTCTGGTGCCGGAACACTCTCAAGAGCTCCCTTGGCCAAGAGAATCACGATGTCCTCCTGGAGCAAAGCCAGGTGATCCTCCGTCAGCCAGTTGTAAGTTGGAGACATGCAGGGAGGACTAGTCTCGAAGGGGAGAGAGAAGCCCCTTCTAACTATCTGAAGGACCCAACTATCCGACGTGATATTATGCCAGTGGTGGAAGTGATGGCTGATCCTGCCACCAACTGGCTGCCCATAATCTTGAAGAGCTGGACTAGGGAGGCTGAGGCTGCAGGGGGGGGGCAGAGGGGGTCTGACGCCAACCTCTGGAGGGCCGACTAACAGGGTCAGAACGAGCTGAACCCATTACTGCGTAGAGTTTGCTGAACTTGAGCTGTGTTGTGGCTGGCATATGGCTGGCGTGGCTGAAAGCCCCTTCTGTAGCCACTAAAGTGGCGAAAGGCAGACGGGGGGACGTGTGGCCACTGAGAGGCCCAAGGTCTTGGCCATAGCCCAGGAGTCCTTATAGCGCTTCAGGGCCATGTCTGCCTTGTCTCCGGAGAGACAGGTGCCATCAAAGGGCATGTCCATGAGGGAAGCCTGGACATCCCCGGAAAAGCCAGAAGTTCTTAGCCAGACGTGGCATAGAACAGCCATCATAGATAAAATCGCTCTGCCTAGCGAGACAGTTGTGCCATTAAAGGGCATGTCCATGAGGGAAGCCTGGACATCCCCAGAAAAGCCAGACTTTCTCAGCCAGACGTGGCATAGAACAGCCACCATAGATGAAAGTGATCTGCCTAGCGAGTCGGTCGTGTCAAGACCACAACGAATAGCCAACTTTGCCACATCTCTCCGGTCTGATACTGCTTGGGAGAGGATGGCCGGGCCTCCTCTGGGACCTATGGCAGCACGTGCGCACCTGTTTCCCACAAGGAGTAGAAGTAACGGTCCAATTTGCAGGCGTTGTTCACCAACTGCAAAGCAAGGCTGGGGCAAGAATTTTTTTCTAACCCCAACTATCCAGCCTCTTGGATTCCCTGTCCAGAGGTGCAGAAGGGAATGCACCCTGTGATGTAGAGGCTTGGACCACAAAGCTCTCAGGGGTAGGGTAGTTGTTGAGGAAATTTAGGTTGCCCGGTGAAGGCGATGGCAGCGGGCGATTGTTCTATTCACAAGAGCCCGTGTGCAGGGTTTGGACCAGGTCCCAAGCAGGACATCAGTCAAGGCCTCATTGAAAGGTAGGAGGAGTTTCGAGGAAGAGACACCCGGCTGCAGAAACTACATCAAAATGTTAGTCTTGACAGCCACAGAAGGGAGCTGAAGGTCCAGGAGCTCAGCTGCACTTCGCACCTCCATAACTCCCTTCTTTGTAGCAACGGTAGAGGGAGAAAGCCGACCAGTATCTGGAGACGTGTCCAGTCCGCTTGCCTCATACCAGTCCATTTCTTGCTCTGGCTAGTCTTGCAAAGGGTCCAGGGACCCCTCCCAATCTTCCTCCATTCCTTTCCCTTAAGAATAAGGCTGAAAAACCTACCTAGGACCCAAGGGTGGTGTTGGCACCAGAATCGGAGTCAGTAGGCCCTGATCCGGGTCATTGGGGATGTGAATGGGGCTGGCACCGGTAGCGTTGGGAGTCTCAGTGGGGGGCGGTGCAGTTCCAGTGGCATGACCAGAGTCGATCCGGATCCATTACCGGAGGGGGTGGGGGATTGAGAAAGGGGGGGGTGGGTGGAGAGAGGTCATCGGCGGCAGAGCCACCGGCATGGAACCCGATGGAGCCCCCTCTGGGCCCAAAGGCACGCTGGCAGGATCAGACCGCCCAAAAGAGGCACATAGCATCATAACATTCCTTGAGCTGGGGGTTCGGGCGGTCGGGGGGGACTCGCTCCCAGTAAGGCAAGGAAGCACAGAGCCAACCCAGGCGCAAGTTCAGCCGAACAAGGCCTAAAACGCTAGGCCTCTTATGTCACGTCACCTGACCTACGGGCAGTAGCACGCTTTAACTTCTTGTGTTTTTTATGGTTCTTACCTGACCGACTGAAGTCTTCATGTGGGAGGACGAAGACGTAGGGCTCCTGGAGCATACCCAGATCTTCCTTATCGACCCGGGACCAAGAACAAGACCTCTGGGACGAATGCCACGGTGCCGAACGTTGGGACGCAAGCAGCTTTAGGAACCACTCCCTCAAAGCATTCAGAGCCATGGCCCAGCAGCTGGAGCACGACCTCTAGTTACAGTCGTGCTTTAGGCACCAAAGACATGGATTGGTGATTGACATGGCGCAGTGACAGGTGCCGCATGACTTGAATCCAGAAGCCTTCTTGGACATATTGCACACCAAGAATAGTCGACAAAACGTCGAAAAAAGCTTGTTAAAAAGTGATAGAGGGTAGATTCCCTCACGGATCTGCTCCAACTAGCACAGAAAGAAAAGAAAAAGTAACTGATGTGAGATCGCCGCGGTGGCGTCTATCAAAGTGATATGGATGAAACTATGCAGAAGCCGACAGACGCCAAGTGGAGCCGACCGATGCCACGTGGAGCCGACCGACGGCACGTACCACCACGCAAGGGTATTGCTCGAAGAAAAATCTTACAGATCCAGTCAGACGCATGGAAAATTCAAAGGTAAGGAATCTGCGGCTAGATGTCTCTGCAGATCTCTTGCAGTTCCCTCTGAGATCTGGACCATATCAGAAAGATTCCGCTGATGATGCGGCCATGGAACTTCAGGTCCCATTGCAGAGCATGCCTATGTCAATAGGCATGCGATACCTGCAGGATGCAGGAGGCTCTGAGGGATAGGAGCCTCAGAGTCTGTCCCACCGAAATCCAGGAAAGAAGCTGAAACATCAGTATCATAGCCTGAATATCCTGAAGAACAGCAAACTGAAAGTGCTTGAGGCCCACTGTGAACCGCAGGCGACATCTATGGGCGGAAAGGACAGGGATGTGAAAATATGTGTCCTGCAAATTCAACGTTACCATCCAGTCTGCTGGGTCTACAGCAGAAGGAACCTGAGCGAGGTTGAGCATTTTGAATTTCTCCTGTTTGAGAAAGAGATTGAAAAGGTGCAGGTCTAGAATATGATGAAGTACTCCGTTCCTTGAGGGGCACCAGAAAATAGAGAGAATAGCAACCACAACCTACTTCTGATGCTGGAAACCCTCTTTATGCTCTCTTGGCCAGGAGAGCCAGCACTACCCAGCAGAGTAGGGAAAGATGATCCTCCATTTACCAGTCGTTAGTGGGAAGCATGGGTGGAGGGGTAACCACAAAGAGGAGGGAGTTGCCTCTTTTTACAACCTGTAGTCCTCAACGGTCTGATATTATTGACCTCCAGTGGGGCAGGTGATGGAGTATCTTGCCCATACCCACTGGATGCCCATGATGGCAGATGGGCAAGCTAAAGGTGCTTGGAGGCTGTGACTGCCGGGGGAGTGGAGGACTGGCCTGACCTCGGCTACCTGTCCAACGTGCTCTGCGCGTCCTCTGCCACATAAAGGTGTGGAAGCTTGCTGGTCTTGGTGTTTGGGGAGGTACTGACAGAGTTGGAAACCCCTTCTGGGAACACGAAAGGGGAGAAAGGTGGGCTGGGGAGAGGGGCAATAGAGAGGCCCAAGGCCCTGGCTGTAGCCCTTTCATTCATCTCCTGTACCAGACCTGTCAGACAAAAGGCCCTGGCTTCGACCCAGAAGTCATGGCTCCGGATGTCGTCGGATGCCGGTCCTGCTCCGCGTCGAGTCAAGGACAATAAGGATGGCAGCGTCCCTGGGCGACAATGGTACCGGGGGCTTCGGCATGGGAGTGGGCACCAGAGAAGGTTTCTGTCTCGACGCTCAGTATCCAGCCCCAGATCCATGGACCCGGACTGGTGCTGAGGGCGTACCCACCGGTGGAATCCAGTGAGGGCTCCTTCCGAAACCATGGTACCCTCAGGTGCTCCAGAGGGGTCACACCACCCAAAAATGAGGTACATGGCCTCACAGAACTCATGTAGTTGCCGGGGTCGCACTAGCTCTGGCAAAATCAGGGAAGTGCGATCCAACCCTGGTTAAGGATCTGCGTAGGAGTAAGCCTGGGGTGCCGATGCTCCCTTGTCTCATCCAAAGATTTGGACAGATGCGAAGAAGTCGAAGACCTCTTCGACTTCTAAGACAACTTCCTTTTGTGTGATTTACCCGACAACTCCTGTCTGGTGCGGCTCTGGGAGCAGTCCCAGGACCTTCCCTGCAACCCAGATCTTCATTGTCGTGGGGTTGTCCGACATCAGGCAGGGAGGAGCATGAGGATGCACTCCCTCAACCCCTTTGGATACATGTTGTGGAAATTCTTGCAGGCCTTTGAGTCATGGTCTTTCATGATGCACCATAGACAGACCAAGTGGGGGTCTGGCGCAAAATGGTTTGAAATCTACTGTTTCTTGGAAGACATCCCTGTCACACCAGGACAAAGGATTTATTCACAAAAATATTCCACAAAACATTGAAAAGTCAGTCAAAAAGTGAATGTGGGGTAGCTCGAGGGATCTACGCTATGTGGTGTTGAAAGGAAAGAACTGATGTTAGAGCACCGAGGTGGTGCCTATGTGGGTACCGTACACATACCACCTACCTGCGCGCAGGGGTGCTGCTCAAAAATTATTTCCGGATCCAGTTTGACGCCTGGGAATAATTCTAAGGTAAGGAATGTACGGCTATAAGTCTCAATCAATTTCTCCCAATATTTGAGTATTCTCCCTCCCAGATATTCTTTTGATGGATGCTACATGAGGGGCTTGAGATAATCCAGATTTGGTAAATAAATACTTATGTTTTACTACCTTGACTGGGGATGAGACAAAAAGAAAAAAGAAACAATGAATGTTAAAGTAAAAAAAGAGAAGAAAGGAAGGAGCTTCGGATGGTTGTGCCATGTCAAAAGGGCAGAGCTTGAGCTCAAGATACAAGCAATGGGAAGAGGAAGAGATAAAAAGGAGTAATGAAAATTTCCATTAAGTAATTGGGTCATTATTCAGGAACTAATTAGCATCCAAATCAAATGGTGTTACCTTCATTTGTATTGGTATTAAGGATTAATGCAAATGAGGGAATCTTACTGCTTGTGTACAAAAGCGCTGGTGATAAAAACAAACCATTGAGGATGCATTAAATTTGTGCCAGGAAGCTGTAAAACTTTACATGCCCCCTCATTGTATTTTATGAAGGGTCAAAGATCAAAGCATGCTTAGTACCCTCCTCCCCAAGGGCAATGGTGCAGTCACAGACTGCTACCCACTGTGATAAGGATTTTCGGGCTCCAGTCCAAAGAGAGCCCAGGGTAATCTTGCATAGACATGAACAAGATAGGAGGTTCGATGTTGTATCTGGAGGTCCGAACAATGAAGAGCGCAGCCTGTCACAAAATCCAACCCTCTCATACATAGTTCACCTGCCTAAAGGATTGGTCTCACAGATGAGTGCATGGCAGTGTTTTGGGGCTGATTGTAGGTCTGCATTTTGATCTTGTGGGTCAGTCTTTACTGTTGAGGTCTCTGATCTTACCACAAACATCACCTGCAACAAGCACAAATGAGTGCAGTCTCCTATAACTATACAGTCTGCTTTACCAATTTAAAATCGTTTTGATTTGCAAATGTTAGACAACAGGTTTTTATTAGGTATCAGGTTAGCTAATTGCGATCACTTTTATTTCGGAATCCTAGCCGGTTTTCTGTTTGAATCTGACCCTGTTCTCATAAGAGGCTCCAGTCCCTGCTCTCAAATGTTGTGTGGCACTTGCACGGAAAACCGAGACTTGCGGTGTCCCGTAGTGTGTATTTCTGCCCTGTTTTCTTTCCAGTGCACAAGATACCTGATTTAGTTAGTACATGGCCAGTAGACAGTTAATGGGGGAATCCAGGTATGTGCCAGGTTGCACAAAAAGGAGGTGAGTACTGGAGCAAACCAGTGGCATGGAGGCGGGAATAATGTTGGCTCAGAAGTGCTGTTAAGGGTGTGATGAGTACAGCTTAGGAGTTGCAGAGCTTGTGTGGTTGCTGGGCAGAGGCAAGGCAGTTCAAGGCTCAGTTGATGGGGTGCAGGGCATGGCTAAGGGGGTGCAGTATGGGGGAAGCTGTTTAGGGTGAGGCTCTGAAGAGGACATTTATGAAAGCACAGATAAGAGTGGCTGAGTTGCTTCAGACTATCGTTAAGGAGTAGGCACCTGGATACCTAGCTTACCACTTGTTTGTGGCTCCGAGTTCCTGCTTGTTCCAGACTGATCCCGTGACACCGAAGCTACCCGGGTTTTACTGTTAAGGTTTTGCCAACCAGGGTTTCCCACTCACAGTTCTTCCCGCCAACAGAAGCCCCGCCCACCCCAGGACCTACTTAATGCAGGCCGCAGCACGACCACATCAGTACACACCTGGAAACCTAGCTTGTCACTTGCCTGTGGCTTCTAGTTCCTGCTTGTTCCCGACGGACCCACTGACACCACAGCTGCACGGGTTTTTCCAATCATCATTCTTCCCACCAACAGAAGACCCACCCACCGCAGTACCTACCTAATGTAGGCCACAGTGCGACCGTGCGCCGCTTGTGCGCCAATGGCAAGCCTGTCTGTGCCCAGACTTTGCCCAGTGCCACGAACTCTGGCCCTCACTTTCCCTGGCTTGTTCGCCTCCGAAGATACACCATCGCCGAGCTCTACACCATAGACCCTGGAGGCCGCAACGAACACTGCCACCGTGCCGGCCCATGATTTACGGTAGGACCTTTCATCTGCACCTTCTGCGACTTCACCTGCAACTGCATACCCACTAGCCCACTGACCAGCCCCACCCGAACACACCACAGACACCACCTGAACAAAAACACCAACTTGCATTCGCCCTTCTCAACTCACGCTCACTAGGCAAGCATTCCAATGAATTATGGCACCTGCTCGCCACCCAAGCACATGACATCGTCTTCCTCACTGAGACCTGGCTCAACCCCACATCCGCACGCCAGACATTGCCACAGCAATTCCTGACTGATATAAAATCACTCACCAGGACCGCACCAACAAGCCGGTAGGAGGAACAGCCATTATCCACAAAGAGACCATACAGTGTACTGCCACCACCGACTACACTACCACCACCATGTAACACCTCAACTTCAAGCTCCACATGGACAAGACAACCATCAGAGGCACCCTTGCATGCCAACCCCCAGGCCAGCGCTCAAGCTTCTGCAACACCATCGTAGACTTCATTACGCCCCCAATCTTAGACTCCAAGGACTACAATTTCCTTGGCGACCTAAATTTCCACATAGATGACCCCAACGACAATAACACTGCACACCTTCTTGACAGTCTAAGCAGCCACGGATTGACCCAGATCATCCACGACCCTACACACCCCGCAGGACACACGCTGGACCCAATTTTCACCTCCAGCAATCACGTCAAATACAGCCATGTCACAAAACTCAAAGCGCTCTCAACGCCTCCAACTCTGCTACTGCCATCAACCTCGACCAAGGAGTGAAAAAAGTAAACTCCTGGATCACCAATTGTGCAGACAGCATCATTCTCATCAAGAGCAACATCCATAGAAAATCCTCCAAAAAGGCCAGCAGGTACACCTAAGAACTCAGAACAGCGCAACGGAACAACAAACAGCTGGAGGAGATGGCACACCTGCAAGGACACCACCAACAGGGCAGCCTTGAAGACCTCTCTCAACCTCTACCTCTGCCTGCTGAGGAAAACAAAGAAGACAACCTTTGCCGCACGCATGGAAACCAGTGCCAACAACACCAAGTAACTTTTCAACATCGTTAAGGAAGTCTCCAACCTGTTGCCAGCGAAAACAACATCATACACTCACAGGAGCTGGTTGACAGCCTTGCCCACTTCTTCCACTACAAGATCGCAACCATATACAGAAACTTCGAACCCCAACCCACACCTTTGGCCTTCCTCGATAGATACGCAACTACTGTAACCAACACAAACCACACAATGACAACCTGGAACATTCTCTCCACCAGGGTCACCACTTTCACCATAAAAAAAATCCATCCACTCGAGAACTCCTACAGACCCATTCCAGCACCACATCTTCAACCTTGGTAACTAAATGATCGGCCAGGAACTCACCACCCTACTCAATACCTCTATACCCACCGCAACATTTCTCGATGCCTGGAAACATGCCTAAGTCAGACCACTACTCAAAAAACCCTCTGCCGACGTAAGCGAACGCAAAAACTATCAGCCAACTTCCCTGCTCCCATTCCCAGTGAAGATTCTAATAAAGATCATCAACAATCAACTCATGAAACACATGGAGCAAAGCCAACTACTCAACGCCTCCCAATCTGGCTTCCGTAACAATCACAGCACCGAAACTGCCCTGATGGCAGCCACCAATGACATCCAAACCCTCCTCAACTGAGGAGAAACAGCAGCTTTGATCTTCCTTAACCTCTCGGCAGCCTTCAACACTGTATCCCACTTTATGCTGATCAAAAGACTCCATCAGATCGGCATCTAAGGGGATGTGCTCAGATAGATCACCTCTTTCCTCACTAGAAGAACCCAGACGATCCACCTCTCAACCCAAGGAGATCACCTGCAGTGTCGGCCAGGGCTCATCCCTCAGCCCCAAACTCTTCAACGTATAGATGACCCCACTGGCCAACATTGTCAGATCCCATGGTCTCAATAATTTCCTACTCATATGACACCCAGCTCACCCTTTAACTCACGGACGACCCCACCACTACCAGAACTAACTTCCACAGATGCATGACAAACGTCGCCGCTTTGATGAAGAACAACTGCCTGCAGCTAAACACAGATAAGATGGAAATACTGATCTTTGGCAACAGCAGCAACACATGGAATGACTCCTGGGGGCCATCAGACCTAGGGTCTGCACTCACTCCCTCTGACCAAGCCAGAAACCTCGGAATTATCATTACAAAAAGCTCACCATGAAATCACAGATCAACGCCGTCTCCACCGCCTGCTTCCTCAATCTGCGCATGCTATTAAAGATTTTCAAGTGGCTACCCCTAGACACAAGACGCACTCTGACACAGGCCCTCATCACCAGCCAACTGGACTACAGCAACGCCCTCTACATAGGAATCCCCGCACACCTCCTACAGAGACTTCAGACCATACAGAACGCTGCAGCCAGACTCCTCCTCGGCCTTCCCCGATTAACCTACATCACACCCCACCTCAAGCAATTTCACTGGCTCCCCATACAGAAGATATGCCACTTCAAGCTGCTGACCCACGCACACAGGCTCTACACAACCAAGGACCTGCCTACATTAATCACCGTCTGAACTTCCACCAACTCTCAAGAAGACTATGCTCTGCCTCCCTTTCACTTGCCCATACTCCCCACATCTAAGCCTCTGGTACCTGCAAGCACCTGGATACCCTATTGGATAATTAGCCGCGCTTTATGAATCTTGATTGATTGAATGATTGAATACCTTCAAAAGGGTGGCTAGAAGTGTGCAATCGATGACTGAGGGTTTTTTGTTTCGGAGTGATGCTGTCCAGATAAGAATGTGCAGTGCATGGATGATCATGGGTGCGCATGTATGTATGAATTAAGTATTTCTATAGCATGAGCCAAAAGGCAGAAGAGCGCTGTACAGGGTCAAAGACAAGCATAAATTCAGCAAGTGTTAGGAAAGGTAGCTGGTTTGAGGACAGTTAATACATGGTGATGTAGTGTTCTTCAAGAGTCTTCAACTCTTTTCTAAATGTGAGCAGCGTTGGGGTCGTCCTGATGGATACAGGGATTTTGCTCCTTATCATGGGAGTATAGATTGTAAAGGCCTGCTGCCTTCTTTATTTCACTATACCACTCTTTAGTTTGCAGTCTGATCGTGTCCTAGCTGGGGGCGTGCTGAGAACTACTAGAGATAGTGAGCAAGCCCACAAAATAATCGGAGCTGCTGGTCGTGATGGCTTTGTAAATGAACAGCATGCTGTGCAAGCAAAAGATAAGAAAACAATTACTGAATCTTGCTGCATGTTGCATAAAGGCTTTCTGCAACACATGATTTTAGAAGAGGAGCTAAATCTGTGCAAAACTTTAAATCACTGCTATTTTGTGCACTGAGCATATTAGTCAAAAATCACCAACTCTGAACTTATTTTAGAACAAAGAAAAACCTGGGACAGCATTCATAAGAATGGATATAGTGAAGTACTTAATCTGAACTACACAATTCAAGGTTCCATCCAGAAAGGTTATCTATCACATGTTGTTACTAATGCAATAATAGCAGCCCAATGCACTTTCCTTGAAAAAAATCTGTTAACTTCAGTACTTTTCTGAAGTTTCATTAAGAAACAAATATTTAAACATGTTAAGTAGGTTGTTAGGGTAACTAGCACATTTCTAAAGTAGGATCAGGTAGCATCCTTGGCTGTTAAGATTCAAATCTAGGTGGAACTGAGCAGCTACAGGAAACCACTATTCAGGTGCTTTATTTTCTTAAGCCCTATACATTACATACTGCGCTTTTTAACTTGATATTCAGATTTCTTCCAATGATATAATTATATACTGAAATAACAAACATTTTTAAAGGCATATTTGAAAGGTACATGCCTGTCTGAAACCTTCCCCGATGACCAGCAGTCACAGTAAACTTGTATCCCCATTCAGTGTTGCTGATATCGGAAGTAAAACGATAATACAAGGTGTCACCTGTATCAATTACATGACAAACAAAATATCAAAATTGAATATAGAATGACAAACACTTCATAATAAAAACATTTTTATATTTTCAGAATGAAAGTAACTGGAGAAAGTACAAAAACACAACCCTCATATGAATATTGCACAGCAGTCCGCTATTGCTTTGCATAATAGTCACACCATGCGCTACAAACTTCAAATTGTGAATATATACAGTGTAGGGAAAACATATACCTCTGTCTCCATTTCAAATGCATTCCTTTTATTCTTGACTAGTTCATTAGAATGGGTGAGACACAAGAGACACAAAATGAAACTTGTTTTACTTATCTTCAGTAATAATTTTCTTCTATAAACATTCTTCCTTCCGCCCACAGGTGTTCCAAAAGTCCAATAAACTAGAGGTAAGGTAGGTCTAGTATTAGCCAAGACCTTGTGATTGGAGAAAAATTAAATGTATAATGTACATGTATAACATACTTAAAGGGCTTTCTGTTCATCCATTGGTATGTTGTTGAGTCATTCACATACTGGATCCAACCACAACAGCATACCGCATGGGGCGGTGAACCAGAGTATTTTAGCCACTGGATAACTTCACTTTGAGTGAGTGCAATTTGCTCTTTCACAATAAGCACATCCACACACAAGGTAGTACCTTTCAATGCCCAGTGTTTTTGTTTTCACTTTATTACTACTTTATTGTTGCCTTTATATTTAGAGCTTGATGTGATATCATGATGCCGTCTACCAGCGTTTCATGCACAGGGCACATTCCATCTTTATCAGCTCCTGTCTCCTGCAAATGCTTTTGTGAATTCCTTCTGGGGTGGCCTTTGTTTATCCAATGGCTTCTATTTCACAACATACCCGATTGTGCCCATTTGAAACTATTTTTTATAAAGTTCTCCTCTTTTCAGCATGCACATAATTAAATGTGTTTATAACTGCCTCCTGTGTGTCATGCTGCTATGTATTTTAATTGAGGACTACATTTATACTTGTAAACCAATTTAGTCTGTTTATCACCTGGTATGCCTTTCTAGTTTGGTTTCAGTACTCTCCCATATATTCTCCCATACTTATACAGCCATTTAACTGTTAAATTGCGGAGAAGTGCAAACATTTAAAGAAAAAGGACAACTCTGCTTTATCGACCTGAAAGCAGCTTTCGATCGGAAGGACCGATCCCTCTTATGGGCAAAATTAAGACGATGGAGCATTCAAGAGAAAACTTTGAGAGCAATTGCAACGTTATATACTGACACATGGATCCAAATGAACAAGTTACTTACCTTCGGTAACGATATATCTGTAAGAAACATTAGTTAGTTATAGATTCCTTACCTTAGAATTACCCCCTGCCATCAGACTGGATCCGGAAAGTTTTTCGTCAGCAGTACCTCTGCGTGTCAAAGAGCACCTCTGTCAGGAGGTTAGTCCTGACCGCCACCATAGGAAGCTCGAGGTTGAGAGCCTCGACCGCCCTACGCAACACCACTGCGTACAACGCTCCCTCCTCTGTAGCGCCGTTGGTAGGAGGAGACAACATGCCGAGGTTAGGGGAGGTGTCCAAACCACTTGCATCCCCCAGTTCCTCTCTCCAGTCCTGCTCACTGGTCAGTTATAGGGTCACCTGACCCCTCCCAGTCCTCCTTCTCATCTTCTGGGTGCCATTCTGGTTGAAAAGGGGCCCCAGGAGTGAACAGGGGCATAAAAACCCCTCTCTGCACCATCGGTGTCGGACAAAGCCGGTCAGGCTTCGGGTCCACGTCAGGATGAATGCCAGGGTCGACGCCTGCCGGGGGGCCGACCGGTGTCAAACGCGGTAGTGGTGCCGGAGGAAGCAGTGCAGTGCTGGTAGAGGCTAAATGGATGTAGTAGTAACCTTGAACATATGTATGGTTTAGCAAAGGTGGCAGTCGCACCAATGAGTGAAGCTTATCTGTTGAGCGAGCGGATGATCCAAATAGATAAGGATGATAAAAAGTCAAATGTGCATCCAAATTCTTTGTATGTATTAGAGATAGGCAGCAGTTATTATAGCACGCGTGGTATGACAGCCACAAATGGTATGCTGTTAATTTGCAATCGGCTCTCCCTTAGACATATCCAGAGCTTGGCAAGAGTACTTAGTAGTAAGAAGTATCGCGCTGCATGATGTTCGGCGTTCTCCTGCCGCCCTACCTAGGTACATATGTACGAGTTACTTACCTTCGGTAACGGTGTATCTGGTAGAGACTATTCTAGCTGCAGATTCCTTCACGTAGAATTATCCCCAGGCGTGACACTGGATCCGGAAAACCTTTTGCCCAGCATCCCTGTGCGCCAGAGGGACAGCATCACGCGACTCCACCCAGGTGTCGTCCGCGCACGTGACGTCAGCGAGGTCACATAAGTCCCACCCCGGCGTGCCTACGTCAGTTTTCTTCAGAGAACTTTTCCGCGCCACAACGAGGAGTCCACAGACAAAACTGTGAGAGTATAGGAACAGTGTGCGAAAGAGCAGAAAAAGGGATGGTGAGGAACAACACCTTAAAAAGCAGCACCCGGCACTGCAGTACACAAAGGCAGGGAAAGAATAAAGAATAGGGCAGCAACCCTGCCAGTACAGAGACAGCTCCCCCCCCCCCCCCCCCCCCCCCGGAGACCAGGGACATATGTAAAAATGTCACGATAACATGCAACAGAACTACAACCCCAATCAAAGACAAGGAAGGGGAACCAGTCGGGGACATACAGGGAACGACAAAACTCCAAGACATCTCCATCACAGAGTGTGACAACCCCCATCAGGAACAAGGGCAGAGGCACAGCCAAAAGACCCCAACCTCCAGGATCGCAAAGAGCCATAAGTACCAACAAACCGCTAGGTGGCGGCTGCAAGCTAAGGCGGCCATCCCCCAAGCCAACCAGGGGAAGGAATGGCCAAGGCCGAAAGGAAGGAAGAGGGACCGAAGAGTGGGGGACTTGCGGCTCCTCCGGCGAAGACCGCAGTCATGGAGACGGCGAGGATCCGCCTTTAGACGACGTCGGTGAAAAAGCCACGACATGGCGGCCCATCTCCGGCGAGGATGACACCAGCAACCGCCGAACCTCTGGAGAAGAGGATGCGTTCGAAGACGAGTCCACGACACTACGTCAGCCCGATGCCGAAGAGTCCGCAACCTGAGGCAGGACACCGTCACCGGAGGAGACGCCGGGGCAACCTCCGACACGGCACAGGAGACCGGAGCTGGACCGGAGCCGGGGTGGCGAAGGGGCAGAACCGGATCGGCGCCGACCGGAACTCCGATGAGGCAGCCACCTGCGCAGAGGGACGAGAAGGGCCCGTGGAGGGACGAGGAGACCCCCGCCAGCTGCGAATCATGACAGGGCGAGATTGGCCCTCCGCCGACCCCTGTGGTGCCGCCAGGGCCAGTAGCCGCCGGCTCCGTAGCAGCGTCACCTCGGACAAGGTCGCCGCCTGTCCCGAGGACCGAGAGAGGCTTGGGCGAGAAGGGCCCTCCGCTGACCCCTGCAGCGCCGCCAGAGCCCGCAGCTGCCGGCGCTGTGGCGGCATCCTCTGCCACTGACAAGGCCGCCGCCTGTCCCGAGGGCCGAGAGGGGCTCGGGGGTGCGACCCGAGCCCCGGCGACCTCCCGCGACACCACAAGGACTTCCGCGGGAGTTTGCGGCGAAGAGAGGCGCTGTGGTCCGAAGGATGGACCCCCAACAGCACCACATCCTCCGAGCCTGGATCCGAACCAGTCAGCGCCGGGGCCGGAGCCGCCGGAGACGCCGCCCGCACACTGCAAGGGATCCGCCAACGTCCCAGGAGGGGAAGGAGGAGAAGAAGCCAGTGAGGCCTGCAAAGACACCGCATATGTCTCCATCTGGGCTCTGGTCGCCCCCACGCCAGGAAATGGCGGATAAGGGGACAACACGCGGGGTCGAACCACCCCCGGAGAGCCCACGCCCCCGACAGGTCGGAAACCGACCCTCGGGGACAAACTGAAACACTTACCAAGAGGTGAGCGGCGCACTTGCGACCGGGGAGAAGATCGAAGTCGGCGAGGGAAGCCGCGGGCCCGAGAACCCTCCTCAGGGGTCGAGATGATGCCGCCAACCTGGACACACGAGCCAACAGAAGTTTCATCCGGTGCTCACGCCGGGACTTCGGCTTCATCTGCTGGCACGCCTCACAATTAGTGGAGTCGTGGTGCTCCCCCAAACACCTCATACAGATGGGGTGTGGATCCGTCGCCGACATGAGGAGACCACACGACAAACAAGTTTTAAAGCCCGAAGGCATTCGCACAGTGTTCCCACACACGCAGCAATAGCTGAGGGAAAGGCCTTAACAGGCCCAGAGCACAAACCGGATCCGGGGAAAAGGAAAAAACTAACATAGGCGCGCTGGGGTGGGACTTATGTGACCTCGCTGACGTCACGTGCGCGGACGACGCCTGGGCGGAGTCGCGTGATGCCGTCCCCCCGGCGCGCAGGGATGCTGGGCAAAAGGTTTTCCTGATCCAGTCTCACACCTGGGGATAATTCTACGTGTAGGAATCTGCGGCTAGTAGTCTCTATCAGATGTTTAAGGATACTACCACATCCATTTACATCTATTGGTCTATATAGAGTTTCCAATGCCCTGAAGAAGTCCTGTGCCTAAGGACGAAATGAATTTTAACTTTTTGAAAAGTAGTGCAGCTCCGATATAGTTTTTTCATTTTGTTGCCCCTGGTACTAGGTGAGTGCTCTTGGACAGGGGGCACTTTTGGAGAATTGCACACAAGATCACTTCATATTGCCTGACTCGAATTGGTGACTTTTTGTGATTGGTGCCTTATTGATTGCTTTCGGTTCACTTTGCAACTTGTGTGTTTTCACATATCAAAATAATAGTTTTATAAAATTACTTATTTCTTCAAAATGAAATCCAATGTTTTTACTGTTCTCATTTGTTAAGGAAATATATTATCTATATTTTTTAAACTGTTTCTTATATTTGAGAAACTGATTTCCTCAGCCTTTCCTCTACCTTCTCTTCTTTTTCTTTCATCCGGTCTTTTAACCAAAGGGGTGCAAAATTATTTATACCTGCTTAGCTGGTGACATTTTGTGTAGAAAAAGTGCGCATGGTTGATGGGCAGGACTCCGAATTTGCACACCCATAGCTGCCCATTGGTCAGATATGCCGGCAGAATGAAACTTCACAGGTGACGTTTTAGCCAAACCTACAGGACAGCAAATTAATTATGCCTGTTTGACTAGTTATGTTTTGTGTACAAGAACAGCACGTGCATCATGGGGTGGGGGTTATCACACCCCATATTTGCCCAACGGCCAGATCTGCCTTGAAAATTAACAGTCACATGTGACATTTCAGCCAAAAACATGATTTCGATACTGAAAATCTTTAATTGGCAGATGTGTTTGAGCTTCGCAAACCTGAGGAGGGGAAGATTGGGCAGAACTTTCCACCACACAAAAGAAAGGGGGTCCCTCTCTGCGGAACCCCATCTTGAGCGCTTTGTGAAACTGTGGCCCTGTGACTGGAGCCCATGCCCAGGGGTCTCTAACATGCCAGCGTTCTGAATGCGGGCCTGGTAACAGCTTATCACCTCTCCTAAGGGGGAAAGCCTCCCCAAGTCAGCAGACATGTGCGCTGGGAGACCAAAGGAGCATGGAAAGCCCAGGCTGGCATGTGGCTGGGTGTCCTAGCTCCTTGGGACACAGATGGTCAGGTGCCTGGTGCCCATGCCGCACCTCTGGCTAGGGACCTGGTCAGAGTCTTTCACCCTTCCAGGCAGGGGAAGCATCCCAGACCCTGCCCTAGGCATTCGGCAACACCATGAGCTGCTTAATGGAGCCCTGGCCAACTGGAGCCCTTGCCAGGGCCTGGTCACAGCTTTCAGGCTCGAGGTGGAAAAAGGAGTAGTTTGGGACATAAAGGGTGTGTGCCTGAAGTCCCAGGACCCAGCCATCCACAAACAGCTTCACAAAGCTCTCCTTGGGGCTTGTTCGAGTTTGTCAGCATATTCTGGCACAAGAATCCGCCTCTCTATTTCCCCCTTCCGGGCCTGGCACCACTCCGCCATGGGTAGGAACTGGCAGCTCAGTCCATCAGTCTAGTGTTCCTTCGACCTTCCTGGAGACTATGTGGCCATGGATGATTAAACACTTTTCCAGCAGCCTCCTTTGGCGCTGGCCCGTTAGTTGTTTTTTCTTGAATATTAAGCCCCCAAGAATGTGGGGGCTTTCGGAACCCGGGCGAAGATACATGTCAGAGTTCGGACCTCTACCCATCTGGTAAACCAACCACCTACCAGATGGCCCGGGGACTCCTGATGACCAGATGTCCAGGGCCCACGAGAGCCACAGACAAGAAGGTCATGCACAACTTAGACCCATTGAGGAGAAACCGGCATCCATGGGTGGAAAATGGGCACTTGCGATGGTGCATGAGGGCAGCTGTAGGACACCACAGACAGGCACATGTGGCACGCAGTCAGGCACCCGAAACATTCATGCTAGGCCAAACCAGTCCCCGGCCTGCCTCACCAGGGAAGAGGCCAGTGCAGGAAGCTGGATTTTTAAGTAGTGTACCAATGTAGGGGTATACCATGCAAAAAGTCCAGACGACCCTTTACTTTAATAATTCCAAGTGCTCTATTAGTGGTAGTGTGGTCGAACAGTTTAGGCTTATCAAAGGGAAGTGTTGAGCATTTGTTGTACACAGAGAGTCAATAAATGAGAAACACTCTCCCAAAAAATTCTGAGACCAAGTTAGAAAAAGAACAGACTTTTATGTAGTTTTAGACAGCAAGATGCACAAGTTACTACTTGTGTAACGATATATCTGTAAGAGACATTAGTTAGTGATAGATTCCTTATCTTAGAATATCCCCAGGCGTCAGACTGGATCCGGAAAGTTTTGCTAGCAGTACCTCTGCGCGTCGGTCGGTGGCGTCGTGCGGCTCCACGTCTGTCGCTGGCGTCGTAAGCGCCGAGATGACGTCACGGAGACTCCTTAGGTGCCACCCATGCGCGCTGACGTCAGTTCTTTCTTTTTCCACGCCAGCACGCGCAGATCCGGATAGAGTACGTACCTTAGTCACTTTTTGACTACTCTTTTGAGACTTTTGTCTCCCCTTTTTTCTCCTGGTGCACGTAGGGATGCCTGGATTTAAGTCCTGTGGGGCCTGCCGTCGCAAGATGTCGGTGGCGGACCCCCACGATGTTTGCCTCTACTGCCTGGTGACCGACCACGACTCCCGGTCCTGCCGGGACTGTCGGGCCATGGCCCCGAAGGCCTTGAGGGAGCGACGCCGGAAACTACTAGAGGTCCGGCACTCGTCCCAGCGCCGTTCCAGGTCCAGGGACCGTTCCCGGGAACGCTCACGGGGCCGCAGTCGTCGCTCCTCGGGCTCCAAGTCTTCGTCCTTGGATTCTGGTAAGATTCGTGTTCGCTCTTCGACGTCCCCCCGTCGGTCCTCTGATGCAGATGAGGGCACCGCAATGGGGGTGCCGTTCGTTCGGCCTTGCCCCGGTTCCAGGATCGTTTTGTTTCGGCATGGGACCCGCATTGGGAGACGGCGCCGGCCCGACCCCAGCCGGCGCCGTTCACAGCGCCGTTTCCGACGCCGTATGTCCCTTCCCCGGCTCTTCCACCACGGCCGGTTCCTCCTGCAACGGAGGGGGAGGATGACTGGGAGGTGTCCGAGGACCCTCTTGCCCGTCAGTGTGACTCCGAGCAGGACTGCGTGAACAATTTGGAGGACGCCGGCGACCTCTACGTCTCTTCTGACCCGGGGTTTGCCTCTCCCCCGCCTACCATGGAGGAGGGAGCTTCCTATACGATGGTGCTCGGTCGGGCTGCTGAGGTCCTCAACCTCGATCTTCCTGCGGTGGCCCTCAAAACTTATCTCCTCACTGAGGTGCTCCAGACGGTGTCTACCTCGTCGGAGCCACTGCTTCCCTTCAACGATGCCCTCACCGACGTCCTGTTGGGCACTTGGTCGCGGCCGGCCACGGGGGCCCCTGTGAATAAGAATGTCGCCAGGCGTCACCGCCCGGTGACCCCGTGTTTCTGACCACTCATCCCACGCCTGAGAGTCCGGTCATCCAGGCCTCGACGTCGCAGAGTGCCTTTCCCACGGCTCTGCCAGATAAGGACTCTAAGAAGCTGGAACAGTTTGGTAAGCAGTTGTTCTCTTCGGCCAGTTTGGGGCTTCGGTCGGTGAACACCGCCTGCTTATTGGGCCACTATTCCCACGCGGTGTGGGATATGGTTGCTCAGGTGTTGCCTCAGTGTCCTGAGGAGGTCCATGCTGTGCGTTCCCAGGCGGTCGCTGAGGGTAAGGATTCGGCTAAGTTCGCCATTCGGTGTGTTTTGGACACCGCTGACTCGTTGGGCAGGGCGATTTCTACTACTGTGGAGCTGCGTTGCGTTGCCACGACTGGTTGCGATCTACTGGGTTCTCGCCCGATGTCCAGAGCTCGTTCATGGACATGCCCTTCGCTGGCACTCGCCTGTTTGGCGATAAGGCCAACAGTGCACTGGAGTGTTTTAAGGACTCGCGGGCCACGGGCAAGTCCTTGGGTCTTTCCACAAAGAGCCCGGCTACTCCTGGTTTTCGTTCCTTTTGAGACCAAGGCAGGGGCGCTCAGGCACGTTCCTTCAGCAAGCCTGTGCCGAACCAGCCTCAGCGCGGCCGCGGATGCGGCTTCCGCAGGGGTGGCTCTGAAAATCAGCGTGGGGGACAGTCTACCTCCACCCCTGCTGCTTCTCCCTCCAAACCTTCCTAATCCGAGCTTTGTGGAGCCAGTGGGTGGCAGGATTCGTCATCACCTCCCCCACTGGCACACTATCACATCGGACAAGTGGGTGTTGCAGATCATCCGCAAGGGTTACTCCCTTCCCTTCAAGTCCACCCCTCCAGCCATGCCACCTCGGTACCACCGCATGTCGGGGGAACACCTGGCGACTCTCCAGCAGGAAGTTGCGGCCCTATTGGCCAAGGGGGCCATCGAGTGCGTCCCTGGGCCAGAAGTAGGGAATGGTTGTTAATCCCACTACTTTCTAATCCCCAAGAAGGACAAAGGGGGTCTGCGTCCCATCTTGGACCTCCGGGACATCAACCGCTTCCTCCAGAAGGAGAAGTTCCAAATGCTGACTGGCTCAGGTCTTGGCTGCCCTCGACCCTGGAGACTGGATGGTAGCGTTGGACTTGCAGGACGCATATTTTCACATTCTTGCAGGACATTTGTTAGGCAGCTACATGGGCTTTGCTGCACACGTTTACCAAGCATTACTGTCTTGACAGTCAAGTCCGGACAGACGGCTTCTTTGGCCGTTCTGTTCTCCGTAACATTCTGGTGTAATCTTGTTCGCAGACTCACCTCCGGTTGGTATTACTGGAGGTAGAAGCAGCGGGGGCGGAGGTGGACTGACCCCCACGCTGATTCCCAGACCCGCCCCTGCGGAAACCGCATCTGCGCTGAGGCTGGTTCTGCACAGGCTTGCTGAAGGAACGTGCCTGGGCGCCCCTTCCGTGGCCACGAAAGGAACGAAAACCAGGAGTGGCTGGGGCTTTTGTGGAAAAACCTAAGGACTTGGCCGTAGCCCGAGAGACCTTAAAACGCTCCAGCGCACTGTCGGCCTTATCGCCAAACAGGCAAGTGCCATCTCAACCAGGCGTGGCGACGAAGCGCCACAGTCGTAGAAATTGCCCTACCTAGTGAGTCCGCGGTGTCCAAACCACACCGAATGGCGAATTTAGCCACATCTTTACCCTCGGCAACAGCTTGAGACAGCACAGCTTGTGTCTCTTCAGGACACTGAGGCAACACCTGTGCAACGGCATCCCACATTGCATTGGAATATCAGCCCAATAGGCATGAGGTGTTCACCAACCGCAGCCCTAAGCTGGCCGAAGAGAACAACCGCTTGCCGAACTGCTCCAGCTTCTTAGAGTCCTTATCCGGCGGAGCCGTGGGAAAGGCACTCTGGGACGTCAAAGCTTGGATGACCAGGCTCTCGGGCGTAGGATGAGTGGTCAGAAAGGCAGGGTCACCCGGCGCCGGGCGATGACGCCTGGCGACATTCTTATCCACAGGGGCCCCTGTGGCTAGCTGCGACCAAGTGCCCAGTAAGTCGTCAGTGAGGGCGTCATTAAATGGCAGCAGGGGCTCCGACAAAGTGGACGCCGTCTGGAACACCTCAGTGAGGAGATTAGTCTTGAGGGCTACCGTAGGGAGATCAAGGTGGAGGACCTCAGCGGCCCGACGGAGCACCATCGTGTATGAAGCGCCCCCCTCCATGGTAGGCGGAGGAGAGGCAAACCCCGGGTCAGAGGAGAGATCAAGGCCGGCAGCCTCCTCTAACTCATCCGCCCAGTCCTGCTCGGAGTCACACTGACGAGCAAGAGGGTCCTCGGACCCCTCCCAGTCGTCCTCCACCTTCGCCGTATGTGGGACAGACTGCGGCGGCAGGGCAGGGACCGGGAAAGAAACAAATGGCGCCGGGAACAGCGCCGGATGGGGCAGAACCGGCGCCGTGTCCCAATGCGGATCCCAGGTAGGGACAAAATTGTCCGGGAACCTGGGCAGGTGCAGAACAAATGGCATCCACTGGAGCCGAGGGTGGCGCTGGGGCCAGAGCCGGCAGCGCGGGACCTAGTGGCGCCATGGCCGGAGCCAGCGGTGCAGGATCGCGCGGAGCCGCCGGCGGCGCCAACAGCCCGACAGGATCCTGACACGGGACCGTGAGGCCCAACGGCGCGCCTGGGGGAGCCCGAGGACTAAACAGGCGGTCCATGGTAGCAAGAAATTCTTCCACCTGTGCGGGAATCGCCGACGGACCCGGTTAAGGTGGGTAGGCCGCGGGACTCCCGGGCTCCTAAGGAGCCGCAGGGGCAGAACCTCTGTACCTCTCGTCCGCATCCGGGGATCGACGGGGGGACGTCAGAGAGCGACAACGCTTCTTCTACTTCTTTTTGTGACGTCTCTTACCCGAATCCGAGGGTGAAGACTTGGAGCCCGAGGAGCGATGATGGTGGCCCCGCAAGCATTCCCCGGAGCGGCCCCTGGACCGTGAACGGCACGGGGATGAGTGTCGGACCTCAAACAGCTTCCGGCGCCGCTCCCTCAAGGCCTTCGGGGCCATGGCCAAACAGTCCATACAGGACCGGGAGTCTTGGTCGTTCTCCAGGCAGTAGAGACAGACATTGTGGGGGTCCGCCACCACAATATTGCGACGGCAGGCCCCACAAGACTTAAAACCAGGCATCCCTACGTGCACTAGAGTAGACTCGAACTTACAGGAGACAAAAAGTCTCAAAAAGATAGTCAAAAAGTGACTAGGGTACGTGCTCTAACCGGATCTACGCTTACTGGCGCGGAAAAAGAAAGAACTGACGTCAGCGCGCATGGGTGGCGCCTAAGTAGTCCCTGTGACGTCATCTCGGCGCTTACGACGCCAGCGACGGATGCGGAGCCGCACGACGCCACCTACCGACGCACAGGGGTACTGCTGAAGAGAAACTTTTCCGGATCCAGTCGGACGTCTGGAGATATTCTAAGGTAGGAAATCTATCTCTAACGTGTCTCTTTCAGATCTTCGGGATCAGGCAAGTATTTTTGGTGTCATCAGTTTTACAGAGAGAAAACAGTCAAAATAGCAGAGCTGTTAGATTTGAAGCATGAGCCTCGAAGGTGGTAATGTTATCCTATGGGAGGAAAAGACATGTACTGCAAACATATACTTGCAAGCGGTTGTAGAAGGGGCCCTTTAGGAAGTGCTTGGGGGCCAAGCCAGAGTTGCTGGTCACGATGGTAGCCTCGAGTGCGGTTAAAGTTTAAAGGGATCTGTCAAAAAAACAGAGGCTGCAAAAGGGGACTTGGGGATAAGCCGGGCAGAAACCCCGGGGGGGGGGGCTCGGTTCGTGAGGATCTCTGGAGTAAGGAGACGCAGTTGGTTTCTGTGAACCCATTAACTGTGGAGCTTGGGTGCAGAGGTGTTTGGCTGGCTGGCCGGCCACTGGCGTTGGAGGATCGCACAGTTCTTGGGTGGACCTGGAAAGAGAAAGTAAGCAAGACAGCAGGGCCACTCTTGGTGTAGGCATTGTTGGTTCTGAAGTCCCTCCTTGGAGGCGGTGGTGTTTGGGCTGGACATTCACCAAGCCTTGGTTGCAGCAAATGCTCCAGTACTGAGGGTATTGGTGCAGGGTGGCTCCTGTAGGTTCTAGCATCTCGAAACTCACTGGTTAGATGGAGCTGATCTCTTGGAACCATTGTGATCACCTTCTGGGGAGAAGTTTCAACGGTAGGCCTGATGTCTAGCAAAATGAAGAACCGGGCATGTGCGGCAGGAATCCTGCAGATGCATGGGCATGGCTCCTCAACCACAAAGGAGATACTCTGTATTGGACAGTCCTCCCAAGACATAGGAGAATGCACAGCTTTTGGACGAGCGGGGTCGCTGCAATTGTCGAGGTTCCAATAGCAAGGCAGGGTTTGGATCCAAGTTCAGGGTAAGTCCTCAGTTCTTGTGGCGACTGCTCTTATTTGTCTTTTTTCCATTCCCAGGTAGACACATCTGATTTCCTGGTGTCAGGGAGACCCCAATATACTGAATTTAGGGGTGTTTAGGGAAGTGTAAGGTAGTAGCCAATGGGCTACTTATCCTGGGGGTGACTACACCCCCTATATGACCACTTCCTGTGGAGAGTGGGCATAATCCTGACCCAGAGTTTCTAGTTTTGGCAAATCCAAAATGGTCAAACCCTTTCTTTGCTGTCCACTTCAGCTGGCCCACTTTAGGAGTGTGCCTAATCTGAAAGTGCAGTACATCTACTATCTAATTTCCCACCTGCTTTGGTGCAAAATGGGACCCAGGTCAGGGAGGTGGGGTTCCCCAGGTCTTGGGGGAAGCCGTTGTCGAATATCAAAGGCAACAGAGGCATTGAAGCCTCTGGCCTTGAGATGCTAACTCACTAGCCGCCCTGCTGGAGGAGTTACCACCTTTCTCCAGGGCAGGCATTGTTTCTGGCCTCTGAGAGAAAGGGTTCTCACCTACAGGGGGGGTCAGTAACCAGTCTGTGGTGGCAGGCTGGACAATACCAATCAACCAACACATAAGATGACTTGTTGGTTTTCAGGGGCAACTCTAAGGTCCCCTGGGTGCATGTCACAATAGATATGATACTGGCATCAGTATAGATTTATTGAGATGAGGTGTTTGATACTACACACCATTATTTTCAGTGAAGCCATTATGTAGCTGGGTAACTCGTAATGGCCAGTGCCCAGTATATATACTTAAGACGGCTTCCTGATCACTTGCAATGTCTCAGTAATGGAACTAGACATCAGAGGGGCATAACAGCTCCTGCAGATGTGCCCTCACATGCAATATAATGCAGACTGCCTCAGGGCTCTCAGGCCTGCTGTTGGGGTGACTTGCATGCAAGACATACAGTGTACCTGGGCATTGCACACAGGGAGTGTGCAACATCGTGTATTCCGAAAGGCTTGCAACTTTTGACCCTTTGGATGGCATAATACATGCTGCAGACCCTCTTTAGTACCCATGTCCTGGGTACCATAGGTACCATTTTCCAGGGACTTACATGGGGTGCTAAAGTCCTTGCCAGGTGGGGTACAATTGAGAATGTGTAGGAAAGTGCCCCTTTTTGCATGGTTACCCCCCACTTTTTGCCTGACACTTGATGCACTTTGACTTGATGTGCCCAGGGTCCCTGCCAATCCCAGGGGTTGTGTTCTTTCCCAAAGCTGTACCTTTATACCCACAATTTGCACCTCTCTGGCCACAGGTAAGTCACTTGTAAAAGGTACCATGGGTACCAAGGGCACTGTGACCACGGAAGGCCTCTAAGGGCTGCAGATCCTATTGTGCCACCCTTAGTGGCCCTGTACCTTACCCCCACACACTGCCATTGCAGGCTGCCTCTTTTGATGCAGAGAAAAGGGAAGAGTCAACACGGCACACATCCCAGTGTGCCATGCCTGAAAACCACTGCCTGTGGCCTAGGTAAGCCACCCCTCTAGCAGGGTACACTAGACCACAGGTGAGGGTGCAGTTGCATGAGCCCTGGTGTGGTTCTTGAATGGCTACCTGCCATTTGACACCACCAGAGAGCAGAGGCCCTCTACCCAGGGGTCCACAAACCTTGTGGACCCCTGGGTAGAAACAAAGCCTATCCTGGGCAGAGGTGTCATGCCTCCTCCCCTAGGATGGGCTGGGTACACGAAGGGGAAGCTTCAAAGGCCTGCCACCTTTACGAGCAGACCCTGCCTTTTGCTGCCCCCAGCAACTGGCTCCCCCCAGTTCTGACCCCCACTTTGGGAGGGATAATCAGTGGGAAAACCAATTGAGGAAGAGAGGGGTGCCCACCATCACCAACCCCCAACCCTCAGGTGGGGGAGAAGAGGTGAAGCACACATCTCAGTCCCATGCATTTTGAAGATGAGGTGACACAGCCAATTAGAGACTCATGCCCCCCACTGGAGGGTGGCATAATAGGGGATGTACTCACCCCAAGAAGGGACCTATTGGTCCCGACCTGCACACCCCTGTAAAGCCCCTAAATTTAGTATTTAGGGGCGTCCCTGAACCTTGTCTCCTCAGATATGAGAAAGAAGGACTGAAGAGCCATGCTGAAGAAGAGGACTCCAACTGCTTTAGCTCCAGCCCTACATGCCTGTCCTGACTTCGACTTGCAAACCGCGAAATCATGGTGTGTCCAGCAGCCGCCCAGAGGACCTGCTCTGTTTTCACCAAACTGACTGTCTCCCGTGAGCACCGGATTTGCTCACTCCAAGACAGAACCCGGATCCAGGTGGCTCTGCAATTCTGCAGCCAACACCCACGGCCCAAGTTCGAGTGGCCCAACACCACTAGGTGATCTCCCCAGCAATCCTGACTGGGGTCTTGGTGATCCCTGACCTACCTTGAGCTCCATACTGATGCCTGAAGCCTCAACCTGAGGGGTTTCCCCGACCATAGCTGGTAAGAAGATCCGATGCCTAAAGACACCTCTGCACTCGACGCCCCACGCCCTTGGGTGGTCCAACCGCCGGTGTTCAGGCATCCATCAAGAACCCAACTTACCTCTCCTGCTGGCGGTCGCCTTCAGGAAACCTCCTTGCCCGTGCCTGCAGCTTTTCTTCCAATCCAGAGATCTCTATTGAAGACCTTCTTGGCACTCTGCTTGTGGCCGCCTCCGTGCTGCTAGTGGTGCAGCTCCTGCAACGATTGTTGGTCCCTGCAGTGCTGATCCTAACCCCAGGAGCTTTGCCTCCACAACCGAGAGGCCTGTTCGTAAGCAGCCCCCAGCCAGCGGCCCCCTAGCCCCATTGGCTAACATTTGGCCTCTGCACTCTGCACCCGGCCGCTCTAGTGCCAATGGTGGTGTGAATTGAGTTCATAATGAACCTTGGGGAACCTTGGTTCTAAACCCAAAAACCTATTCTTACAGGTCATTAACTTACCTGCAAACCGATAACCTTCTTTTCTCCCATAGGAACCCATGTTATAGATTTCCTTCCAAACATTGTGAAGAACTGTTTTTGTATGAAAGAAAAGTAACTGTGCTTTAAACAAAAAACTGTTATACTTACCTGTGTTTTGAAAGATCCATGAGGGGATATATAGGCATATCACCCCGAGTAGTTGAAGTAATTAAAAAGTAATCTAAAAGTAATCAAAATTAATTTCACTGTATTCTAAACTGCTTTGAAAGCCAATACAAACCTGTAATGATTCCAATTCCATTCACTGTTGCATTTCCTTGTAAGGTTTAGCATTTGAAAGTATATTCTACTTGCCTGTGCCAAGTCCTGCTTGGTTCTAGAAATAAATCCAAGTATACTTTTTTTTATACTTACCTAATTGGTCTGGATTCTGTCTCTGAGTGTGTGCCATCAGTTCTTGCCTGAGAGAACGTAATAAATGCTTAACAGACCATCCTGATAAGATTAACTGCTCGACCAAACTACCATGAAGAGAGCTGTTAGTGATTATCTAATTTAGCCTCTGCCATACCTCTGGGGATCCTCTGGACTCTGTGCACACTATACCTTACTTTGGTATAGTATATTCAGCACCCAGCCGTCTTGCGTTATGTTTTGCCACTCTGCCAGGTATTGTTGTATGCTTCCTCCCACCGGAGTGGGAAACAGAATGGGGGAGGGGAGAAGCGGGGGCGAGTAGTAATTCATGGCTTCAATCCGGAAGGCTGTTTGCCCCCTTGAGCAGTTTGTTGGGTAGACCTACCTCTAGGCTGCGTTCATTGGTACGACTGATAGGGACGTTGGTGCTGTTGCTGCGCAGCGCTTCACTGGTGGTCCCAATGCCATTGAGAGGTTTGACCCTTCTGGGAATAGAAGCAGCGTTGACATGGCCGGAAAGATTTCCTCTGTTACCTGGGTCTTTCTAAGCAGACATCCTTGAGAGTGTCTATTTTTGTCTTCATCCATGCCATTTCCTCATCAGCATGAGCCCCAAACAGAGTGGCTCCAGAGATTCAAAATTCTTTGCTATGACTCTGGCTTGAGGAATGTTAGGCAAAGTCAGGAGGGTCTTCAATGACAGACGCTGTGGCAGGACTCATGACCTGCTAATAAGGAGAAGTCTGCTGTAGCACTAATGACCTGATTTGAGTCTTCCCTCTTATCTCTATGGAGATGTTAAACAAACTGGTTCATGGATTCCCACAGTGCTCATATCTGCCTAGTAGGACAGTAGCGCTGGGTGCTTTAATGGAGGTTGCTGCTGTGCCGTACATCTTTCGACTTAGTTTCCAATTTTCGATTCTCCTTATCAAGAGGAACCATAGAAGTGGGAGAAGAGGCATATTGTTTCTTTGCCACCACGATGATCACATAGTCTGGTGTAGGATTTGTGCGGAGGAAAGCTGGACCCTGCTCCGGAGAGGGGTAATTTTTGCAGAACCTGGAGGGTGCTGTCTTAACCTAGGCTGGTTTTAGAAACAGATCCATAGCCGGTTCAAGGAGACCTGGTACTAGAGGCAGCAAGGGTCTAGATGCTGATCTCTGTTGCAGAGTCTCGCAAATGACCGATGTAGTCCATGTTGGAGTCACCATAGGTATATTGAGTTTTGTTGCTCCTCCCACAAGAACGTCTTGGAATGTGGTGACATCATCTACGTGGAGGTGGAGAGTCAGACAGTGCTGGAGACTAACATCCAGTAGAAGTGGAGGATCGTGTCTGAGAGCGTAAGTGATGATGATGATGTCAATGATGATGATGTCAATGATGATGGGAGAGCCTAGAAGAAGTAGAATGCACCGTGAGCTATGACGATGGTGCCTATTATGGTGGCGCGATATGTAATGCGATCTTCTTGAAGTGACTGGCACCTGTGGTGGACCCAACGGTGAAGGTGGACCTGCATGTCGACGGTCAGCACCGATGGCGTCTCCACTTTGGAGTAAGCCTCGATGTCCATCTTCGCAGTTGCCTCGACAGCGACCGCGATGCCGAGCGAGATCTGTGGGTTGACGGAGCAATGGACGACATTGACAGACCTGGCCTTGACGCTGATCTTCGGCACTTGCTCGACATCGTACGTTAGATAGACGTGAACAGTTCAGTGCCGTACCTCTCCTCTTTGTCGACCAGGACCGATGCAGATTTTGTGCCATTTATTTTCTTGGCACGCCCTCCAGAGGCAGATGACAAAGGCCTGGTAGAGACCTGACCCTCTCCATGCCCTGAGGTCCCACCGTCAGATTGTGTCTGTAGTCTTATTCGCTCCTCTGTTCTGTGACTCTAAGAGTAACAGGCAACTTTCACAACACTCGCCTACTTGTGGGTGCAGGGGAGATGGGAGAAAGGCATGGAGTCTGCCTCCAAAAAGAGAGTGTTTTCAGGCATTCAGCGTATGAGCCCCACCTCACTGCACTAGTGGGGGGGGGGGGGAAGTGGCTCCCAAGGCAGCACCCTAACCCTAGGACCAGGTAACCAGGTACCTGCAACGAGGGAAGGCTGCCTCACCTGCATGTGGCCCTTCACCACCTACCAGGGTACAGGGGTCAACCCTTGATCGTGGAGAGTCCCTCGCCTACACAGCAGCTCCAAGCTATCATGGCTGGCTGGCTGGTGCCCTTGGCAAGGTGCAGTTGGAGAAGAGACCACTACTCTTTCTCGGAATCCATTCACACCGGGCGACAGAGGTGAAAGTTTGAACTAATGTATCTAACCCCTTGCAGACTTAGCTGGTCTTGAAGCTCCAAATGGGCCCTCATTGGGACTTCAAGGACAGCTCAGCATTTGGAGTCACATCTTGATTGTTTTCTTTACTTATGAACGTGTCAGTTTCTTTATTTTTCCAAGCAAAACATCACCAGTGACGGTGGTGTAACAAATTTTGCACACACCACTGTGGAGTTATTTTGCACATCCCTACTTATAACTTGGCTCCTACTCAATATTACATATTTATTGATATATATATATATATATATATATATATATATATATTCACTTCATTATACTTCATATGTATTTAACTTAACTTTACATTAATAAATTCTCTTGGAAAACTTAAAAAAATTACTCCAGTGTATTTTGTTTACTGTGGACTGAAAACTGGCTGAAATTAAGTAATTTGCATTGAACATCATTGGTACTGGTACGCTAGTTTTAGCTCAACACGGAATTTGCACCATCTGTCAGACAAAATGCTGTGACTGACCATTATACACTGGAGAAAGTTGTCTCTAAAAGCAATTAGGATTATAAGAACTTTAGTAGGGGTCAAGCAGACTTCAAATTTTTCACAGTAACAGAGGTAGCTACTGCATATACGTTTGGATCTGCTCTTCTAAGTTTTAAGCTTAATTTTTTGGATTAAGTAACATCGTGTTTCATATCCTGTTGGAGCTAATGTTTTTGGCCTTAGTTGATCTTTGCGTTGTACACTGTTAATTATTTAATTGATTATACTTTTCTCTTGCATTTTTCTTTGTAAAAAACAAAAAAAGGCTGAACATACGTATGTGGCAGTCACACAATAAAAAATAGAAATGTTAAATTTAGTTCAACATTAAACAGAAAGCACTGAAAAGAATATATTTTATTTTCACCTGGCAGTTCAAAGTCAGTCCACTTTTGTGGTGATCCACTGAAAACGTGCCTATCTTGAAGGAAATCTCTGGTGCTGGAGATCAGCAACTCATCACAGCCATCTTCTGTATTACACTGAGGGTCAAATTTGACTGAAAGGTAGATAGCACCAGGTATATGGACTTTATCCTAAACAAAATAAAACGATGATATTAAAATGTAATGCACCAGTTCCAATGTATCATACAGTGATAGCAAGAGCCTTCTACTAAATTGTTAATTTCGCGTTTGAATATTTAACGCCTTAAATACTGATGCTTCCTAGACAACCGACCCCCTCCCTTTAAATCCTCCACCTCACCCTCACTCAAGTGGTAAACCCTTTTTTGACGTTCGGGGCAGTTTAATCCTTCAGAACCTTTTTTCCCACAAAAGTAATCCAGGTCAAATGTGCCTGCTTTTTTCCTCTACATGCTGTAAATTCAAAAGATAGCACAAGTTTGGGGATTACCCTGAAGGAACTGAGGAGATGGACAAAATGTAGCAAATTGTATTTTTTTTTAATGTGCCGTACAAAAAAGTATGAAATCATTTTCCTAGGAAAGGGATCAACAAAAATGTTGCTGTGTTAAGATTCTCTTTTCCCAGATTTCAGGAATAGACACAAACCATTTTTTACCAGTTTGTTTTAAAGGGTAGTCATTTTTTTTACTATTTTTGTTGTGTCTACCTAACTTGCAGCTTATGGTGCAAACAGGTACGATACTCTCAAAAGCTATACATTTCTGAAAAGGAGACAGATTTGGATTCAGGAAGGGTCTTTTGTGTGGAATGTTTAAGGTTTTCAGAAAGAAACTAAAGGTTGCAATCAACAACTAATAAAAAAAAGTAGGAAAAACAGAAAAAGGTGATAATGTATTCATCTCTAAGTTTTTGCAATTATGGCGTTGACACAAGTAATATACAGTTAGTTCTTTGACTCTTCTGAACGCAAAGATATGTAGTGTTTGTTGGTTTCCAAAAACAAGCCATACCTAGAGCCATCAAATAGGCTGCAGTGTATAATTTTGCATTGTGTACCAACCATGCATCAATTTGTATGGTAAAATCAAAGGAATGGGGAACATGTGAACCTATGTATTTCTGACATGTGCCCCAAAAATTAGTTTAGGAATAATGGTGTTGTACAACTCTGAGTTCGGTGTTACCCATATTGGTGTGTGATTGATTCAGGGAGCGTGTTACAAAATGTGCTCCTTCTTGGACATTGGCTTACATTTAGTAGCAAAAATGGAGACAAAATCAATTGATAGTGTCAAATGTCTTACTATTTTGTGTTTCCACTCTTCTCCCGATAAACCCAGTAACCCAATCAAGGAAACTTACCAACTCCATACATTTCTGAAAACTACACACCCAGTGAAGTCGAGGGTAGTGTGATTCGCACGTTTACCACTGTTTGCTTACACATCAATCCCATGCAAATGTCAGTCTTTGGCTAAAATCACAGATTTTCCTCACTTATCTATGGGGAAAAGTTCCAGAATCTGCAGGGATCCAAAAGACCACCCAGTATTTCCAAACTTCTGCTAAGAAAATACCCCATTTGTGTGGGTGGGACTATCAAATGCGAAATGAAGTGTTCAATACTTGGCACCATATGAAGTCAATGTGGCATCAATTAGGTCTTGAAATTGTTACAGTTTTGGTCTGTCCGATGATACGAGGTAGGTGCACCCACCTATAGGAGACAACATTTCCACTGGCAAAAGTGTGTGAATGCAGAGTGGTAAGACTTCAGCTGCTGGCTAGAGGTACCGTGTTTTCTGTAAAATAATTCTGGAAAATAGTGTTGTTTGCACCATACTTTGACATTAGCAAGGCATTCTGAGTAGGAAAATGTGAAGGGATCGACACAAGCCATACCATCTTTGATTTCCCTAGGACTCTAGGATCCAGATTCGCACAAGTGGTAGTCAAAACCGCAGAACCCTCGGTCACCACAGCACAATACTGTACACACAGTACTCTATTGTGCCATGATTGCATGTTCTTTTTAATAGGTGACATGAGGCCCATATAGTTCTGTTTTGATGCTGTGGATAGGGTGGGTGCTATTAGGAGCCCTACATATGTGACTTTTTCCAGGGCCCACTGGAAAAGATTGTACTGCGATGAGGACTTACTATTCTTTTTGCAGATTGAGGCTTAGAATAACAGATGTCTAGAGATTCAGGCTGACGCCCGAGGCTTTCCCAAAACCTGCATTTCTTCCATGATAATCTACAGGGATTTCAGAGGGTCTGACAAGCAGGCACTGACATTGTTTATGTACATGTTAATTGTGTGCATATCGGGCCCGATTTTGACTCCTATGATTCCTTCCATGTTCCTTAATGTAGGAAAGTAGGATCTGCTTTCATGGTTCATGAACAAGAATCATTTAAAACTTAATCCGGACAAGACGGAGCTGGTCTTAACTGGTGGCACCGCCAAGAGCCCATGGGGACCCCACTTTTGGCCTAGGGAGCTGGGTCAGCCCCCCGTTCCTTCTAGCTCGGCTAAAAGCATTGGAGTGGTTATCAGTCAGGACCTTACTCTGAAGTCTCAGATCAACTCGGTGATCTCCACTTGCTTTTTTCAACTACGGAAAATAAAAAAGATCTGGAGATTCCTCATGCATGACGCCCGGTTCAGGTGATCATCGCCATGGTCATGTCCCATGTCGATTATGCCAATTCATTATACTTCGGCATCCCTCTCTATCTTTCCAGACGTTTACAGATAATACAAAACCAGGCTGCACGTCTGATTGTTCACCATCCTAGGCATCAGCATATCACTCCTCT
This sequence comes from Triturus cristatus, assembly GCF_964204655.1. Taxonomy (NCBI): domain Eukaryota; kingdom Metazoa; phylum Chordata; class Amphibia; order Caudata; family Salamandridae; genus Triturus; species Triturus cristatus. Next base: position 986,030,737 of record NC_140584.1, read on the forward strand.
TGAAGCAATTACACTGACTTCCGGTTGTTCAGCGGTGTCCTTTCAAGATTGGATGTCTTATTTTTAAATCACTTAACGGAAGGAGCCTGAAATTTGTCAACAATATGATTAACAAATATGCTCTTACACAAAATCTTCTTCTCTACCCAGGCCCCCACATTCTGGAATTCTCTTCCCTCCGAAATCCGCTTCTGCACCAATCTTCTTGGTTTCAGAGGTCTTTTAAAAACTTGGCTCTTCCGACAGGCCTTCTGAATCATTCTTTAGGACTTGGATCTCAACTGAATTAGCGCCATGAAACCTCCCCGGTGTACGTGCGCTCTATAAATTCCGTTTTAACATAACATGGTTACCCCCACCTTTTGCTGGTGTCAGTAGTTTGCTATACTATTCTGGCTGAGATCCTGCTAATCAGGACCCCAGCCACTGTGCTTCCTCCCTAAATTTGTCATGTTAAGTACTTTGGTAGCTCCACAATTGGCTACTGGTGTACCAATGTAAGTCCCTAGTATATGGTACTAAAGTACCCAGGGCATAGGTACACCAGGGGTCTCCCATGGGCTGCAGCATTTATTGTGCCAGCCATGAGTGACCACTCAAACTGTTACTACAGGCCTGCCATTGCAGCCTGTGCAAGCTGGTGCTAGCACCAGATATAAGTTTTCTTATATCTGAGGTCACTGCACTTAAGACCTATAAGTCACCCCTAAGGCAGGCCTTTCAATCCAGAAGTCAGGGTGCTAGGTTACAAGTGTGAGGGTGCCCTGCATGAGCAGGACACCCTCTACAAACCCCATAGAGTCGATTCTCCAGGCTTTGTAAGCGTGGTCAGCCATTTTGATACATATAGTGGCCATGCGTCATTACACAATGGCTATCTATATAGTGGCTGTGCAGAACCTGGGCATGTTTGGTATCAAACATGTTGGAATCATACCGAACACCGTTACCGGTGTTTAAGGTATGATTACATGCACTGGTGGGCTCCTCCGTAAAGCCCCTAGTACTCCCAGGAACAGCCTTACAGGATCTGCTAGCAAGCTTGTGCTGCTGCCGACCACAGACACGATTCAGCACTCCTGCTGCTGAGCTCAAGCAGGGGAGAGTAAAACAATAGATTTCCTGTCACAGGGAGGTGTGACCATCTCCCAGACAGGACTTAGTGTATTAGGCTGGGGTGGGAGCGCTTGCCAGCACCATCAGACTGCTTTGAAGGGCACATTTGGTGGCGTCCTTGCATACTCTAGTTAGAACCAGTTCTAGGAGCCCTTGGCTCCCACTTCGGCGCAAAACTGGACAAAGGACATGGGAGTATTCTCCCCTCTGTCCAGCTCCTCCTCTGGGTGGGACCCCTGAGACATCCTAACCCCTTTCCTAGGGTATAAACGGGTTTTCCTGTGGGTGGCTCCTCAGATTCGTCGTGGGACAATACCCAAGCCTGAAACTACGGCGCTCACTGTCTGGACACTTGGACTTCGCTGGACTTCACCTGGAACCGAGACTGCATCAAAGAAGACTCCTGCTGTTTATGGTCTTGCTGTTCTGCAAGTTTTCATCGTCTGTGTCTGTGCTTTCACCCAGGGTCTTCAACGGGCCTGTGGGCATCAAGGACACCCGAAGTAATCTCCCGCAATGAAGATGACCGGTCTGCTGCTCCTGAAGTCCCACAGACTGCGAGAAGGCCCAGCAACATAGGTGGTGGTTCTGCAACTCCCTCGAGGCCTGACCTGTCCTCTCTTCAATTTTGAGGCTAGTATCCCTCGACGGAACCCCTGTGCACTTCAACTTGCCTTTGCCAAGGCTTGTTGGCTCTGCATTTAACAGATATTTGGGATACAAGAAGATCCAGCATCCACCATCTCTTCCTGCCAAGATCTCCGTCCTCACCGCATTCTCTGCACCGTGGGCCTGCATCTTTGGTGAGCTGCTCGAGGTGCTCTTGCAATTCCTATGCCTTTGGCCTGTGGGCCCTCTTGAGGATCTTCTCCTGCTTCAGTGGCCCCCCCTGCTTACTAGGGGCCTTCTCTGACTCTCCTGCACTTGGTGACTCCCTTGCACCTTCCAGTCCCAAAGGGGCTCCTTCATCGTTTTCTACATCTGTTGGTGCTTACAAGGCTTGTGCTCCTGGCCCCTGGTTCTCGACTTCTGACGTGGAACAGCTTGTGAACGGCTCCTGGTCTTCCTCAGAATCGCCTGGTTCCCACAGCTGGACAAAGGTCACCGTCATCACTCGTGCATCTTCCGTCATCGGTGGTCTTTGCTCTTCCGTGCCTCATGGTCACCTCCGTGTGGCATAGACTCTGTGCCCTCTGCTTGCAGGTTCTTCAAAACAAGAATCCACCTTTGGATTCCACCGGACTCTTCAACTGCCTTAGCCAGCAGCATCTTTTCTAAAGTCCTACATTGTGGTCTACAGCGGGATCTGATGTCACCTGGCATCTATGCACCCAGCTCCCTGGTGTAGGTATCCTGGTTCCTTGAGTATCCAAGATTGGGATGACTCTCGAACCTTCTGTCTTCCACAGGGTTTCTTCAGGGTGCACTGGGAATAGTCCTTCTTCTTTGAAGTTGCAAACATGACTTTCTTGTTGACTTGTATTGAGTATTCTGCTATGTTTCCACTCTGCACACAGCCTCTGTGGGGTTCCTGGGTACTTACCTTCAGTAGTTTCTTCTGTCACCAGCTCTTCTGAGTCTCCTAGTCCAAGTTACAACTTCGGTCATTCCACTTTCTTAGTATATGGTTTGGTCTCCCCTTAGAGACCATTGTGTATTGTGCTTAATTACCTGTTCGCAATTGAAGTTTTGTGTGCATTTGTGTTGAAATCTCTGGGTAGGAGATATACCAATGTGTGAGTGTTGTATAATAAATAGATGTTTTTGATAGCTACACTATGTGGTTCTTTTTCGTTTAACCTACACTATATGATTAGATCTGGTAAAACAAGCCGCTTAACACTCCTTCTAGACTAAGCCTGAAGGCTGCTCTCCCCAGCTACCACTTAGAGAGCTTTCTATGGTTGCTCAAGACCACTAAAGTCACCATAAGGGTTGTCTGGATTATTGCAAGGTGTTTCACTTAAATAAGTGTGCACCATATACTAAGCCTGCCTCCTACACTTATTCTCTCCGCTAGTGGTTCCATGTATAGGGATATAGGCAGCAGAGAGAGTAGGCACCCCTGTCTGGCCCCCCTCTATATGTACAGGCTGGGAAAATATAATCCATTTACCTTCACTGTTGCAGATGGGCACTTACAGCTGTAGTTGATCTAAGCTCTAAATTTAGGAATGAATTCGTATTTGACCAGAACTTCTCTAGGTAGGTCCAAGGGCATTAAAGCAGCTCGTCAGGATCCAAGTAAACATTTTGTCATCTACGTTAATTAACAAGATGGGCTTGTAAAAGGGGCAGACAGGAGCCTTTCCTCTGTTTTGGTATGGCTAAGTTGAAGGCCTCTAGCACTGAGCTTGTGATTGAGCCCGTCTCGGCAAAGCTTTTCTACACTTTGGTGAAGACAGTGGCCAACTCCGGACAGAAAAGTTGATAAATCAGTGGTGTAAAGACACCAGGTCTCATTGCCTTCTCGATTTTCAGTTGTAATATACTGAAGATGACTTCTTCAATTTTTATAGGTGGTATAGGAAGTCTGTGTACTCTCAAGAAAGTGAAGTAACTGAGGCCTGCTGCAGGTAGCTCACTACTACATGACTGTTTATAGTTTGCATTATAGAAATGAACACACAAATCACAGAATGCATGCGCTATGTAATCCTCTTTGGTGTGGTTCTCACCCTTACTATCCCATACTGCTGTAACTCCGTCTGTTTATTCTGGCCCGCAACTTGTAAGGCAACACGTGGCTTCTTTTATTTCCCTCAACTAAGTATCTGTTTTGTCCACAGGAGCAAATACTCTGCTTTGTCTGTGTCAAGCATCTGCGAAATAGACACACTTGGGGATATTGGAGGCGTGATTAAAAATGAAAGTATGCCTATGTCTAAACTTGTAATTCTTTATGCTATTGAGATGAACACCAGGAAGTGATCCATGCATGTGCATAGTCGATGCCCATCAAGACGTCAGGTAATGCCCCATTGAAGGGAAGCAGGGGCTCCGAAGAGCGTGGTGGTGGCTGAAGTACTTCAGCGAGGAGGTTAATCTTGAGGGTCACTGCAGGCAGGTCACGGTCAAGGGCCTCAGCTGCTCTATGGAGCACCATAGTGTATGTGCTCCATAGCCACAGCAGGAGGAGAAAGAAACCCAGGATCAGAGGAGAAGTCAAGGCCACTGGCATCCTCTAGCTCTTCCGTCCATTCCTGTTCTGACCTGCACTGCCGTGCGAGAGGATCCTCAGACCCCTCCCAGTCGTACCCTTCTTCCACTGGCCGTGGAACAGGCTGCGGTGGTGGTGGTGGTGAGGGAACAGGGGAATACAAATGGTCGAACGGCGCCGGGAACGGCACCAGTCGACACCGGTCCGGCCCGTGTCCTAATTAGGGCCCCAACCAGGAGCAAAATTGTCCGGGAACTGCAACGGAGCCGGCGGCCAGGGAGGGCCCTCAACGCAGACTGCAGGGTGCAAAGGCGCGCCGACGGGAGCCTGACGCAAGGGAGGGCCCTCAACTGGGACCGCAGGGCCTGAAGGTGCACCGGCCGGAGTCTGAGGCCCGAAGAGGAGGTCCATGCCTGCAAGAAAATCTTGCACCTGGGCAGGAGTCGCCGACAGACCCGGATAAGGTTGGTAGGTCGCGGGACTGACAGGCTCCCCCTCGTCCGAATCTGGAGACCAACGAGGGGACTTCGGAGAGCGGAAACGCTCCTTCGACTTCTTCTTATGACGTCTCTTACCCGAATCCGAGTGGGAAGACGTCAATCCCGGGGAGCGAGGACGATGGCCCCGCGGGCGATTTCTCGAGCGACCCCTGGACCTCGACCGGCGCCTCCAGTAGCTTACAAGACCGCCCCCGCAAGGGCTTCGGAGCCATGGCCAGACAGTCAGAACATGACCTGGAGTCATTGTCGTGCTCCAGACAGTAGAGGCAGATGCCGTGGGGCGACAGGCCCCGCAGGATTAAAATCCAGACATCCCTACGTGGCACCAGGATTCAAAGACTAAAAAATGGAAGACAAAGTCTCAAACGTTTAGTCAAAAAGTGACTAGGGAACGTGCTCTAACCGGATCTGCACTTGCTGGCGTGGAAAAACAAAGAACTGACGTCGACGCGCATGGGTGGCGCCTAAGTAGTCTCTGTGACAAGTCTGACGCCTGGGGATATTCTCAGGTAAGGAATCTATCACTAACGTGTCTCTTTCAGATATGTTGGCAAGTGTGAGTCTAAGGGGACCCTCCTGAAGTAGGAGAACCAACATTTTACTTCTCTCTTTTTTACATGGTCTCAGTGACTGTCTGTTGGAACAATAGGATTGTTGTCCCACCCCACTTGTGGCTCAGTCCGATGATGAGCAATACCTATGGAACATCTTCAATCTGAGTCAGCAGACATCCTTCCTCAGTAAAAGGGTTTCTTGAATTTCGTCTCATGCAGTAAGGAAAATTTGCCAAGTATTTTGCTAGGAGGTTAAGGCCTCATACATGGAGACTAACAATTTTCAAAGGTGGGACCTTTGTGCCACATTGGTTTTGCTGTAAGATACATCCCTTATCTCCCAGTGGATCTTCACTCCCTAGGTGCATTGTGAAGATAGGTCTCAATGGCAGACGGATCCAAAAGTCCTGTGCAACCAAAATATCAATGTGAAACCTATGTAAAATAAACTTAACTAGACATATCCTTGTCTCCACTCGGGCTGGAACTGTTCAGAGCCATCTTCCCATCCTTCTGGTGTTCCCACTCCCCTACCAGGCCTCTAGGCTCAGGTCTGTGTCTGCTACTCTAGGGCTGTTACCCACAGCTTGTCAGGCCCGTAAAATTGCTGAGGTTCAGCATGTGGTCTTTCAGAGGAAACTTGTTTTATTTTTTAGGGTTGTCTCATTAGCTTAGGAGCAAGGATTCTGGTCCTGAGTCTTCTACGCCGCGCTGGATTTGTTTATGCCCTGCCTGTTAGGCACGACAGTGCAGCACACAGAGACCATGGCCAGGCTGATCTGCTTCTGTTTCTACTGCTCTGAATTGGGTGTTGCTATCCACTCACTCTGCAGGGGCACAAATGTCTGTTTTCGGGACACACGGCTCACTACCTTTGTTGATGGGACAAGTATGCATTCAGCATGACTCTCAGGGCATTTAAGTCCTGAGTTCCGTGCCCTAGGGTGAGCAGGACCTGCTCTGCTGTTCCTCTGAAGATGCCCCATCGGACACCCCCACCCGCCCCTGGTTCGATCCTGATCCAGCAGGACTCAATATCCATCCTCATAGTTCTGCCCTGCCAGACTGATCCGCTGAGCCCTGCATCTCCTTCAGTTACTATGAGATGCAGCGGCAGTGTCTGAAATCTATAGTGAGGTCCACCATTCCGTTCCCCCAGGCACAGTCCAATTTCTCATGTCGACACAGGAGACTGGGCCAATCCTCTATCAACCCTGTATCAAGGTCTGGTCAAGCATTGTGGTCCAGCATGACTTGTGCAACTGCCCTCCTCACCCACTCAGCTTCTGCAGACACTTGTTTGCATGTCTGGAGCACCTCCCTGCACCAGTGCCGGAGACAGAGAGCCACACCTGATGAGATCTCCTGGGCCCGACCAGAAGGACTAGCAGGACCATCCTACTTCGGCAATCTTGGTTTCACTTTGTTTTATATAACTGGGCTGATTATTTTAAATCTGAGAACTATGTTTTATGATATCAACACTATCATGAGGAAATTAAAAAAATCTGTTCAGGGCAACAATTAGTAAACTCAGGTTATAGCAGACATGAGCAATAAATCAGTCAAGAGTTTCATTGTTTCTTTAATTATTATGTAGGCACTGACATCTTAAAACTGTACGAACTACTAAAACAGGCCAAAGAATAATCAAAATGATAAACATCAGATTTAACCATGTTCATGTTTTGAGAGAGCATGGCATTGTTTGCTGGATAAGGCCTGTTTCTTCAGCTCTGTAAAAGAAATTGAAAAACTAGAACATTTCTGGACACACTGGCCAGTTTTGCCAAAATCATGAGCCAGAATATTTTATGATGATAAAGTAGATGCTTTTAAATGGAGCAATTTGACATTTAATTGTATGATGAATTTTGAGAAAAAATGTGACCTTAAAAAATTGCTCACATAGTGCAATAATCTAATTGCTTCTTTAGAAGTCGCATAATAGAACAAGTTACTTCGGTAACGATATATCTGTAAGAAACATTAGTTAGTTAGATTCCTCACCTTAGAATATCCCCAGGCGTCAGGATGGATCCGGAAAGATTTTTTGTCAGCAATACCCTTTGCGCGTCGCTAGGCGTCGTCTGCGGCTCCGCGTCCGTCGTCAGCGTCGTGCGCCGGAATGACGTCGTCAAAGTACTTAGACGCCGCCCTCCCGCGCTGATGTCAGTTCTTGTACATAGCTTTCCGCGCCAAGAACGCAGAGCCATGCAAGAGACCGACACTGGTGCCAAAAAAGTCTAGGGCCCTGCAAAGGATAACCTTAACCCTAGATGTCGGTTCGCAGAACGGGGAAGATGGGTGGGTCGGTGAGGAATCTAACTAACTAATGTTTCTTACAGATATATCGTTACCGAAGGTAAGTAACTTGTTCATCTGAAAGAAACACGTTAGTTAGATTCCTCACCTTAGAATAGATACCCCAGCAATACCAACCCCGGTGGTGGGTCTGCGAACCAAGATCACACCAGAAAGTCCTGGAGAACGGCCAAAGAAACCGTCTCTCCGGACTTGGCTGTCCAGGCAATAATGCTTGGCAAATGTGTGAAGCGAGGCCCACGTTGCTGCCTGACAGATGTCCTGCAAGGGGACTCCCCGACCCAGGGCAGTTGTCTCCGCTGTGGCCCGAGTGGAATGGGCCCTCAGCGCTACAGGAGGTTCCTTTTTAGCCAAGGAATAACAAGCTTTGATACACAATACGACCCACCGAGAGATGGTTCAATTGTGTACCGCCCTCCCCTTCTTAGTGCCCACGTAGCCCACAAAGAGCTGGTCATCCACCCGGAACTGCTTGGTGCGGTCCAAATAAAAGGACAGCGCCCGTTTTGGGTCCAGACGGTGGAGCCTCTCTTCCTCTTTCGAAGGGTGCGGAGGCGGAAAGAAGGTGGGCAACGTGACAGACTGCCCGATGTGGAAGGCAGTCACCACCTTAGGAAGAAAGGAAGGACGAGTCTGGAGAACAACTTTGTCCGGATGGCCAGAAAGCAAAGGAGGCTTAGAAGATAGAGCCTGGAGCTCACTCACCCTTCTAGCAGAGGTGATGGCAACCAGGAAAGCAGTCTTAAGAGTGAGAAGACGAAGGGGACAATTATGAAGTGGCACAAAGGGAGCGCACATCAGATATGTCAATACCAGGTTCAAATCCCACTGAGGCATTACGAAAGGGACAGGAGGAAACATGTGAGTAATGCCCTTGAAGAAGCGAGAAACAACAGGGGATTTGAAAAGAGAAGGCTGATCAGGAAGCCGTAAGAAAGCAGAGATAGCTGAAAGATAACCTTTAAGAGTGCCCAGAGCAGAGCCCTGCTGGGCCATGGAAAGAAGAAAGAGGAGAACCTCAGAAAGAGGGGGGAAAGGGGATCCATAGCCTTTGCTGTGCACCATGCCACAAATTTGTTCCACCTGCAGGCGTATACCGATTTTGTGGAGGGACGCCTGGCTGCCAGAATACCATCGCAGACTTCAGGAGGCAAGTCAAACGGCATCAACTGTCGCCACTCAATCTCCACGCATGGAGGTGGAGACTGGACAGGTTCGGGTGGAGGACCGTCCCCTGCTGCTGCGACAGAAGGTCCTCCCGAAGAGGCAGTGGTATCGGGGGATCGATCGACAGACTGAGTAGCTCGGGATACCAGTACCTTCGTGCCCAATCCGGAGCCACCAAGATGACTTGGGCCCGGTCGCGCCTGATCTTCTTCAGCACTCTGGGCAGAAGTGGTATAGGCGGAAAGGCGTACAACAAACCGCAACTCCACTCGCGACGAAAGGCGTCCCCGAGCGAGTGCCGCCTTGGAAACTCCAACGCGCAGAACTGCTGACATTGCGCGTTCTCTTCGGTGGCGAATAGATCTAACCAAGGCTCTCCCCACTGCCGAAAGAGACCTTGCTCCACATCCGAGTTGAGACGCCATTCGTGATCCATCATGCACCGGCAGCTGAGTTCATCTGCTCTGGTGTTCAGAGAGCCCGCCAGATGTTGAACCACCAGGGTGATGCCCTGATGTTCCAGCCATGTCCAGAGGCGCAGAGCCTCCTGACAAAGGGTCCACGACCCCACCCCGTTTGTTGCAATACCACATGGCAGTGGTGTTGTCCGTGAACACCTGCACTACACTTCCCCGGACAACGGGAAGGAATGCCTTCAGTGCAAGTCGGATCGCTCTCAGCTCCAAAAGGTTGATATGGAGCTGAGACTCCGCCGAAGACCAGAGTCCTCTGATCTCCACCTCCCCCATGTGTCCCACCCATCCCAGTAGGGACGCATCCGTCACTACTACGTGCTCGGGTTGGGGTAGGGAAAGGGATCTGCCCCTGACCCAATCGCGGTCCGTGAGCCACCACTGCAACTGTCTTGCAGTGCCCTCCGAGATCAAGACATGGTCGGACAGGTTGCCCCGATGCTGGGCCCACTGAAACTTCAGGTCCCACTGCAGAGCCCGCATTCGCCACCTGGCGTGATGCACTAACAGGATGCAGGAGCCATCAGCCCCAGAAGCCGCAGCACTAACCTGACCGAAACCCGGGATAGAGGCCGAAAGATGGGAAGCAGAGCCTGAATATCCCGGACTCGCTGTTCCGGAAGATAAGCCCGGAACTGTGCAGAGTCCAGAACCGCCCCGATAAAGAGGAGCGTTTGTGAGGGACTCGGATGTGACTTCGGCACATTGATGGAGAACCCCAGCAAATGCAGTAGGTCGGCCGTAGTCTGGAAGTGGGAGACTACTTGCTGGGGCGAGCTTGCCTTCAACAACCAGTCGTCGAGATAGGGGAAGACTGGAACCCCTGATCTGCGCAGATGAGCTGCGACCACCGCCATCACTTTCGTGAACACCAGAGGGGCACTGGTGAGTCCGAAGGGGAGCACGGTAAACTGAAAATGCTCCTGACCCACCGTGAACCGCAGGTAACGCCGGTGGGCCGGCAGGACGGGGATGTGGAAATAAGCGTCCTGCAAGTCCAACGCTACCATCCAGTCTCCAGGGACTAGGGCAGCCAGAACCTGAGCTAAGGTGAGCAACTTGAACCTCTCCTTCCGGAGGAAGGCATTGACGCTCCTGAGGTCCAAGATAGGGCGTAGGCCCCCTTTGCCCTTCTTGGGAACCAGAAAGTAGTGGGAATAACAACCACGGCCTACTTCTGGACCAGGAACGCGCTCGATGACCCCTTTGGCCAAAAGGGCCGCAACTTCCTCCTGTAGAAGATTCAAGTGATCCTCCCACATGTGGTGGCACTGCGGTGGCATGGCTGGAGGGGTCCTCTCGAAGGGGAGGGAGTAGCCCCTTCGGACGATTTGCAGCACCCACCTGTCCGAAGTGATGGAACGCCAGTGGAGCAGCTGATGGGGAACTCTGCCTCCTACTGGTGTGGAATGGACCTGAAAGGACTAGGAGGGCTTTGAGGCGGATGCTGCTGGGGTGGATGTGGATGGACCGGCACGTTGTCCCCCTGTACCGCCTCGGCGGAATCCACGCCCGTGACCGCGTGGAGGTTGGTTATGCGGCCTGTGGCTAGGCGGACGTGAGGGGGAGCCCTTTCCTTGGCCGCGAAAGGGGCGAAAAGCGGAAGTTTGTGGACGTTGGCCGAGAGACCCAAGGACTTGGCCGCAGCCCTGGAGTCCTTAAAGCGCTCCAGCGCACTGTCCGCTTTGTCACCAAAGAGGCGACTGCCATCAAAGGCCATGTCCATGAGGGTGTTCTGGACATCCCCGGAAAAAGTCGTGGACCGCAGCCAGGCGTGACGACGAAGCGCCACTGTGGACGACATTGCCCTGACCAGCGAGTCTGTCGTGTCCAAACCACATCGGATGGCATACCGCGCTGAATCCCGCCCCTCGCCAAGAGCCTCGGCGAGCCGCGTCTGGGCCTCCTCCGGACACAGGGGCAGCACCTCCTCCAAAGAGAGTGGGAGTAACGGTCCAAGATACAAGCGGTGTTAATAGACCGCAGCCCTAAAGGGAGGAGAACAGCTTTTTACCAAACTGCTCCAGTCTCTTGGATTCCCGATCCGGGGGAGCGGACGGGAAGGAGGTCTGGGAAGTAGAGGCCTGGATAACCAGGCTCTCAGGTGTGGGGTGTTGGGACAGGAAACTGGGGTCGCCCGGTGCAGGGCGGTGGCGCCGGGCCACGTTCCGGTCCACAGGACGTACTGTGGAGGGCTTGGACCAGGTGCCCTTCAGAACGTCCATCAGTGCTTCGCTAAACGGCAGCAGAGGCTCCGAGGAGCTTGCTGACGGTTGGAGCACTTCAGTGAGGAGGTTAGTCCTCACGGCCAAAGTAGGGAGCTCCAGCCCAAGGGCTTTGGCCGCCTTACGCAACGCCACAGAAAAGGTAGCACCTTCCTCCGAAGCCACAGTAGGAGGAGAGATGAAGCCAGTGTCAGGGGAGGTGTCAAGGCCACTGGCATCCCCCAGCTTATCTGCCCAGTCCTGTGATAACTGACCCTGGCGGGTCAGAGGGTCATCAGACCCCTCCCAGTCGCCACCGTCATCCGATTCCTGGTAAACAGGTAGAATGATCGGAGCTGGGTGGAAGATGAAATGGTCACCCATCAGTGTCGGATGCGGCGCCGCACGGCGCCGCACCGGCGTCGGACCCGGACCGGGACTGAACTGGGGAACGGTGTCATCCGGAGACGGCGCCGGGGGTGGTACCGGTGTCGGCGGAGGAGGGGTCGTGAGGTTGACCGGCACTGACTGAGATCCAGGCCTGGATCCCACGGGAACTGCGGCGTCGGGACCGAAGTCAACGACGGCGCCGGGGCCGGAGCCGCCGGCTCATTAGGCCTCCCAGTCGAGCCCGCGGGGCCCGAAGGCGCACCGGCAGGCATCGACAGCAGAGCCAGGCCCCTCATGGCCGAGAGGAAGGCACTGATCTCCGCCGGAGTCGCGTCCATCCCAGCGACCGGCGGGGAATGGGGACGGACGCGGCTCCTGCGGCTCCGTCGGAGCCACGGAGGTGGTACCACCCGGACGCTCGACCGAGTCGCGCGACCGGCGAGGGGAGTCCGAAGAGCGATGTCGTCTCTTGGACTTCTTACTATGCTTCGACTTACCCGAAGACTTGGAACCTGACGAGCGGTGATGATGGCTGCGGCTCCGCGACCGGTCCCTCGACCTCCTCCTTGACCGGGACCGTGAACGGCGCGGAGCCGAGTGCCGGAGCTCGAGAAGCTTGCGGGACCGCTCCCGCCTTGCCTTCGAGGTCAAGGCCCGGCAGTCGAGGCCCGGCAGTCGAGGCACGACTCCGCATCGTGGTCGGCCCGAAGGCAGTAAAGGCACCGGCGGTGGTGGTCCGTTACCGACATCAGTCAGGAGTCACAGGCTTTGAAACCAGGCATCCTACCGGCACCAGTATCGAGTCGACGCGAGTAGACAAAAGAGTCCAAAAAGTTTAGTCAAAAAGTGACTAAAAAGGTAAGCTCTTCCCGGATCGGTGCTGTCTGGCGTGGAAAAAAGAAGAACTGACGTCAGCGCGCGAGGGCGGCGTCTAAGTACTCCGACTACATCAATCCGGCGCACGACGCCTACGACGGACGCGGAGCCGCAGACGCCTAGCGACGCGCAAAGGGTATTGCTGACGAAAATGTTTCCGGATCCAGCCTGACGCCTGGGGATATTCTAAGGTGAGGAATCTAACTAACGTTTCAGATACAGTATATTCTTGCTTTGTAAATTAAACATTTTTTAAATGATGATGATAAATTCTCAAAAACTAAGTTTAATGGGCAGTGACCTTTCTACCACTTCTTAGAGACCCAAAACTTCACGTCACAAAATGTTTTCAGAACTTTCTTGCATACGCCTGGGGTAATGGAAAATGCTTCCACTCCTCTCTGAACCATTGCCTTTTTGAATCTTGGTTGCTCACTGAGGAAGAGCAGGCTCCAGGCAATGGTTATAAGCAAGAGGATAACCTACCTTAAATAACTAATTATCTCCAAATGGAAGAAAAGGCGCCTACCTGTTTTGTGCTGCTCTGAAACTTTGTCCATTGAGAGATCAAACAAGTTTGTCTCTTGCTCAAGGTACGAAGATGTGAGCCACAACTGCTGGTGCACAGAAAGAGCAAAGTTCCTGGCCTGGTGGCACAATCATTCAGGCCACAGGACATGAGCAGTCTCTGTTGTTCTTCTGGGGCAAAGTGTGGGAACAAAGAGATTTACCCATCAAACTCACACCACAGAAACCATAACTGAACCTGATGGCATTGCCATTGAGAGGGAGAGACAGCTGGATGGTATATTTCGCAGCACCCTTGTTATTCTTTCCTTGGCCTCCTTCCTCATGTAGGAGAGAAACATGTTGGGCCCAATTCAGAGTTTGATGGAATGGTACTGTGCCAGAAATGTGACGGATATGCTTTCTCACCTTATTACAAGTGCCCTAGCATATAACACACTTGTAAGAAGGTAGACTGGATATACGTCACTTTTGTGATGGAGTAACCTGTACACCAAACTCTAAATCAGGCCTTTTGACCCTTTAGGGAACAGCCATCACCATAACAGACTGAGGAGGAATTCTCGAAGAACAACATTCAGCTCTCATTTAGAGCCTATTACTAGCTACCCAATTACTATGAAATTGCTGGCACAGACAAAGGTTTTCTCCAGATCTGCAAACTTGCAAACTTGCTTGAGGACTTGAGGCTTATAGACCACAACAGAATTCAGTGGAGAAGTTCATGCTGCCACCAGGACCCAGATGCCCCCTTTCTCCAGAGCATTTTCTTTTTTTTTGAATATATGGGCATAGAGACATCTGGTCGGGCAGGGAGAGGCAACTGATTACCCTCTCAATGGTTGTGTTTTACCTCTAAAATATAATGACTAAATGGAAAAGACGTTTTGCTGAGTCCACAGTCAAATGGTGCAAAAGCTGTACAAGTGGAACATGTGGTCTAAAAGTCAAATGCCAAATCTAGAATGTAGTGTAAACTTACACTACAGATGTGTGTAAATTAAAACACAACAAAAAAATTGACAGGCAGCCCGGGGACACCGCAGCCACAATGTGTACATGTTAAAATCAACACATTTTGACATGCAGGCCTACAGTAGAAATTAAATGCCTCTCTATCTCAAGGGATCCTTCCAGAATGCCTTAAAACAGGTCAAGTCGTCCCCATCATCAAAAAACCCACAGCGGACCCAGGAGAACCAAACAACTTCCGCCCAGTAACCAATATTCCTATACTAGCCAAACTAATTGAGAAATGTGTACAAAATCAACTGAACCATCACATCGCAAATTTCAAGCTGCTAGACGACTGTCAGTCTGGATTCAGAACAGGCCACAGCACGGAAACAGCGATCCTACATACTGTAGACTATGCGCTACAGGCCCTAGATCACAATAGAATATGCCTACTAATCTTTCTTGACCTGTCGTCAGCTTTTGACACTGTAAATCATGAAAAGCTACTAGCCAGGCTGCATGACAGGATGGGATTGTCAGGAAATGTGCTGAAATGGTTTGAATCCTTCCTTCAGAACAGAACGCAAAGATTCCTGGTCAACCAGACATTATCCCAATCATGCCCAAACTCAATTGGAGTCCCTCAAGGATCCACACTTTCTCCATCACTCTTCAACCTGTATGTCGAACCCCTTACAGAAATTCTCAGAGATGCAAGAATAGCATACCACATGTATGCGGATGACACACAGATATACATAAAGATCAAGTCGCTGGAAGACATCAAATTAATGAATGAGGCCTTAAAAATGTCTTTACATTGGTTAACTAGCAATCATCTGAAGATAAATGCACAAAAAACTGAATTCCTATTAATCTCACCACCAAAGAATCAGACAGAAGCGAAAGAATGGACAGAAACGATCACAGCACTAAACTGCAAACCTACGCTAGTTGATTAAGCGAAATCACTAGGAATCACACTGGACAAGAACTTAGACATGAAAGCCCACATTAAAGCAATGGCAAAAAGTGCCCGATTTCACTTGAACTACATTAGAAAAGTGAAACCATTAAATTCAATGACAGACCCCAAATTGGCAGTCCAATCTTTAGTTATCTCAAGGATTGAATATGGACTTACAACCTTAGCAGGTCTACCTAAAACTTCCACAGCACCACTAAAAACATGTCTTAATGCAGCCGCAAGACTTATAACCGGATCGAGGAAATTTGACCACATTTCCCCACACCTAAAAGCATTAAACTGGTTACCTTACGAAGCCAGAATTCAACTTAAAATGGCATGTATTACACACAAAGCGCTCCACTATGAAACACCGAAATATTTGGCCAAGAAAATTGAACTATCGGGGGGAAACATACCTGCCAGGAGTGCTAAGGAGATGCTGCTGAGACCACCGATCTTCCGGAAGAAGAAAACATATGACAGAGCTTTCTCCGGAGCAGCCCCCAGAATTTGGAATTCACTCCCTCCAAACATTAGGAAAATTCCTAACACAGCAACATTTAAGAGGGAAGCGAAGATCTTCCTGATGAGTAAGTTCCTTTCGTAAATAAAACGGCTCATCACAGCACTATGATATAGATGCTTTCACAACAGTCATTCGGATTTTGTAAAGATAATCGCATATCCACCTACGATTCTATTCTTATCGAGGCGCACAGACGTAGAACGCTCAGAAAAAGACGCTTCGGATCATGCATATTTGGATATCCCAGTTCACTTGTACAATAAGCAGTTTCCAATAGCGTGATTGGGAAAATTGAAGTTAATCATTCAGGGAAATAACAATATATATGTGATTACTGACAACACATGGTAACCTAATCCTGTCATTGTATTTTTTGCTTGTTAAATAATGTATAGTTACATACCTAAGCTACCTCATAGCGCTGTAAATCGTCCTGCTACTCATATTGTATTCGTGCTCAACTTACCTTTTGTTATTGTGAAGCGCTCTGATACCCAAGGGTCACGTTCGCGCTATATAAAACTATATAAATAAATCAAAAAATCAAAAAAATCTGCAAGACTTCATAAAAGATGCATAATGTCAGAAGTTAAATATAAATGTTAAACTATCTTAGGTTTCTGTAGTAAAATGAATCCTAAAGAGCTGTAGTAAATTTGACAACAAAGTGCTGCTTTTAATTAAGATTGTAGCGATTGTGCTTTTGCAGAGTATGCTCCATGTTTTAAATGCCAAATATTGTGTCTTGGGCTATGAGCAAACAGAACTTTTACACTTCTGATATTTTGTTAATTAGAGAAAATCTAATTCAGTGGCAAACTCAGACCTTTAAGTAAAAGTGGCATACAAATGATTTATTAAAGTATTATTACATTCTTCCTTTCCTCTATTGGTGTCAAAACCAAAACTGCCCAGAGAGGACCCTTCCTTGGTAGCAGTAATTAGCTATTCTTCACCACCCAGAACTTTGGGAGTTTTCATATTGGGTTGCCTGTAATCATTTCGTAATGTTGGAACACAAAGGACATAGGTGCAATGCCTAATCTGAATAGAAAAAAACTGTGATTTCAAGGAGGTTGGAGAACACTGACAAAAGATCTAAAGTTCCACAGTACTCAGCCTAGTGAAAATGGGACTTTTTGGCTAAATGGCCCCTGCTTTGGGCTCACCATACGCAAAAGAAGGAAATATAATTACAGGAAACACCAGAACTGTACTAAGCAAAGACATGAAAATGATGAGAGGAGAAGCTTATGTTTCACTCACACAAAGATAGGCGTGGTATTCGCTTAGCTCACTTTTCTGTAAAAAAAAAAAGTAGAGACTGTGAAACAAATGTTGTCACCGACATACGGGCACCACCCTCCAAGAGGAGAAAACAGACAGTTAAGAGGGGGGCCTGGCTAGCCGAAAATGGTGCCAGACACGAGGCGATGAAGCGGCAGCGTCCCTCGTGGCAACAGTGATCCTGAGAGCCAGACTCAGGGTGAGCTTGGAAACCATTGGGGAGCCTGTCCGGCCTGGGTAAGTCCTGTACAGAGGGGAGAAGCACAGCAGCAAGATGGTGCCAGGCCAATAAATGGACCGTGCACTGACTGAGATGGGCCCGCCCAGCCGCAGAGAGCCGGGAGAATTAGCTGGCCGTCCCTAAGGCAACTGGGACCCAGGCTGCGCGGGGTAGAGGAGTCCCAACATGGATTGCTGTGGGCTGAAGCGGCCTGACAAACAGAGGAATTGGGTGAAAAGCTACATGGAGAGCAGGACACAAGCGGGCTCAAGTCAAGGCTTGACCCTGAAGATCCTCTTCTGGAATGTGAATGGCCTGGGGGATAAACTCAAGAGACGGGTGGTAAGTGAATACCTGCTGCGATATAACCCCTAACACAGGATTTGGGCTGTACAGAGGCATCAGACAAAGGTGGCGGTTGTAGCCATTACTATTTGCAGTGGCCCTGGAGCCACTGGCGGTCTGGGTCCATTTGGATGCACAGATCAGAGCTCTCCAATGGGACTTGGGTGATAAGATGTCATCTCATTATATGCTGACGACACCATTCCATATCTGGTGGACCTGTCAACTTCCATACCAAGCACCCTGCATATACTGGAAGTCTTTGGTTCATATGTGGGCTACGCATTAACTGGCACAAGTCGGTGGCGTTCCCCATAGCGAGAAGGCCTAGACCAGAAGCGGTACTACCTATTTCGGTGGGCGACTCAGGGGTTCCGGTACCTCAGTATTTTTCAAACTTCAGATCGCGCTCTGTTTCTTGAAAATAATCTACTGAAGGTCCTTGAGGCATACCGCCTTAATGTGGAGGAAACTCCCTTTATCCATGCAGGTATGGGCGGCCCATTATTAAATTATTCATCTACCCAAATATGTAAATGTATTGCAGAACGCCCCCTTCCCGATCTCAGATAAATTCTTTCAGACTGTGGATGGGACCATGAGGGTGCTACTGTGGGGCAGTGTCTGCGAGGATGCTAGATGAGGGGCACCCATATCCACAGAATATGGGAATATCCAGAGTTCCGGGTCTATTGGGAGCAGTGAGGCAAACGGCTATCGGAGGCATTGGGTTATGGGCTGCAACTCACGCTCCAGCTGATCTCCCTGGGCAACTGGGGAGAATAATCTTTGGATTGATATGCCCTGTTTTTAGCAACCTGACCTTGATGGTAGCCTGTTAGGATCTCCTTACGCCCTGTAGAGTGAGGACTTTGCTGACCGGATGGGAGTGGGAATAAGGCGTAGGTTAGTGCATGGGAGTGAAGAGGTTGATATATCATGTGAGATGATGCCCATGTCAATTCGGGAAGACCTAGAGTCCATGGAAGGAAATGAAAGAGGAGATGGGGTAGAGTTCCAGGGGAGAAACAAGACTAGGAGGGGGTCCAACTCGGGCCCTGGAAAAGTCCATACGGACTCAAGGACAATGAGTGAGAGGACTGGTGAGGTATCAGAGCTGGAGGAAGCTGGCTCTCTATATACTATACCAAAAAGAGATATAGTGCGCAGAGAGTACATTTGCATACGCAGCCTCGACTTACAAGACCAGTCTTCGTAAATTAAGGTCAGTATTGGGCACGGTTCAGTTCAGCTGGTATATTTCATATCGGCACCCTAATATAGGTCTAGAGAACATCGTACTCTTTCCCTAAATAATCTCCCCTTCATTTCATATGAACGAGCCTTATAAGGACATAACTCCAAATAAGGACAGAATGCCTTATAGGGACTGAATGCCTTATAAGGAATGACACCTTTTAAGGACTAAACCTTTAACCTAGTTCCGTGACGAGGGTGGGTTTTGTCCGATCGATATTGCTAAGACTTCATCCTTAGCACATATGAATAATTTATGAGAACACTCTCCAGGGGGCATACTTCACCTCTCCTATCAACGCACCAAGGTTTAATGCCCAACGTCATCCTCATACTGAACAATGGCTAACACACGCACAGACTGTATAAATATAGCACCCCTTGCTATCAGTAAGCAGGATGGAACCGAGACTTCAAGGCCGACACACTGACCAGAGACGCTGCAGCTCTGGCATGTAATCGCTCCAGCTGACAGTGGTCTGACCATTCATTGCGGGGTGTCCCACACTCTCACTATTCAGGTAATGGGGTGCAACTAAATCCTAGTGGGATTCTTGGCTATTAGACTATTAGGCTCTTAGGCTTATTAGCTCTTTCGCACCTACTCACATGCTAGGTACACTCAGGTACATCTAGACAGGCATCTTAAGAGTACGCACTTTATTTTATAAATGCATTTTATATTCATGTATATGTTCATGACTATAGAAAAATGGTAGAGCTGTACTATTCTTTTTTGTTCACTGTACTGCTGATTCTATATCTCTGCTACTGTGTTACCGTTGTAGCAGCACATATATTTTACATGAGAAAAACAACGGTACAATAAATTCTTATTGTAAACACGCCCAACTGTTTCTTCTGTGCATCTCTCTGAGAGAAAACGACTAAACACGATTTGACTGGGTGAAAAGTAGTATATGGTTTCCACGTGTCTGAGGAATCAGGGTTTGTTGTGTTCTGAGGTTGCCAAAAACTAATCGCTCTGATAAAAGGAGATTCTAGTGGCACTGCGAGCTAGCTAATGCAAAAATAAGCTAACATACTCGGCGGGGGTGTACAGAGTCAGTCTGCCACCAGACCGACAGTTTATGTTATCCGTAAACAGCGCAGGTCCTGCATGAAGGGTATTAAGGAACTACACTACACCACCAGCAGCACAGGGGCAGCAGGGTGCAGGTGCAAGGTTGGGCGCCCAATACAAATCAATTGGGAATAGGGCAATCGGACAGAGGCTGCTTACAGGTAAGTAGCAGTGGCTTGCGGGACCAGGGCTTGATATACCGGTCACCTACTATAAACCATGGCATGGTACTCAAGAAGTAGTCCCCAATGATTTGGGAACATTTGGAACACCAAAGCTGAGATTTCAGAATTGCTGAAACTTTGGACACTTGTTTCATTGTTTTTCTAAACATGCCCACATAAGCGGACTTTGCTTTAAACAACAATTTATTTACAGAAATCCATTCCTTCTCTGTATTGTTCTGAATACAATAAATACAAAATATTGTAATTCACTTTTCAATTATATCTTGAGCTCAATATCAAATTTGCGTAATTTTTGTGCCATTTTGTTTTCCTTTTTAGATAATTTGGTTTGGGAATTGTATTTTCTAACTTCACAATTATGTTTGGTGTTATTCTTCAAACCCACATGCATTTTCCGAGAGAAGCCAGTCCTCTTCTTCCAATTTACAAAGGTGTAAGCAGGATTACTAACAGAAGAACAAGTTGCTTACCTTTGGTAACACTCTTTCTCGTGGATACTCTAACTGTAGATTCCTAACTTTTAGAAAATCTCCAGGCTAGAACCGGATGATTAAACACATTGCTCCTGCATGTTAGTAGGTAGCGCTTTGAGGCTACAAACGGACTTTGATTCACTGCATCAGTAATGATAGCGCCGCATATAGGCGCCACATATGCACACTGTCAGTTTATTTCTTGAATCCGTCTGCACCCTTAGACGTAGACCCCAACAAAACTTAGCGGTATTAGAATTTGGCTCTCTAATTTGGGACCTTTGTAGATGGATAAAAGAAACCATTGCACAGAATGGGGAGAAAGGAGGGCAGAGAGGAACCTGCAGTTAGAATATACACCAGAAAGAGCGTTACTGAAGCCAAGTCATTTTTTCTTCTGATGGATATTTCCAACTGCAGATTTCTCACCTTTAGACTAGATACCAAAGCAGTACCCTTCCATGGTGGTGGTTTTATGGAATGGCTCAGACCAAATATTTCTGCAGGACTAAATGACCGAAATGCCCTTCCTGGTGGAGCTTGCTATCAAGGCAGGTGTGATTTGTGGACAGGTGTACTGACGCCCACATCGCAGCCTGACAGATATTAGGGACAGAATCTTCACATTTTAGCGCAGTAGACGCAGCCTTGGTCCTGGTGTAAAGGGCCCTCAATCTCTCCAGAGGCGGCTTCTTGGCCAGTGTGTAGCAGATCTTAATACAGAGGACTATTCACCGTGACAGTACTTTTCAGCACTGCTTTGCTTTTCTTTGCCTCAGAATCCTCTACAAAGAGATGGTGGTCTACTGATTGGTTTTTAATTCAGTCAATGTAAACGTTTAAAGCTCTTTTGGAGTCCAGCCAATGAAGTTTTTCCTTCGCTTTCGAGAGCTGAGCGAAGCATAGAAGGTTGGGAGAGTGTTGGACTGCCCAATGCGAAAAGCAGCCATGACTTTTGGCAAAAAGACTGCTCTGGTCGCCAACACCACTTAATCTGGGGGAAAAAGTGGTGTAAGGCAGGTGCATCCAGAGAGCTTGGAGTTCACTTACTTGGAGAGCCAAAGTCACCATGACCAGGAGCCACAGATGACAGCTGTGCACTGGTTCGAATAGCTTACACATGGGATAAGGGAGGACCAAATTAAGATCCTGCTCTGACATCACAAGGCGTTAAGGAGGAAACACATTAGTCAAACCTTTTACACCTTGCATCAAAATAGGTGTGGCTTGGCCAACACAGCCGTAGAGAGACCTCCTGCACAAGGAAATCTTAATTTGAGTAAGGACGATGGTGTCCACTGTAAGCCCTTCCTGGGCCAAAGATCAAACAAATGGGACATCCAACAGATTAGCCTCTAATGAGTCAGTATTGTGAGAGCCACACCAGGCTACAATCGTATCCCAGCAAACAGTGTAGCCAGATTTTAAAGAAGGAAGCCTTGCAGCAGGAGGAAATCTACAACTTCAGGAGGAAAACTGAATGCAGTCAAATACTGCTGCTCAATCACCACACAGGGAGAGACAGATTGTACAAGTTTGGTTGCAAGACCCTACCCTGCTGCTTGGACAGGAAGTCCTCGCAAAGTGAAGCCTGATCAGGGGGCAGAAGTTCTGGGTATGACTTGGGCCCTGTTCTCGTTATTCTTTAGAAATCTTGGAAGTAGAGGCAGTACCAGAAAGAAATACAGGAGTCCCGTGATCCACTCCATCCGGAATCTGTCTCTGAAAGACAGCCTTTTTCAAAACTCCAGAGCACAAATGTTTTGACATTGTGTGTTCTCATCGGTGGTGAAAAGATCTGGCCAGGGCTTTCCCCATTGATGGAAAATGCACTGTGCCACTTCTAGAGGGCTAACTGCCTTTCGTGAGCTGCAGTCTCCTCTAAAGCCTGGATGGAATCAGACCAGTACCCCTGGTGTTGGGCCGATTGAAACTTTAGGTTTCACTGCCGAGCCTGCATATGCCACACGGTATTGTCAACAAGCAGGATTTAGGATACCAAGACACCCAGAAGTCTCAGAGCCACTCTCACTGAGACCCAAGACTGAGGCCGAAATATCTGATCAAAGATTCAATATTCTGGACTCACTGTGCTTGAGGGAAGGCTTGAAGCTGCTCTGCATCCAGAAAGCTTTCAAGGAAAGGGAGTCTCAGCAAAGGAGTCAATTGTGACTTTGGCTAGTTGATAGTGAACCTCATTGATATCAAGAGGTTCACCGTCGTCGTCCGGAGGTCGGATGCAACAGACTGTGTCAAGCACACCTTCAAAAGCCAGTTATCAAGATCGGGTAAAACTGGAATCACCGACCTCCAAAGGTGCGCTACGAACACTGTCATCACTGTTGCGAACACACGAAGGCACTGGTGAGGCCGAAGAGGAGCATGGCAAACCGGAGGTAGTGTCAGTAGGACGGCAAAACAGTCTTGCAGGTCTAGAGCCACCATTCACTTGCCTGGGTCCAGGGTATACAGAACCTGGGCCAGCATGAGCATTGGACTTGGTCCAGGTGCATCATTACAGGATCGGGATAAGATGAATTTGGCTCGGGGAAAGGACTACAGGAACGTAGTCTTTCTCTAGTGGCATTGGACCAGTGTCAACGTCAAAGGTATCGGAGAGGAACCCAAGATGGCAGACCTGCTGGTGGTAACTCAGCTAGAAGCCTCAGCGGATTCTTGGGACTCAACAGACCACTGAGGGTAGCACACTGAAGGGGCCTTCTTTAAAGACCTAAATCTGCTGCAATGTTGCCAAATGGCCCTGGAATGTCTGGTTCATCTGGATCAGCTGCGGAATCAGCACCTCGGTGCGGGACTGGGAGCAAGACAAACAGGCACCCATACGTCCTCAGGACTTCTCGGACGGAGAATGGTGAAGCTGGGACGAATCCCCCTTGGCCTTATTCTGCTTGGTCGGATAGAAAGACTTGATTTCTTGGAATGTGGCGAGGCCCTGTCGCAGGAATGGGCCCACATCCTTGACTTTGAGTGGGGCTGATCTTAAATCCTCAGAGACAGCACTAGTATGGTGTAAAATCCACTGAACCCAAGCAGTTTCCCAAGAGCACTGTGTGCATGAATGTATACTCTATTTATATAGTGCAAACCCGGCTGAAAGGCAGTTGAGTGCTGCAGATGTGTGGAGCAAACTGGCTTCCCCTCCCGGTCCTCTGAACTGGAACGAAGGATGACAAGGTCACATACTACTGGGTCTAATGCAACTCTGGTGCTAAAGTGACCTCGCTACTAGGCTGCCAATGGGACCTGAGAGGCTAGTTTGGCAGGGACTGATGCTGCCACCGATAGGGTGGAGGCACTGATGTGTCCAAGCACTGAGAAGACAAGTCTATTGCAGTGATACTCTACATTCGCTGACTGTGTGGTAACCTCCCACTCAACTGCCATGTGCACAACATTGGAGATTGGCTGAACCATGGGAGCAGAGGAGAAGTCAGCAGCTACAATAGTTTAGTCAGAGAGTTATCATTTTAAAAATGTCACCAGCCTGTTCGGCAGATTTTCACTATCCACCATGTCAAGATGTTCAGATAAAAGAAACCCTGCAAGTTTTTGCATCTTTTTCTCTTCTCCAAAAAACAACTTATGAAGCTACACATAACAGGAGGAAAGAACTGCCATGCTTTTGCAAGAGGCAGTTTGGGAGTGGATGAAAGTTGATGGCAGTAGGTTTTAAATTTCCAAAACTGATCTTACAGGTTGAAACTTACGTGAATATATCAGTGATATGCTGACTGCTTTGTTCCTGCCTGTTATGCTCAGAATGTAGTTACTTCTCTTTATATAATAATGTTTTATGCAACACTTTAGCTTCTTGTTAGTACTGGTGTAAGAAACTGGGTTATTAGTTGAGAGGGGTTAAAGTCCCACTAAGGATAACATCAAAATCCTTGTCAGGTGATCCATATAAGTCACTAAATTAACCTGTGCTTAACCTCTGGTAGCTTGGCACAAAATTAGACTGGCTTCACTTAGGGGTAATTTGTCAAGTATTTATGCAGCATACAAACAGTAATGAAGCAAAAACACAACAAGAAAATTCCCAAACCAATTTAGAAATATAGAGTACATTTTCATTAATAAAATTATTCCAAAACGAACAAAATCAGTAAAACAGGAGATATACATTTTTAAAGTTTTTAGTAAAACAGCACCTAAAAGCACAAAGCGCCACTCAGTCAAATGTGCGAACTATATCGGGGAGAAGTCACAGGTACAGGCTGTCTGTAATGGAGAGTGGGCTAAGTACTGTGACCAGGCTAGTTACCTTCTAAAGTCTGGTGTGAAGAATTCCATTTCCGTTGAGGACAGGCTGTGAAGAGGAGACTTTCAGCGCGAGGAGCTGGTCAAATGACACGAATGGTCGTAGCTGTAGCGCAATTGTTGTGGTGAATCGGCGTGGATGGTCACTGTCAGAGAAAAGTGCAGGAATCACGATGCCAATTGGCTGCTGTCTGCGAGAAGAGCATGGCACATCGGAGCTTCATGCTGGCTGTCATTGCAGCAGCAACATTTCGGCGCAAACAGGTCTGTTTACGAGAAGCCCCACTTCAAGATTTTCCCTTTGTCTTCTTGAAGGAGCTTTTACTGTTGCCAGCCAAGGGACCAAGACCTTGGGAGCACCTCTTAGGGAAAAGGACTCATCCCAGTAGAAGCCAGTAGCAGGGCTCAGGCAGGTCCAGGTGCAGGGAGGTCTTTGGAAGCTTGCTTTGTCCCTGTAGCTCACACAGGAGTTCAGCCACTTGACCTTTGGAGTCACTCTGGTCGTCCTTGTTTCAGGGGGGCAGAGCCAATCTTCCTTCCTCAGACATCAGGCCAGCAAGGCAGTCCTTATCACAGCAAGGCAGCAGGACAGTCCCTCTGAACATTCCATAGGTCCCGGAATGATCTGATCAGTGACCCTCGACTGGATATGCTCATTCCTCTCCAGCAGAACACAGCAGGTCTGACTCCCACACTTCCTCTCGGATCCCACACCGACCACCTGCGGAGTTCCCCAAGGATCCTCCATCAGCCCCACCCTGTTCAACGTCTACATGGCCCCGCTCGCACCCACTGTCAGATCCCACGGACTCAACATTGTATCCTACGCAGATGACACCAAACTCATCCTCTCTCTATCCAACGAACCCAAGGTCTCTAAACACAACTTTCAAGAAGGAATGAAAGCTGTCCCCAGGTGGATGAAGAACAGCTGCCTACAACTCAACACAGACAAAACTGAAGTACTCATCATGGGCCCACACCCCGATGCCTGAAATGGCACCTGTTAGCTCCCTGCCCTCAGGAAGCTGCCCTCCCCCACGGACCACGCAAGCAACCTCGGAAACATCCTGGACACCGAACTCAAAATCGACTGCCAAATCAACGCTGTCTCATCCTCTTGTTTCCACACCCACAACTCCTACGAAAGACCTTCAATTGGATGCCCCTTCAATACAGGAAAACCACCACCCACGCCCTCTTGAGCAGCAGACTTGACTACGGCAACACTCTCTATGCCGGAATCAACAAGAACCTCATCCGTGAACTCCAGAACGCCTCGGCCACACTAGTCCTCAACCTACCACATCACTGTCACATCTCCCAACACTTGCGGACTCTGCATTGGCTCCCCATCGACAAGAGAATCACCTTCAAGCTTCTCACCCATGCCCACAACACCCTCCAAAACACCGGGCCTGCCTACTTTAACGACCGCCTCTCGTTCCACGCACCCCAACGATCCCTCCGTTCATCCCAGCTCTCCCTCACTACAGTGCCTTGCATCAAGAAGAACAGAACAGGAGGACACTCCTTAACCTTCCTCATGGCAAAGGCATGGAACACCCTCCCACTCCACCTCAGACAGACGCCAACACTCTCCAAGTTCACAAAGGACCTCAGACCTGGCTCTTTGACGGATCACCATGAACTTCCAGGATCTGCGCATCGCCCTAACGCCCCCAGCACCTTCAGACCCTATCAGGTGAGTAATTGCGCTTGACAAACCTATGATTGATTGATTGAGTGGTTATGAGGGTCTTCTTTTTATACCTGGTGCCAGTCTTTGTGTGCTGGAACTCCCTGACTTACCCCCAAAACTGGTTCTGGTCAGTTCTTTCCCTGGTTCAGGCTCCAAACTGTCTAAGGAGACAAGAGGTAGGGCAGGCTTGGTGGTAGGTTCCTTTGTGTGTGCCGAAGTGTAAGTGAGGCTGGCTACAGTCCCTCCTCAGTCATCCTGTCCAAACCAAAGCCGTCTTTGTCACACTAACTGGAATCAATACACAAAACCTCAATAGCAGAGCCATTCACAGTCATGTGACTCAAGATACTGGCAGGAAGGCACAGTTCGTTGGGACTAGAAAATAACTTTCTAAACGTGGCATTTTCTGAATTGTAACTTAAAATCTGACTACGCCATTAAATAGGGGTTTGAAATTACAGTTCATTTGATTATAAATCACATCTCTCTATCTGCTGCCAATCTGAAATAGCACTTATAAAATGTAATAAAGTAACATAGTCTCAGTTAATAGAAGAGATGGGCTTAAAAAAAATTAAAAACGACTTAAGGAGTTTTTCACTACCAGGGCATGAAAAACGTAAGTACACACATCCTATTTTATACCCTGCCCTATAAATCTTAAGGGTCTACCTTAGGGGTGACTTATAAGTATTAAAAAGGAAGGTTTAGGTGTAGCAAAAGATTTATTTAGCCAGGTCGAAATGGCAGTTTAAAACTGCACACGCAAGGTACAATGGCAGACCTGGGACATGCTTTTAAAGGCTACTTTAGTGTGTGTTACAAGAGCTGCAGCTCACTAGCAGCAGTAGATTTACAGGCCCTGGGTAGATGCAGTACCATATAGTAGGGACTTATAAATAAATTAAATGTACCTACCAGGTGTAAGCCAATTTCAACATTTCTAATGGAGGGAGCATAAGCACTTTACCACCAGTTACCAGGGAAAAAGTGCAGAGT
This sequence comes from Triturus cristatus, assembly GCF_964204655.1. NCBI lineage: Eukaryota > Metazoa > Chordata > Amphibia > Caudata > Salamandridae > Triturus > Triturus cristatus. Next base: position 986,058,319 of record NC_140584.1, read on the forward strand.
CAAAACAGCCAACATAAACAGGTTCAGCAAAGGAAGGCAGAGAAAGGCAAAAATGGCACGGACAGGATTTTACACACTTAGGGCCATATGTACTAATGTATTTTGAGTTTGCAAAGAGTATGATTCACAGAATCGGGCCACTTGCAACAGCAGAAATGCCTTTTGGTATGTGCTACACTAGGACTAGGCGGAATTTTTAATTCTGTCAGCGGAATCAGAGGTATTTGGTAATTCCGCGTTACTCTTGTAACGCAGAATTACTGACAAATTCCAACTATTCTGCTGATTAATTTAACTAGTTTAATATGCAGTGGATTCTAAACATAAAATAACTGCTCCCTCTTCCCTATCATGTTTAGAAACAACTGCATATCCATAGGTGCTCTTAAATACTCTGCAGTGGGAGCGCTAGGGGGCGCCGGACCGACATGGCCGCCTAACGGAGCGGCTCCGAGCGCCTGCATGGTCCGCTCCTAGCTGCCCTGGCCGGGAGCCGACGGGCGCATCAGGACATGGAACAGTCCCGCATCCTGGGGGTGAAGTTTGAAGAGCTCTGGTCCTCCCCGGGTGCCGCCAGCCGTGTTTGAAGCGGGCCCAGGATGCGGACGCGGAGCGTCGGGAGCGAAGCCCGGCGGCGAAGACTACTGGAGCCCGCGGCGCCCACGAGGTATCCGGGCCCCGGGTCTCCGGTGGCACAGAGGGGGCAACTTGATCGCGGGGGCCCTCCTCCCCCCCCTCAGTGCCCACCTACATTCGGCAGACCCTGCTTGCCGGTGGGGGAGTGAAGCTGCTTCGGAGGGACGGCTTGGCGCCAGGTGGAGGCCGGTGAGTGCGACGTCGTCGGCGCGGCCAGCGGAGCCATAGAGGCGGCGCGGGGGATCCGGTGGTGGTTCCAGGGGGGGAACCGGCGATCCCACGGCTACCTTCCCCCCCTCCCCCCCTCAATTGCTGCAGCCCCTCCGAGGGCGCCCGCCTTGACCCGCGAAGGGGCGCTGTGGGGCCTGAGACTGTCCCCGAGTATCGGGCCGCGGCCGGCGGTCGGGAGGCCTGGCTCCCTCTTCTCTCCCCCTTCCGTCCTCGACCCAGGGGGCCGCCCTGCAGCGTTTGCTCACCAGTGAGGAGTGAAGGGATATGGGGCCCCACAGGCGGCGGCGGCATCGGCTGAGAGCAGAAAGAGGTGGCGGTGTACCACCCTGGACCCTGACGGGCTGTGGAACGGCGGCGGTCCCTGGGGAGGGCTCGGCTGTAATATCGGGCAGCGCCCCGGGAGACGTTTTGCGGGGCTTGTGTCTGCAGACTGCCCGGGTGAGTGGAAGCCCTGACTGCACGTTCCTCCTCCTTCCGCACGGATCCCCGGTCCTCCTGGGCTTGCCGTGATCCTCTGCGGGGCCCACCGGTGGGTGCGGCTGTCCCCCACGGACTGAGGTGAGGCCATCATGGGCAAGGACAGGGCCTCCAGACCGACACCTGCGGTCACCCAAACCAGGATCGATTAATTTACGACCTCCGAGAGGGGAACTGGTCCGACCGGGGAGGCGGCATCGGCCTCCGCCACGGATCTGGCGGCCATCTTGCAGGCCATTAATGCATCCTGTTCCTCCCTGGAGGGCATAGTAGGTGAGGTCAAGGTGGATGTTGCCCTTCTCCGACAGGACTTGCGCAATGCTACTGCCCGTATCTCTGAGGCCGAATCGCGAATCTCGACAGCGGAGGACGACATCCGTCAGCTGCAGGATCAAGTACGGGAACTCACCACCCATTCTATGGAGCTGCACCGCCATGCTGAGGATGCGGAAAACCGGGCGCGTCGCAGTAACCTCCGCTTGGTGGGGTTTCCAGAGGGGGCTGAGTCGGGCCGGGCTGACGACTTTTTGGAGCGCTGGTTCCGATCCTGGATGCCAGCGGACAGCCTATCGGCCTGGTTTGTTGTTGAGAGGGCCCACCGCTCCTTGGCCCCGAGGCCTCCGGGGGCACCCCCCCGCCCCTTCATTCTTAAGATCCTTAACTTCAGAGACAGGGATGCCATTCTCCGTGAGGCCAGGCGTGCTGAAACACTCAATTATCAGAATCATAATATCATGATCTTCCCGGACTACACTCGGGAGGTTCAGGAGCAGCGGCGATCCTACACGGAGGTGAAACAGAAGATGCGGTCCCTGGGCCTTCAGTACCAGCTGCAGTTCCCGGCCCGCCTCCGGGTCATCTTTCAACACAAAGCCATCGTCTTTGAGACGCCTCGGGCCGCTTGGACTTGGTTGACGGAGGAACATCCACTGCTTCGACCTGGGCAAGGCTCACCGACGAGGACCGCAGGGGACCGACTACATCCAGGCCGTCCAGGACCAGTCGTAGGAGGCGCACCGTGCCCCGGGGATGCACCGAGGGGGAGGTGGTGGTCACACGTTCCATGGGACGGCCGCGTCGGGCCTCTGGAGCTTCTCCTGCCTCTTCGATCGCCCCTGCCAGCCCTGTTGCCGCTGAATGCCGGGCCGGGTCCCCGGTGCGGTCGGGCTCTGCGGCCCCGCCCGCTGCACAAATGGACACCTCGGACCTCTCCTGCAGTCCAATTATTTGACTCTCTCTTGATGAAGGTGGTTTAATTGATTGCTGGGGGACTGAGGGTGGTCTACCGGGCCACCAGTGTTAGTATTTGGACTTCCGTGCTCCATTTCAGAGATAGCTCTCAGCCAGGGCGGGGGATTTGGTCATTATCCGGTTGATTGGGGGTCCACTAGGTGCTCAAGCCCGAGCGTGTTAGCTTGGTCGTTGTTCTTCACAGTTAGGGCGACAGATGCTTCCGTTCTCGAAGTATAGGGTGGGGGGTGGAGGGTTGGGGTGGTTTTGGGGTTGTTTCTTTCTCCTAGGAAGGATTCTGTTGGCTAGAGTGATCCTCCTCAGGGTTACTGTTCTACAGCATCATTGCGTTCCTGACCTTCCCACTGGCCTGCGAGCCCGTGCTCTCTCCCCTTGGGGAGCCCCTGTGCCTGCGTCCCCCTGGTCTCGTTGCTGGGCTCGCGCTCCAGGGACACCCCCCTTCTGCGTACACTAGATGCTCCAGCCTGGGGTGATGGCGGACACTAACATTCCTAGGGCCGCCATGCGTATTTTGTCATGGAATGTCAACGGTCTTCTGGATCGTTTCAAGCGCATGGCAGTCCTTAAATACGCGCAGCGTCTGGGGATCGATGTCCTTCTTTTGCAGGAGACCCATCTTCTTGGCAACAATTGTTCTTTTCTTGCTCGTTACCGGTATAATAGGGTGTGGCACTCGGGCTTCGTTAGGGGTTCCCGGGGAGTGGCTATCCTGCTTCGGCGGACTTTTCCCTTCGTTCTTGCCCAGGTGCATTTCGACTCCCAGGGTACGGCGGTTGCGGTTTGTGGTGCTCTTGAGGGGCGTCCCCTAACCCTCGTCTCCCTGTATGCGGCACCGTCCCAGTTGCAGCCCGTCCTCTCATACACTGCAAACTTACTTCCAACACTCCCGGCAGGCGCGCTTGTCTTGGGGGGGGGGGGGATTTCAACGCGGTATATACACCTAGCATGGATGCGACGGGCCCGGTCTCCCTTGCCAGGGCTACCCGCTCAAAGCTGTTATCGGGCTGGGCCGAGGCCCAGGGTCTGTGTGATGTGTGGCGGGTCTGGCACCCGCAGGCCCGCCAGTACACCCACACCTCGGCGGCGCACCATTCGCACGCCCGGATTGATTTAATCTTTGTCCCCTCCACTGAATGCGCGGGGGTACAAGATGCCCGATTTCTTCCCAGGGGCCTCTCGGACCACTCTCCGCTGCTTCTGGCCTTCGGCCCGCCTCCCTTCTCCGCCATCCCTGTGTGGCGCCTGAACGCTTGGTTCCTTCAGTATAAGGACTTCCAGAAGTTGGTGGGAACTGAGATTTCTAATTATTACCACCATAATGTGGGATCAGTCTCTTCCGCGGCCGTCCTCTGGGAGGCTGGGAAGGCGACTATTAGGGGAGCGGCTAAAGGTCTTGTACAGCAGCAGCGCCGGAAACATCTCCAGCGGCTTACAGAGTGTGAAGCGCAGGCCCTGGAGCTTGAGCGCGACACGGAGCTTTTGGGTGACGCCGGTCGGGCGCGACGACTGGCCTTACTACGGGATGAAATTTGCATGCACTCCATGGAGGCGGCGAAAACTTTATGGCGCTCCTCGGTGGCGCGGGTGTACGGATGGGGGGACAAGAACGGTGCTCTTCTCCACCGGCTGGCCACGTACCCCCGGTCAAGCAGGATTATCCCCGCTATTGTGGGCCCTACCGGTGAGACTCACACGGCCTCCGTGGTGGTGGCTCAATCCTTTGCCGATTATTACTCCACGCTGTACCGTGCTCGGGAGCCCGGGATCCCCCTTAAGGAGTTGTTGGGAACAGGTGGTGCGGAGCTGAAGTGCTTGGGGCGTGAGGCTAGGGAGTCCCTTGACTCGCCCGTTACTTTACAAGAAATTGATGACCCCATCAGCCACCTGGCCCCCGGGAAAACCCCGTGTCCGGACGGCTTCCCATAAGAGTACTATGCCCACTACCGTGGATCCCTCGCTCCGCAGCTTTTGGACCTTTATGCAGAGGTGATAGAGAAGGGTTCGTTCCCATTGGAGACGGACACAGCTACGATAGTCGTTCTCCCTAAGACGCAGCCTCCGTCGCAGTCCTGCTCAGACTACCGACCGATATCTCTTATTAATACTGAGATTAAAATATACTCCACCATCCTGGCACAACGGCTGCGTCCATGCCTCAACTCCCTGGTCCACCCGGACCAATGTGGGTTCATGCCGAACCGAGGAACTCGGCACTGCCTGCGGCGCCTGCATCTCGCCATGGCTCACCGAGAGCGCCTCTCTCCTTATCTAGCTTTGTTGTTGGTCGACTTTGAAAAAGCCTTTGATTCAGTGGGATGGGTCTACCTTGAAGAGGTATTGGAGAGGATGGAGTTCGGCCCTCAATTCCGCGCCATGGTCCGGATCTTGTACGCGGCTCCACGGGCTAGGGTGTTGGTGAATGGGGCTCTATCTCGCCCGTTTTCTATCGGGAGGGGGACGCGTCAGGGCTGCCCGCTCTCGCCCCTCCTCTTTGCCTTGGCAATGGAACTTCTGGCTGTTCTGGTCCGCTCAGACCCTGCTCTCCGTGGGTGGGACTGGCCGGGCATGGTCCCCGATAAAATAGCTCTGTATGCGGCGGACGATGTCCTCCTTTACCTCTCAGACCCGGCTACCTCTGGTCCTGTTGTGCGTGGGATTCTTCACCGGTTCGGTCGGGCATCGGGTCTCCGTCTCAACCCCAGGAAATCGGTCTTGGTTCCGCTGCACCCGGCTAGAGATTGCTTCGATTGGCAGTCCGATATTCCCCTCCGGAGGCTTTCTTTTAAGTATCTGGGAATCTGGATCACCCTTCTACTGGAGCTCTGCTGGGCTCATAACGTGGCTCCCGTGGTCAACAAAGCCAGATCAAACCTGGCGAGATGGCAATCGCTCCCATTGAATCCACTGGGGAGGATTGCTCTCTACAAGATGATGATCCTTCCCAAATTCCTGTACATGCTGCAAAACACGCCCTGCTCTTTCTCTCGTCCGTGGTTCCGGGACTTGGCTAGTATGGCGACCAAGTTTCTATGGGGTGGCGGTAGGGTCCGTCTGGCCCTGGGCCGGTTCCAGATTCCATCGCTGGAGGTATGAGCATGACCAACCTATATTTATACTACCTTGCGACTCGGCTCCTGGTGGTCCATGACTGGTTCTCGGGCGGGTGGGACGATCCGGCCTACAGGCTGGAGGTACAGCTAATGGGGTTCCCCTCTATTCAAAATATGCTCTATGGGGCGACGCTTCCTCGGTCGCTTCCGGATGTTATACGGGTCCCCTTCTTGGCTTGGCGTGCCGCTCTACGGCATACCCGGTGGTCGGGGACACTGACCCGAGTTACACCACTCTGGCATGGCACTTGGCTGCGGGAGGTCACGGGCTTGGAAGGATTTCAGGCGTGGTATCTCCTTGGGATCTCCTGTTTAGGCGATCTGTGGCGAGGGAGTCACATGTGCTCCATCCGGGAGCTTCAGGCTCGCTTCTCGTTGTGCCCCTCACAGTTTTACAAGTATCTCCAGCGGCGCCACGCGATTCGGTCTCATGTCCCTCTAGATTCACGGATCCCTGACCATAGCCCACCAGAAGCGCAGGTGATGATGGGGTTTCTGGGAAGGGGGGGGTATCTCCCGTATTTACCGGACCCTGGTCAATAACACTCCAATGGACTGGGAGGACACGAAATTGCGCTGGGAGGCCTGGGTGGGACCACTGGATGAGGCCGATTGGAGGGACACCCTTACGGCACCCAGGACGATCACCTCCTCGGCTAGGCTGCGGCTCATCCAGCTGTATTATTTGCATGCCGCCTATCTGATCCCGGAGCGCCTCCACCGTGCGGGTCTCTCTCCAGATGCTTCCTGTGCACGTTGTGGGGCGGACCCGGCGGATTTTTTCCACATGGTGTGGACCTGCCCGCGTCTGGGAACCTACTGGGGCGAGATTGAGACTGAGCTAACTGAGACACTGGGGTGGGAGGTTCCCCATGATCCCAGAATGGCCCTGCTGGGGATAACGGACGGTCTGGACGGTTCCCGTCATGAGAAATTCTTCCTAACTACAGCTTTGGTAGTAGCGAAACGAGATATTGCCGCCACATGGAAGCGCTCTGACCCACCCAAATGTGCTACGTGGAGGAGGGGGGTGGACTGGTGCGCAGCACAGGAGCGCATGATGTATTCGGTGCGGGGCTGTCCTAAGAAGTTTCACAGAGTGTGGGGGAAGTGGCTAGGGGGTATAATTTAGGGGTGTCAATGCGGGTGGAGGGAGTGAGGTGGTCGGGAAGGGGGTGGGAGGTATTGCTGTTGAAGGTCAATGAACGTAGAAGATATCTTTTGATGCCAGTTCGCTTGGACGGTTGTCCATGTATTTTTGTATGTTTATTTGCAAAAATAAAAATTTGCTTATCAAAAAATACTCTGCAGTGATTAAACGTTTCAATCACTGCAGAATATGTAAGGGCGCCCAGAGGCTGTAAAATGTTGTTAGGCAAAATGCATCCTCGCTTCTATTTTTGGAAGCTGGGGTGCATTTAGCATTAAGCAAATCGCACCAAATGTTCACTCCACCCCATTGTGGAATTTCGCAGAATTTCATGTAATTTCGCATAATTTAGTGGAATCAAACTTTGTAAATTCTGTCCAACACTATACAAAGCTCAAATTGAAATTTGGTAACATGTTACAGATTTTCAATTTTGGTTTCCAACCAAATGCTGAATAGGTATTTGGAAGGGACGTGTTTATGGCATTTCTTCAATTACTGCATTGGAATTGGTATGTATTCATGTTTAGCGACTGAAATTCAGTTGCAAAACATTAATGTTTTACCAACCGTGGTATTTCCCACACAGAAAAAAGGCATCAAAGGACCCCTTTCCATTTGTGAAAAGGGGAGAAAGCCAAGATGATCCATAATCATTCTACCATTTGGCCTTGCTTGATAACTGAACTGATAAAAGTGAATTGTTTTCAAGTGAGCAATAATACTAACTAAATCATCATGATTCCGATACATCATCAGTATCAGTATTTTTCAGAATTAAAGCACCAGTTACTTACCTTCAGTAACGATATATCTGTAAGAAACATTAGTTAGTTATAGATTCCTTACCTTAGAATAGGTACCCCAGCAATACCAACCCCGGTGGTGGGTCTGCGAACCAAGATCACACATCAGAGGCCTCTGGCCAGAGACCAGAGGCCTCTGATGTCCGCCTCTCCCATGTGGCCACCCCATCCCAGAAGGGATGCGTCCGTCACCAGTGTGGTCTGATTGGGGAAGGGAGAGGGATCTGCCATTGACCCAATCCTGGTTCGTAAGCCACCACTACAGTTGTTGGACAGTACCCTCCGAGATCTGGATGCAATCGGACAGATTCCCCTGATGCTGCGCCCACTGGAACTTCAGGTCCCACTGAAGAGCCCGCATATGCCACCTGGCATGATCCACCAGCAAGATGCAGGAGGCCATGAGGCCCAGCAGCCTCAGAGTCATTCTGACCGAAACCCAGGAGAGAGGCTGAAAGATCGGAATCATAGCCCGAATATCCCAGACTCGCTGTTCGGGAGGATAGACCCGAAATGGCACTGTGTCCAGAACCGCTCCGATGAAGAGGAGCTTCCGAGAGGGATTCAGGTGCGACTTCGGCACATTGATGGAGAACCCCAGCAAATGCAGGAGGTCGGCCGTAGTCTGGAGGTGGGAGACGACTGCCTGGGGCGAGCCCGCCTTCAACAGCCAGTAGTCAAGATAGGGGAAGACTGAAACCCCTGATCTGCGCAGATGAGCTCCGACCACCGCCATCACTTTCATGAATACCCGAGGGGTGCTGGTAAGCCCAAAGGGGAGCACAGTAAACTGGAAGTGCTTGCGGCCTACCGTGAACTGTAAGTAACGCCGGTGGGCATGCAGGACGGGGATGTGAAAATAAGCGTCCTGCAAGTCCAACGCTACCATCCATTCTTGTGGGTCGAGGGCAGACAAGACCTGAGCAAGCATCAACATCTTGTACTTATCCTTCCGGAGGAAGCGATTGACGTCCCTGAGATCCAAGATAGGAAGCAGGCCCATGTCCTTCTTGGGGACCAGAAAGTATTGGGAGTAACAACCACGACCTACTTCTGTGACAGGAATGCGCTTGATGGCTCCCTTGGCCAAGAGAGCCGTAACTTCCTGCTGGAGAAGGGCCAGATGAGCCTCCGACATGCAGTGGTATCTGGGTGGCATGGCTGGAGGGGTAGTCTCGAAGGGGAGGGAGTAGCCCCTTCGAACTATTTGCAAAACCCACCTGTACGACATGATGGTGCGCCAGTGGGGTAGGTGATGGAGAATCCTGCCACCCAGTGGCGTTTGATGGGCCTGAAAGGTCGGACTAGGAGGGCGTGGAGGCTGCTGCAGAGGGGGGGTTGTTGGACTGGCCTGCCCGCTGGCCCCTGGAACCACGCCGGTTGTTTCCACGTCCCCGGCCGCGCGAAGGTTGGCTAACTTGCTGCGGCCTGTGGCCCTGGGTGAGACGTAGCGGGGCACCCCTTCCGCAGCCACGAAAGGTGCGAAAAGCAGACTGCACAGGGCGGGTGGAGAGGCCAAAGGACTTGGCCGTAGCCCGTGAGTCCTTGAAGCGCTCTAGGGCTTTGTCTGCTTTGTTGCCAAAAAGGCGATGGTCATCAAAGGGCATGTCCATCAAGGTGTTCTGGACATCCCACGAAAAGCCAGTGGACCTCATCCAGGCGTAGCGACGAAGCGCTATCGATGTTGAAATGGTCCTGCCCAGAGAGTCGGCGGTGTCCAGCCCGGGCCTCCTCCGGACACTGAGGCAGCACTTGTGTCATGTATCCCACAGAGAGTGCAAATAACGGCCCAAGAGACATGCAGAGTTTATGGACTGCATTCCTAAGCTGGCAGACGAGAACATTGTCTTGCCAAAGTTGTCCAGCTTCTTGGATTCCCTTTCCGGTGGAGCGGTAGGGAAGGCGCTTTTGGAGGTGGAAGATTGAACTACCAAACTCTCAGGAGTGGGGATGTGGGAGAGGAAACTGGGGTCACCCGGAGCCGGGCGGTGGCGTCGGGCAATCATCCTGTCCACGGGAGCCCAGGTGTTGGGCCTGGACCACGTGCACAAAAGGACGTCTGTGAGGGCCTCATTAAACGGCAGCAGCGGCTCCGAAGAGCTCAGAACCGGTTGAAGCACCTCTGTCAGGATGTTAGTCCAGACCGCCACCTTAGGAAGCTCAATGTTGAGAGCCTCGGCCGCCCTAGGCAACACCACTGCATATGACGCTCCCTCCTCCGTAGCCACGGTAGGAGGAGACAACATGCCAAGGTCAGGAGAGGTGTCAAGACTACTGGCATCCCCCAGTTCCTCTCTCCAGTCCTGCACAGTATCTAACTGGTCAGTTAAAGGGTCACCTGACACCTCCCAGTCCTCCTCATCATCCTCTGGGTGCCACTGTTGTTAAAAAGGGACCCCAGAAATGAACAAACCCCACCCGGCGCCGGAGTCGGACGATGCTGATGGAGGCCGGGGTCAACGCTGGCCAGGGAGCCGACCGGCGCCAAACACGGTAGTGGTGCCGTAAGCAGTGGTGCCGGTGGAGGTGTAACGAGGTCAACCGGCACCGATCCGGATCCAGGCCTGGATCCAAGGGGGGCCCGCCGTGCCGGGCCAGAGCCGCAGCGAAGAGCATGGCCCCCCCCCAACTGAGTCCGTGGGGCCCAAAGGTGTGCCAACGGGGTCGGTCAGCCCAAAGATGGCATGCATTGCCTCGTAGAACGTACGAAGCTGGGTGGGGGTCGCTCAGGGTCCCGGAAAGGGAGGGAGTCGACCATTCGGGCTCCGCGCGTGGAGCCACGGGAGTGGCACCACCCGCGTGCGTCGGCGGATCGGCGGACCGACGAGGAGAAGTCGAAGAGCGATGATGCTTCTTCGACTTCTTCTTATGCTTCCACTTACCCGACCCGGACTACTTCGATGATTTTGAACCGGAATGGTGGTGGCTCTGCGACCAGTCCCGCGACCGCCCTCTCGACTGGGATCTCGAACGGTGCGGAGCAGACTGTCGGCGTTCAAGCAGCTTTCGGGACCGCTCCCGCAAAGCCTTCAGCGCCATCGACCAATAGTCGGAGCACGACTTGGGGTCGTGGTCACGCTCCAGGCAAAAGAGTCACACACGGTGCGGATCCGTCACCGACATCAGTCGGTTACAGGAACGGCAGGCCTTGAAACCGAACATCTCTCGTGCACCTGTTCGGAGTCAGAGAATTGAAACAAGAAGTCGACAAAAGTCAAGAAAAACTCAGTCAAAAACATGACTGAGGTTCTGCTCTTCCCGGATCTGCGCTGGCTGGCGTGGAAAAAGAAAGAACTGACATCAGCGCGCAAGGGCGGCGTCTAAGTAGCTGACGCGAAGTGTTCCCGGCGACCACGACGCCGAAAGTGGAGCTGGCCGACGCCACCTTCTGATGCGCAGAGGTACTGCTGACGAAAAAACTTTACGGATTCAGTCTGACGCCTGGGGGTAATTCTAAGGTAAGGAATCTATAACTAACGTGTTTCAGATTAACTGTGTTAACTGTGTAAGCAATGTCCAAGGACTGGTAAGATGCAGAAGTGTTTTCTAAGACAAAATGTTAGTTATGACTGAGTAGTAAAGCAGTAGATGAGAAAAGCAGAATTAATTATTAGTATGAATCAATTTGCTGCTTGTTGCAAGTGGTCCCATATTTCAGGTTGTATAAAACTCGTTTGCAATATCTTTGATGAAAGCGAAAAGGAAAGGACATGATATTAACAAATGACAAACTGAGCCATAGATTGTTTCCAAGGCTTCTTAGAAACTGGACACTACTGGATCATTTACACTGTTGGAATCCCATGTAAGGCCAAACTGACTATACAAATAATGAATACTTTATTTTAAAGCAAAGTTAATGAAAACTGTTCCAAACAATACACTTAGTTCATACCTCAAAGTTAGTGTTGTTATTATAAGGATGTGGAGACTCTCGGGTCTGAATTGCCATCCCAGGCTCCTCCATGAATTGGCAGGCTGTGAGAGCCACTGTCCCCAGCATACTTTCACTGCAACCTTGCAACACCTTCTGCAAAATCTAGGGAGAAAAGATAGGCTTGAGTGCTAAAAAAGCATTGCATTAATTAAAATAGTCCAAAGGGAAAACATAAATACATTTTAATTGTAAACAAAGGCTTAAAACAGAAGAAATCTTAGAGGACTATGCTCACAATTACATACCAAATCAAGTAAACTTGGTTCGATCGTGGCGGTACACGGTTGATTTCTTCGCCGCCCAGCGCTGGACAAACCATGTGTCCATAGATCCCGAGCTCTCGCCTTTGCCGGTCTGACTCTAACTTAATCTACATCGCCGATGTCCCTCTGAACACGGCTCCTTTTCAAGCCACTTATCTCTGACTCCAGACATACCATTTACTGGTTAACACGCTGAATCCTTCGGCAGCTCCGATGTCTCGTTAGGCACGGCCTTCTCCACAATTCCAGCCCCGTCCAATCCATGTCAACCCGGTCCTGAAGATGATCCTAAATCACTGGATCGAAACGTCGTCGACCTGTCAGCGCAATTGATGGCGCTTACCTCATGTGGTTCAAAATAAACAGTTTTCAAATTGTCTACAAAGATTGCAAATTATTAATTTGAACCACCATATTCACTGTACATACTTTCACTTTTGCACCTTGCGCCGTTCCTTGCTGATATCACATTGTCACTTGCGTCGCCATCCGTTGAGTCACGAACACAATTGAGCACCAAGTACAATTCGGGTTGTTCACGCAAATTGGTTTTTCCTACAGTGCTGTCACAACTGTAATTCTCCTTTTTTCCTTGTCTGAATTTGTTTCAAAATATATGATGCCATGTGCACATTCTTAACAAAAACCTACAGAGAGTCTCCTTTTCTTCCATGTAATGTATTACACATGCTTGCCCAACTGTCCTGCCTAATGATACCAGTTGAGAAATTGTTGTTTGTTTCACGTACCTACCCAAATCTCAACATGGTTTATGGGTTTTGCTCCTGTTGTTTAATACAAGTGGTATCTACTTAGACACCGCCCCTGCGCGCTGATGTCAGTTCTTTACACGACATTCCATGCCAGAAGCGCAGAGCCATGCAAGACACTGACCACTGGTGCATAAAACTAGGGCCCTGAAAGGAAGTCTCTTACTCTAGAAGTCAGTTCGCAGAACGGGGAGGATGGGTGGGGCGGTAAGGAATCCATAACTAATATATATCTCTTACAGATATATAGTTACCGAGGTAAACAGCCATCACAACGAAGCCGCCACCCTGCATGCAAATACAAATCGGTTCTCCCTTTGACAGAAGGAGGAATGCCTTCAGTGCAAGACGAATCGCCCGGAGCCCCAGAAGGTTAATGTGGAGCCCGGACTCTGCCGGAGACCAGAGGCCTCTGATCTCCGCCTCCCCAATGTGGCCGCCCCACCCGAGAAGTGATGCATCTGTCACCAATGTGAACTCTGGTTGGAGAAGGGAGAGGGATCTGCAGTTGACCCAATCCTGGTTCGTTGGACACCACTGCAATTGGTGTGAAGTGCCCTACGAGATCTAGACGCAATCGGAAAGATACCCCTGATGCTGTGCCCACTGGAACTTCACGTCCCACTGCAGAGCCTGCATATACCACCTGGCCTCCACCAGCAGGATGCAGGAGGCCATGAGGCCCAGCATCCTCAGGGTCATTCTGACTGAAACCCGGGATAGAGGCTGAAAGATTGGAATCATAGCCCTAATATCTCAGACTCGCTGTTTGGGAGGATAAGCCAGAAACTGCGCTGTATCCAGAACCGCCCCGATGAACAGGAGCTTCTGAGAGGGAATCAGGCACGTTGATAGTGAACCCCAGCGAGTGCAGGAGGTCTGCTGTAGTCTGGAGGTGGGAGACGACAGCCTGGGGCGAACTCGCCTTCAACAGCCAGTCGTCGAGATAGGGGGAAGACTGGAACCCCTGATCTGCCCAGATGAGCTGCAACCACCGCCATCACTATCGTGAACACCAGAGGGGTGCTGGTAAGGCCAAAGGGGAGCATAGTAAACTGAAAATGCTCATGGCCTAACGTGAACCATAGCCGGTGGGCAGGCAGGACGGAGATGTGAAAATAGGCATCCTGCAACTCCAACGCTACCATCCAGTCTCCAGGGTCGAGGGCAGACAGGACCTGAGCCAATGTCAACATTCTGAACTTCTCCTTCTGGAGGAAGCGGTTGATGTCCCTGAGGTCCAAGATAGGATGCAGGCCATTGTCCTTCTTGGGTACCTGGAAGTAGTGGGAATAACAACCACAACCCACTTTTTTTTTGCATATTTATATAGCGCGAACTCGACCCGAAGGTATTGGAGCGCCTTACATAGCACCGTATTTACATTACACATTCAGGCACAGGGAGATCAAGTGATTTGCCCAGAATCACAGGATGTGGACGCGACCTCGAGGCTCGAACCCTGGTTTCCTGCACCAGAGGCGGCAGTGCAGCCGACGGACCACATCCTCTCCACTTCTGGCACGGGGAAGCGTTCGATAGCTCCCATGGCCAAGATAGCCGTAACTTGCTGACGGAGAAGGGCCAAATGATCCTCAGGCATACGATGGAATGCGGGTGGCATGGAGTGAGAGGTAGTCTCGAAGGGGAGGGAGTAGGCCCTTCGGACTATCAGCAAAACCCACCTGTCCGACGTGATGATGTGCCAGTGGGGGAGATGATGGCGAATCCTGCCACCCACTGGCAACTAGTGGCCCTGAAAAGTTGGACTAGGAAGGTTTGGAGGCTGCTGCAGAGGGGGCGCTGGTGGACGGGCCCGCATGCTGGCCCCCAGACCCATGGCGATGGGTCCCACGCCCCCAGCCACGCAGAGCCTGGGCAGCTTGCACAGTCCTGTGGCTCAGTGTGGAACGTGGTGGGGCACCCCTTCAGTAGACATGAAATGGGCGAAAAGCAGACTGCACGGGGTGAGAGGTAGTAGAGAGGCCCAACGATCTGGCCGTAGCCCTATAATCCTTAAAGTGCTGTAGCACGTTGTCCGCTTTGTTTCCAAACAAGCGACTACCATCAAAGGGCATGTCCAAAAGAGACGATTGGACATCGCCCGAAAAGCCAGTGGACCTCAGCCAGGAGTAGCGTCTCAGGGCTACTGACGTTTAAATCATCCTGCACAGCAAGTTGGCGGTGTCCAGCCCACATCATATGGCGAACTTCGCTGCATCGCTACCCTCAGCAACTGCGCGGGAGAGAACGGCCCGGGCCTCCTCCGGACACTCTGGCAGCACCTGCGCAACGTCTCCCTCACAGAGTGGGTGTAACGGACCAAGAGACATGTGGTGTTCACCGACCGCAGTCCTAACCTGGTGGAAGAAAACATCTTCCCAAAGGCCGGGTTCGACGCCGAATGGGGACACAACTGGCGTCGGAAGGGGTGGAGGTCTCGCCAATGAATACGGCGCTAGAGGACGTGTCGTAAGGTCGACCGGTGCCGATCCGGATCCATGCGTAGATCCCTGGGGGCCCTGCGGCACCGGGGCTGAAGCAACCAGCATTGATGTCTTAGAACCCCCAGCCGCGTCCGTGGGGTCTGAAGGCACTCCGGCGGAGTCGGGCTGCCCAAAGATGGAGTGAAGGGATTCATAAAAGCTACGAGGTTGGGCGGGTGTCGCCCCAGCTCCCGGAAAGGGAGGGAACCTCAGAGCCGACCCAACAGGCTCCGCGGGCAGAGCCAGACGACTACATCCCGCGCCGCGCTGGCCGACGGACGGGGGGGGAAGGCAAAGCTCGACGGTGCTTCTTCGCCTTCTTCTTGTGCTTTATCTTAACCAAAGATGAAGACTTCTAAGAGGAGTAATGATGGCAACTCTGCGACATGTCCCGCGACCTCCCTCTTGTCCAGGACCTGGAGTTGCTAGGAGCTGACTGCCGTGCCTCGAAAAGCTTTCGGGACCGCTCCCGCAAAGACTTCGGTTTCATGGCTCGGCAGTCAGAGCACGACTTCAGGTGGTGGTCGCAATCCAAGCACCGGAGGGACACGAGATGTGGGTCCATGACCACGGCACACGGTACCAGAACGGACGTATTGATACGCCGCCCATTTTTTTATCGGACACTAGAAAGAGCTAGAGATATTTAAAAGGCTCCATGTTAAGAAGGAAACGCATATGAAACTGTCTTTTATTTGTGCCCGCAAAGAGTAGAGGACATTCACTCAAGGGGCCGTGAAACATGGTTTTAAAATAAGTTACTACCAAGACCAACGCGGGTGCTATGATCCCTAAATTAATGCTTGTCCAATGCTGTGAATCAGATGCTCGTTCCTGCACAAATTCGATAAAATAAGAAATTGAGTAACTGGGACGTTTTCATAGGAAGTATTTCTGAGACTATATTGTCCGTATGACTCTGGGGCAGACTTGGTTTACATCGCCTCAAATTTTTAAAAGAACGTGAGTAACAATACCACTTTCTTGAAAAAGAAGGTGTTATGTGAACATACCTTCGAAACGCGTCAAAGCTCTTATTGTAGCCACAAATCCATTTGTCTGAACATTACCTTAAATGTATATGACGTGTAAGGCATCAAGGTGTATGTGATTAAATTCAGATTTTTGATTGTGGCAACCGATGACAAAGGTTACTGTCTGTTTTTAACTCTTCTGCAATATAATTTTTTGTATCTTTAACCAGGACCAATTCGTTTTTATATTGATTATATTGAATGTATTGCAATTGTCTTATTGTGATTTTCATGAACAAATTGTTTTTGTAGTGTAATGTTCTGAAAAACATATTGTTTTAATAAATTTCAACCATCACTACACTAACTACAGGTTTTTGTGCCTATACTTAGCAGACTCAAGGTTTGGATGGGGTCAGTATGATTGAATTTAAATGTATCGGATCTGGATCAGAAGTGTGAATTAAAGTTTAGATCTAAAACTTTTCCCAGAGGACATTTTTGCAAAAAAGTTCTTGTTTGAACCCTAGTCCTTTGGGTTACCAAGGGTTCCTCTCTTTTTTTTATATATACGACATCAACTTGTGACAGGAGTCACAAGGTTTGAAGCCGGTCCATCAATGTGGCATCCCTTGCTTGAGGAGTCGAACGACTCGAAAAAAAAAGTTGACAAGAAGTTGACAAAAAGTAAAAAAAACTCTCTCCGGATCTGCACTGGCTGGCGCAAAAAAAACAAAGAACTGACGTCAGCGCGTCGCGGCAGCGTCTAAGTAGATACTGCAACGTCATTCCAGCGATCACGACGTCAACGAAAAATGCAGAGTCGACCAACCTCACCTACCGAGGCGCAGTCTGAATCCTGGGGGTAATTCTAAGGTAAGGAATCCATATCTAATAGTCTCTTTCAGATATATCAATTTAACACAACCATCTGCCAGGACATATTAAGATGAATGTAATCTGAACTAGCATTATGGATGTGAGAAGTTGGCCTGATATATGATGTCACTAGTTCTAGTGTACACCTTGTATCAGTCCAAACAACCCTTATGGTGATTGGTTGTAAAGTCAACCTTACAGACCAGCTATCCTAGTGGTAGCATGGACAAGAGCAGTCTTAGGCTAAACTCTGTATGGCATGTGAAACCAGCTGTTATACCATTTGCAACCCCTTGAATACCAAATGAAAGGACACCACAACAGATATATTATTAAAAATAGAATGTATTTATTCTAGTCAAAATACCCTCAGCACTCTTTATGAGATTCGAGGTAAGTACAACACAGTCTTATTTAAGCATACATAAGTCACACAGGTAAGTAATACAGTTAGGCCCTTGGGGCCACGCAAACCATATACTAAGTAAGTGGTATAAGAACCACTGTCACGAACACAGGTTAGGCCTAGGGACTCGCTGGGGCTACACTATCCTATCAGTTGCTAGGCAGTGGGAGGCCCACGGGATTCAGGTGTAGAGTGGAAACCCTCACGCGTAATGCGCAAGAGTCAATAGAAATAGTAGTATTTAGAAATTAAGAGTTTTAGGACACTTCGGAAGGAACTAGGAGTTAGAGACTTGGAAACTAGACACTAGGATAGTCAATACCCTTGTGAGCACCGGAGTACTCAAGTTACCTAGCCCACGGGCTGCGGGTGCATAGGTGTGAACTTGCGTCGGGTTTCGTCGTCGACTTCTATGGATGCCTGAAGAAAAGATGCTGACAGGCAGTCAGTGAAGAGTGTCCGTTGGATTCCAAGGATGGAATCAAGAAGGAGGATACCTGCAAGCAGAGGGGACAGAGTTTAGGTCACCAGCCAGGAGCCGGGAAGGAACCAGGCGATGTCGTGAAGATGCAGGTGAAGAGGTGAAGCTTGTCGCAGCAGCCACGGGTACCAGGAGACGTCGAGGACGACCAGAACCAGGAGGCGAGCTGTCCCACGAGGGCACTTGCTGTCGGCGGCGTCGATGTCGAGTTGGGACACAACAAGCCTTGGCAAGCGCAACCCACGCAGAATGAAGGATTTGCTTCTGTTGCAGACCAGGAAGGCCTGAGGTGCTTCTCTTTCACAGGGAAGCAAGGGCCAGTCTGGAGGAGCCAAACCAGCTGTGGAAAGTCAAGGGTTCGTCGTCGCAGAGGTTACTAGCCAACGGGCAAGCAACCGGACAGACGCGTCGAGCAGGAAAATGCAGAAGGGCCCCACGCAGAACTCGTGGAGTGTGGAGGGCTGATCTTCGGTGCAGATTGTGCTCGGGGTTGGGGCTTCTAAATCCCCAGAGCACAACTTCGAGGATGCCTCAGAAGCTGCGCTGGAAGCAAGTAGCCAATTTTCCCAGGTAGCCGGTTCCACGTCTCTCGTCGCCTCCACGGATCTCAGCTTCGCTGTGGATGTGGATCAGGGTCGAAGAAGTCTGGAAGTCAAGGCGCTGGTCGGGCTCTGCAGTCGGTTCCTCGTAGAACTTCGGGCAAAGCAAACGGCAGGTCGCTTGATGGTGCCTGTTTGCACAGGGTGGCCACTCCTTGGCCACAAGGGAGATTCTTCAGTCTTCTTCCGTAGTCGAATGTCGAAGGTCCAGATTTTCTGTTCAAGTTTCAGTTATCAGGATAATCCAAAGTCCTAGGGACTCAGCTCCCACTCTTATACTAATCTGGGGGGCTGGGTTACCTGCTAGGTCCCTCCTATGGGTGGGACCTGGGAGGGGGGTGGTTACACCCCCTTCCCTTTGTCCAGTTTCGCGCCAGGACTGGGGCTGGAGTGCCCCAGCACCGGTTTGAACTGGACGATGCATGGGGCACCTTGTGTGCCCCAGGCAGGGTCTCGTTTCATTCATCCCTCCCTGCCCCAATACACTAAGGCCTGTCTAGGGTGGTGCTAGCACCTCCCAAGGCAGGAAACCTATTGTCCAAGCCTCCCTCGCTGGAAGGACTCCCAGCAGCAGGAGGTCAGACTTGTGTCTGTGGCAGCAGCATCCATTTTGTGATGCTGGGGCTCTGGTTAACTTTAACCGGGTAGTAGGTCTTCAACATGTCTTCTCCCTCTAGAAGGGAGGAATACTATCCTCATCGCCAGAAATGGTGTGGGGGTAGTATTCCAAAGTGTTAGCCACCTTACACGACATGTTTTGATAAAGCCAAACCATAGTTACCATAACCGCGAGGATTATAAGGCACTTTAAGAGTATATGGTAGGCGATATCAAAGAACAGCTATAAGGACATGGTTCTGAAAGCTGCAGACAGGCTCAGCTCATGCTAGAGCACCATCTCACATGTTACCAAGCACTCTGCCTTCAGGATTGTTAAGGCCTGCCATAGGAGTGACTGATAGGTTACCCATGTGTCTATATATAAGGTAGGTATAGGAATACTACACCTAAGCAAGGGGTGATTACACGACCTTGCCCCAGCTGAGTGATCAGCCAGTTGTGTCATAATGGAAGGCCAGCCAGGGGTGGCATAATACATGCTGCAGCCCCTGGTAGGCCTAGGGTACACCTATGCCCTGGGTACCTAAGGTACACTGTACAGGGCCCTAGAAGGTGATCCTTACCAATTGGGTTATGTACCTAAAGTACATAGTATGAATTTAGAGAGAGAACAGCTGGGCTGTGGGTCTGATTAGCAGGCCCACAGCCACATCTAAGTCGAAAACCAGTGAAGCAAAAGCAAAAAGTGGGGGTGAACATAGAAAGCAGAGCCTACTCTCCTACAATGGGGCACAGTGAAGCAGTGTACTAACGTATTCTACTGATTGCCACACATCTAAGTGGCGTTTGCAAAACAGCACGTGGCATCATTCCACAGATTTCACATTTTGATAATCTTCTCATCTCACACCAAGTCTCTGACATTATTACTACTTTACATACCAGCAAAACTGATTAACTCTGGAATTAAAATAAAGCTGTTGATGGAGAGAACTTCTAGGTAAAGTTGACATAAGTTGGTAGAGGGATATAAGGAAGCCAGTATCCTGAAAAAACATGTTCTGAACAGGAATCCAATGTTACCATAAGCACTTTGGGTGGCCTTAAATTTAGAAGTTTGATTATAGACTCAACGACTGCGCACGTAACATGGAACTGCCCATGGGACGAGGAAATGCAGAGATGATATCTGTACACACTGTCCATTTCCACAGAAGCAGCTCTTCAAGACTGCCTTCTTGACTGCTGATTTGATAGGGCTTAATAGACATGAAGATGATAATTGCAGGGAAGAGTCCCTTCCAGTGTTCATATTATAATCTGCTCCTCATTTTAATGTTCTTGCATATCTGGTATGTTATCATGTAGATATGAACCATATCCAGAGTCTACTGTTGTGCCCTAAATGACTGTGGCACGTTGCCCATCCCCTTGCTTAGATTATATCACTACAAATGGTGGAAGGCAGCTGATTCAAGAAGTGAGATACAAGAAGTTTTACCTGTATCTCACTGAGGCGACTGCCTACTGGCTATCACTTATTCCCCACCGAGTACATGTTGCCTGAGCGTGTGACTGCTTGGTTACATGCAAGTGGGTTTATAGGCTGGGCTCTCCTGTGTGTATGATCAGGGTTGGACCGGTATAGAATAAGGCCTGGGCACCAAAATAAAGTGGCCCCACTAGTGACTCAAATATCAAATAAAGTGGCCCACGTTTGCAAATCAGGGCAGTTTCAGGAGGTCAAGATGAGAGCTATGAGAGAGCAATACTGGGACAAAAACTTTCATATTCTAGCCAGGCCAAAAGAGAAATCCTACATATAAACTACTGGGCTACTTGTTGCACCCCTGTATCCTTTTGCTTTGTGTTGCAGGAAATGACCGTCTGCATTGACTGCGCATAGAAAGCGTACCAGTTCCTCCTCATAATGACTGCCATTGAGCTGTGGCCAACCGTAAATAAATACACTGTGCTTCGATTCTTTCTCCCCAAAGGTGTGTGGCAAACTCTGAATTTGAGTGAGACCGCACCCCTGTATTAGGGTAAAGAACTTAGCTGCTCCTGCTGAAAGAAGCAAGAGGTAGGTGGAACGATGCGGTCTGCTTCGCTGAACTGTCTAGGTCCTCTCTTCTCAGGACTCAAGATAGCCTGACAGGAGAGGGCATGCACTGTTCAGCAGAAGCAGAGATCAGAATTCAGCAACTTGGCATGAGGAAATCAGAAATACCATGTCTATTAAGAGCAGAAGCCTGCACCCGCTGCCTAGACTGACAGGAGAGTGAGTGAATAAATGTCTTTATTGTATAAAATATATTAAAATATTTATCACCATAATAAATACATTAAAATCTAAAATATATCCTCAAATATTCCATGAGAACTGCATTTCAATCACACTTCATTAAGACGACAATAGACAATACAAAAATAGTTAATTTCCCAATAAAACGACAATCTGTCGTAAAAAAAAAAAAACGGCAACAGCCTCTTTGACAGATCTACAATTAATGGCAAAAAGTATTTCTTCTGCATGTCTAGTAAACTAGGACATACACAAATTAGGTGCCCAATCGACTCCTCTTATTAATTACACACGTGACGGCCTTTGAGGGTAAACAATTAATGTTCCAAGACCCCTCAATTTGAGCTATCAGTATCAACAGAAAACGAAACCTCGTGTATTTTAGTTGGCATCCTGGATTCAAACTACAGGCTAAATATTCTAGTTTTATTCCAGAGTAGGACTGCAATGACAAGCGGCCTGCTCGTGCCTTCCTCCAGAACGCTTGTCTACCCTCTTCCGCTCCACACTGGGCACTTTTAGCGCATCTGGCAGGAGAGTCTTCCCCGGGCGGCTCGTCCGATCTCTGCCTGTTTCTAGCTGCTGACATTGCTGCCCCTGCTCCAGTGCAATGGCCTCATGAGGTCGGTCAGCCTGCACTCTGCCTTGTGACGTGCTCGGCATGTGGAACCAGCACCTTTCTGAGGCGAGGCGAGTGAGCCTACACTTGCACACACCGGAGGCAGGGAGCATCTCCTGTGACGCGGATGCCAGTGACCACCACGCATCCTGCCCCCATGTGATACAAAATATATGTTGAGGATCATGACGCTGCACTCCTTATCGGCCTGCTATTTCCTTTAAGTGATACGAGGACAAACCAGGCCTGTGAATCTGTATTTACAATCTTTTCTTGAAGCGACGTGAGGATCCAGCCAGGCCCGCAATCGGCATCATCTTGCTAAACGAGGCCCCGGCGTGGCCTGTGCGCCCACACCCTGCCTCGCTCTGCTGCATCCACCAAGCTGTGAATGTCTGCCTGCCACATACTGACATTTTGGCTTCCACTTCATCAAGAGAGTTCAGCTCTTTCTTCAGAGTAGCCAGCGACCTCAAACTGTTCGACAGCTCCAACTATCGCATGTCGAGAACCGTGGGCCTCGTTTCCAGCCTCTCTGAAGCCGTATTGCAATGATTTCAGGAGTGGAACCCGGCATCAAACCATACAAACTAAACAAAAACACTCCACGATGCGACTTTGTGCTGTGGCCATTGCACAGGTATAAATCCCCCTTGTAAAGTGCCCTGCAAGTTCGCATAAAGTAAAAGCAGCGAAGGACAGTGTAGCTGCGATATAGTTTCACAAGAATGTTAAATGTTGTTACAACATGTTAAAGTTATGGTGCATATTAACTTAAATATAGTTGTAAGTCCTATCTTTCTCTAAAAGAAGACCACTGCTTGGACATTATGTTGAATATGAATAATAGATGCGCCACCTGAACTGATGTCTACCCACAATACCCTATATTAAACAAACAGAGAGAAAGGGTTCCAACAAAAGGGATACTCATGATATGAACTATAAACAATAGAAGGAGTATACTTCTTCTATTGTTTACCCGCAATACCCTCCAAGAGTAAGCCTTGAGCGTTGGTCTTTCCACCCAGTAGCATTTCAGTGAGCTCGCAGCAGTACTAGGTGTGCGCCTTATGGAACAGTGAGTAGGAAACGGTGAAATGTTCGGCAAGGGACACTACTTTGGAGAGTTACAGTAGGAGTAAGAAGAAAAGACCAGTGTTGAATTCAAAAGGTGATGGGCGTTGGTCTATGGCAAGTAAGTAAATACAACCTTTTAAGTAATTAAACCCAGTTATTTAACACTTCTCAACCTTTCACGGGGTTAATGAAGGCACAGACAGAAAATATACCTTCTCCCACATCTGCTTCTCTTCCAGCTGCACAATCATGTCCAAAATGTACGTCATGTGGGCAGGACCACTGAGTTCGAGGGTCTCCTCATTCACTGGCAGACCATCAGGCCATTCAGCCAACACCGATGCGAGGACATGTCTGGCGTAAAGGACAGCAGTGGCCTCGTTCACACGATATAAATAATCGCGCACCGCTTTTTTACTCCTGGAATCCAGTTCCTTGTGCAGGAGTACAGAGCTCTTCGTGCGGCGTTGCTTGGCATAGCTCAGCTGGAGGTCACTCTCGGTGTGTGTGATCAGTTTCTGGGTCACCACATTGGATTCTTCTGTCGCCTTATCGCACTGCACCGACTTGGACTGCAAGAAGAAAAAAAAAAAGGTCTTGAGAAAACACAACCATTCAATGACTTATAAAGCAGCACACACTCTAATCTAACGTTGTATTTATCTGAGCTTTTTCACTAAATCTAAAGGACTGTTCACAGTTTCACAAGAAAGAATCAGAACAATAAGATCATCCTCAAGAAACAATGTTCAAAGCAGAAATTTGTAACTCATTACACAAAAATAACATGTTTATATATGTGGCTTCATTGTTTGTAGTGGAACCTGGAGTTCCAACTGTGCCAGGTGATGCTTTTGTTGTGTAAAATTTAGTTTTAAATTAATGCCCCGAGTTAATTTTGGTAGAATTAATTTTTTTTCAGCATTGAATCAGTATTGCTGTTTTTGTTCAAGTATGAATAATTAGTTATCATCTAATAATCTTTCACCCCTCTCTCCCTTTTCTCTGTCCACTGCACAAGCCCTCATATACTTTTTATGACAATGTCAGTTATGGTCCACATGCTGTTGTGTTCTTTGTAAGGTTCCTTTTCTGTGACATATACAAATATCCATTATTTTTTCTTTTTAGGTCTCGCGCCTAGCGTTGCAGCACGAGACCTCTTCTACGGGGTTTAGAAAGCTACCCACACGCCCGTGCGTGTGGTTTTGCTTTCCCCGTCTGGCATTGGCTTGTGCTTGCTTTAAAAAAAAAAAAAAAAACAGCACGCGATTGGGCAAAGGCGGTACAATGTCCCGCCTTTGAAACGCCCATTTCCGACGGTGGCCAGCACGCGCAGCAGCGCACGTTAGCCTCGCTGCCTTGCTCCCTACGCCCATGCCTGTTCGTGTCTATGATGCGCATTAGCGCGCGGCACAGACGACAGGCACCCTCGCCCCCCAGCTGCTCTGTGGTGCGCGCGCACCACAAGTTTCGATTACGTGTTTGTTTTATGTGGCGTGGAAAAAAGCTAATGTAATGTGAAACAGTAAAAACAATCTGTTCACTTAACGTAATTTGTAATTTATCATCGCTGCCACAGTATAATTGCCATTGGTAGGAAGTAGTTTGTTATGCATTTGCTTTGTCTTTAAGTGTTTTTGTTAGCTGTACAAAAATCTGAAATTCTCTCGTGTGCTCCGTTTACATATTTTTGTATGAAATGTGTTCCAGCGCTTGCTCCTCCCACAGATGACTTTAGGGCCTATGTATCCAACACCGGACGTCGCGCTAAGACAGTGGAACGCAGATGCGTTTCACCGCTTGCCCCTCCCACGGAACTCCTCACATGGTAATTTCCATTTCATGATATTGCTGGAACGACTCGTCTACACTTTGAAGCAGCCGCTGGAGAAGTGTGTACACTCCACTTCTCGTTCGCTTCTCAAGACAGCCGCTGGAGAAGAGTGCAAACATAACTTCTCTACTGAACAAAATCGAAGAGAGCGAGCTTGATGTTGAGGTGAGGGGGTACTCAAGTCCCACGCTGGTCGCCAAATTAATGTGGTGTCTTCCACATTAGGAATAAAAAGATGTAAGACAGGTGAAGTCTCAAGACTAATTTATTCACCTTATCCATCAACCGCTCCTCCGTAACGGATTCATTTGGAAACCTCTTACATAGCTAAATTCCACATGGAACCTAGGATGATGTCACACTTGGAAACATCCAAAAAGCTGTGCTGCCATAATCCAGGTGACCTGAGCTAAAGCTCTGCAAAATTGTGTTTCAATAAACAGATCAAATCTAAAACATTTTTGTAGAGCGACAGTGCCAAAAGCAACATGCTGCTACTACCATCAGAAGATGGGGCTTAAACCAAAGGGATGAATCAACAAGCATTTGCAATGCAATAGGTCTCGCATTTACGCGAGCTTAAGCTATTGGCATTGTAAATGACAATGCCTTTTATTTACATTTTAAAAACCAAAACATAAATAAAAGTCATTGTCATTTACAATGCCAATAGCTAAAACTCATGTAAATGCAAGACCTATTGCATTGCAAATACTTGTTTGTAGCGCAGTTATCCTCCAGGTACTTTTTATCTTTTAAAGTGTCTTGCTTTCCCCTCTTTTCTTTCCGCCACCCATCACTTCCCTTAGGTAGTCTGATTCATTTGAGCTCTTTACCCTCCGTGTTCACTTTCTTACCTCACCCTTCTCTCTTACCTCTTTACCTCTTGAGGCAGTGACGGTCTGTGAAGGATCATAAACGTGATTTAATATATATATTTTTTTAGGTTGATTGTATAATCAAAAACATTAACAAAACTACCGTTTAGCAACATTTATTACACCAAACTTGTTTAGAAAGTAAACAGTATGGCACACTAATCACTCAAACCTAGTCATCCAATCCCCTCCATTTCCACTTGAATGACTCCTCGGCAATATCACTTTGTGACTCTGTTCACTTGTACCAACGAACACCTATATACCAATAACACACTGGTATTTAGCTAATATACGATAAAAGTACTTACGTTAGGTAATGATCTTACTGATGGATAAATTACCAGCAGATTCAACAACTTTTTAATTGCCTCCTGGTGCTAGACTGTGGCAGGAAACTTTGCAACAGCTGACAAGTGGCAGCACAACTCTGCTTCTGCAGCAGATACCACAATAGACATGACATCAAAAAGTCATGCAAGGATCTGCCCTGATCTTTTTTTCCTTGCTCTTAGAGGCGGAAACTGATAAGGTAACTTGGGACGTGAATAAAAACACTCACGTAACCACTCTTCAGTACTGTGAGGTGGGCAGGTTCGGTGAGGACATGCAGATAGAGTATCTGCCAGAAAGATCATTATCAAAGGTAAGAAACTTGTTCTTCTGATGGCTACCTCTGCCTGCAGATCCTTCTGCTCTTGACTCACTATCAAAGCAACAGCCCAGCAGATATGCAGAAGAGCAACATCCACAGTGTAGAAGAAGCAGGCTTCTAGATGGTGAAATCGGCTCTCATGCTCTCAGAAGACTACTTCTTGCAAGAGCATAGCACATTTTAGTTCACAACATAATCCAACGAGAGGTAGCCGCTTCTGTGTTGCCTTGACTTTCTTTGAGTCAACTTAGCCAAGCAACAGCTGATGGTCAAACTGGTACTCGCGGGTCCTGCCATCTAAAAAATTAAGGGCTCCTGCTCTTAGGTGGACTGAGGAGGAGGATAGAAGGTTGGCAGAGTTGTGCACTAACCCACTTCAAAAGGGGAGAACCTTTGGCCCAAAGAAGGCCTTGACTCTAAGAACCAATTTGGCATGGAAAAAATTAGTGAAACAAGGATAGGCAGTGAAGGCTTGTAGCTTGCTAATGCACAGGGCTCATACAGCAGCAATCAAGAACACAGTCTTCAAAGGGAGCAACCACAGAGAACAACTGTGCACAGCAAAGGGTGAATATATTAAGGACATGAGTACCAATTTAAGGTCTCATGAGGCATAACAAACAGAGAAGGGGAAAACATATGGATCAACTCCTTCGGGAAAAGGTTTACTAGAGGTGGTTTGATCAACGATGGCAGATCTACAAAACAAACAGCCAGAATAAACTGATCTGGTGAAGGAGCAACAAGCGGATAAAATCACCGCCACCAACTGAGCAGACAGATAGAATGAACTCAGATGTTCCTACTTTATCTTCATATCTTCAGACATGAAGGTGGAGGCCTCTGGAGGTTTGGATGGGTCAATTCCTTCAAAAAACCTTTACCAAGAGGTGATTCGAACAGCTAAGGCTTACCTAGAAAACAAAGAAAAGCAGAAAGGACTGAAAAATAGTCCTTAAGAGGGCCCACAAAGACTTGCTGGGGATAGAAGACCCCAAAGTGCAACCCATCAAGTAAATGTGCCTATAGGGGGTGACCTTTTGTCTAAGTGCACCAAGAGATGAAACATGTCCCAAAAGTGGATGGCCAATGAGCAGAGAAAATCATGTACCCCCACCTCAGGAGATAAAATTAACTCAAATTTCCCCACTCAATCTTAACAAACACAGGTGGAGACTCTAGAAGTTCAGGTCCAGAATCTCTCAATGTCAAGGTTTGTCCTCAGCAGAAGCACACAATGAAGGCAAGGGAAGGAGACCCCCAACATGCTAAGCTGCACTGTAACCACGACCATCATGTTTGTGGACACACCAGATGCCGAATGGGATACAGCAAATTGGTAGTGGGTGGAACCAATCACAAACACAGGTATTTCCTGTATGATAGCAGGATGGATATGTGAAAATACATCTCCTGTAAGTCAAGAACACCATTCAATAACCTAGCTCCAAAGCTAGCAGAACATGTGCTAGAGACTGTATTTTACACTTCTCCTTGTGGATAAGACTTCAGAATGGAATGGAGTCCAGCGTTTTTCTTCTGAGTCAGAAAATATCAAAAATAGCATCCCTGCCCTAACTTAGTTTTCGGCACCAGTTCCACCGCCTATTTGTTCAACAATGCAGTATCTTCCTATCATAAGATGTGAGTGAGGATATTGGGTGTGACTGAAGCAAAAGGAGGAATGGAGGGGGACAATTCCTGGAAGGGAAAGGTGGAGCTCTACTGTACAATCTGGATGAGCCAATGGTCTGCAATAACGGACTGCCATAACTCAGCATGGAAAAATGCTTCCCGTCCCACAAAGGCAGCATATGAGCCTTCAAGAATGTGTTAAAGGGAGGAGCCTAGCGCGCAACCAAGATGGCCGCGTAGGTGCGAGGCTCCCGAGGACCTCCGCAACCTCCTACGTTTATCCTGTCTTCATCCTGAATCGGTTGAGGGGACTGTGTCGGTGAGCCTGAGCCGAGGTGGTACCCGTTTTCCATTTTTGAATCGGACCCCAGGTGCCGGGGTGAGCACCGACTGAAGTTTGCGGCCTACTTCTCTCCTGACCCCGGATTCGAGTTTGGGGGCGACCCAGTGGCGAAGTGAACAACAACGGCAGGCTAAGCCTGGCGAGTCGCGTACCCCACACTTTCACTTTCGCTTTTGAGTCCCCTTGCCATCATCGCGAGTGTGATTACGGCGCTTCTTTGTGTTGAGGTGGCCTCGCTGGGAGACCCTGCCTGCCTGCCTGCGGGGACCCGCTCTGCCTTCCTGAGGTGACCCCCGGGGCTCTCGGCCTTGATTGCTTGCTCTCCACTGCGTGGCTGGTGAGGGTGCGAGATACACGACGATGGCCACGAAGCAGGATGGAGATCGGTTGAAGGCCAAGTCGACCCGGCGTGGCACCTCACATCAGGTCAACATCATGGATCGCTACACCCTCCCGAAGGGGTCTCCCGGCGGATCGCACAAGTCTTCCGAGTGCCTCCCGGATGCCCCGGATTTGCCTACGGATCTGACTTTGCAGGACGTCATGGGCGCCATTGCTGAGATGAAGACCTCAGTGGGCCAACAATTCGACACCTTGGCGCACAAACTCGACGCGGTCCTCATCGATGTCAACCTTGTTAGAGCAGATCTCTCTAAGACAAATGACCGGGTCGACTCCTTGGCCCATACCGCGTCGGGCCTCACGACTGAGGTAGCGGCCCTTCAGACGGAGGTGCACCGGCTCCGGCAGGCAAGTGCGATCACGGATCGGCGCCTGGAGGACTCCGAGAGCAGGGCCCGGAGGAATAACATTCGCATTATCGGAGTGCCCGAGGGACGGGAGGAGTCGGCGGCGGATCTCTTTGTGGAGGACCTGATTTCTGCCCATCTCCAGCCTCGAGGACTGAGTAAATTCTTTGCGGTGGAGAGGGCCCATAGAGTTCCTGGTGGCAGGCCGAAGGTCGGAGCCCCTCCGCGGCCTCTTATTGCCCGTATTTTCAACTTTCGGGACAGAAATGCGATTTTGCAAGCTTCCAGACTGCAAGGGCCGCTTAAGCTGGAGAACATGGAGGTAAACTTTTATCCTGATTTCACGCAGGCGGTCCAGAAGCAGAGACTGAGTTTCCTGGGCGTCAAGCGGCGGCTTCGAGACATGAACTTAAAATACGCCATGCTTTTCCCGGCCAGGCTGCGTGTGGAGGCGGATGGTCGCACTCACTTTTTTTACCGTCCTGAGACGGCCGCGGACTGGTTGGACACTTTGTCTGGGGGCCATGGTCGGGATGGGAGGGGGGCGACGGGAGGAGAGTGCCCACCGGACCGGGTCTGAGGTACTGACACGGGGGCTCACTCCGGATGATGCCACTTTCGGCCAAGCTTAGGGTCTCTTGACTGTTGTGTCTTGTTTCCCCTCCATTGGAGGTGGTGCTGTGTCTCGAGGGGGTTCTCCTTCCTCCTCTAGGGGGTCTTAGTAGTTTAGTTTACACAGGGGCGACAGGCACACTGCAAGTTGGGGGGGCTGTTTGGGCTAATGCAGGGGTGCAGGGAGGGGGGAGTTTTGTTTGGGATGTTGGGTTGGGGTTGGGTATTGTTTATTTGTACCACAAGGCAGAAGTATTGTTGTGCTATTTCTAAAGTGCTCTCTGGGGGGAGATTGATCGATTTCGGCTATGATGGGGGGTAGGGGACTGAGCCTTTTGTCCTGGAATGTTAATGGACTGGGGGGCAGGATAAAACGGGGGGTGGTCCTGCAGTTCTTAAAACGAATTTCACCCGATATAGTATTTCTGCAGGAAACACACCTCATTGGAAACTCCTTTCGTGCCATGAACAGACGGGGCTATCGCCTTGTAGCCCACTCGGGCTTCACGTCTGGTTCGAGGGGTGTGGGCATTATGGTTAAAACCTCGCTCCCGTTGGAAGTTGATGAGGTGCTCCATGATGATAGGGGACGATATACGGCTCTGGTGGGTAGACTGGAGGGTAGAGTGATTGTTTTGGTCTCTGTTTATGTCCCGCCAGGGTTGCAAACAACTACTTTTGCTGATCTGGGGCACCTCCTTCTTGGCCTGCCGGAGGGGATTCTAGTGGTTGGGGGGGATTTTAACGCTGTAGTTTCCGGGACTGAGGATCGTCACCCTCCCAGGGATCTCCCCTGTGCCCAAGCGTGGTTATCCGGCCTCTTGGATACCCTGGGGCTGGTGGATTGTTGGCGGCTGAAACACCCTACGCAGATACAATACACCTTTCATTCCGGGGCTCATGGCAGTCTTTCGAGGCTTGATTATGTTCTGATGCCAGCGGCACAGGCGGGGAGGGTTGGGGAGGTACGACATTTGGCGCGGGGTATTTCAGATCACTCCCCGCTCCTGTTGCACTTCGACATTGTCCCGAGGGGGGAGGGGAGGGTGGTCCCGATTAATCCCTGGTACCTGCGTGACCCCACAATTCGCGCAGATTTGGTTAAATCTCTTGAGCGATATTTTGAAGACAATGTGGGGTCTGTGTCGTCTGCGGTTTCTTTGTGGGAGGCGTTTAAGACGGTACTCCGGGGGGAGGCCCTATTCCCTCATTTCCCATTCCCGGAGGCGCGAGCGGGAGGAGGTGACCCGTATCGAAACTGAGATAACTGAGTTGGAGGGTGATCTATAGTGTGGGGTAATGGATGACAAATTGCATGCTCTCCGACTCAAACAGGCGGACTACAAGGCCCTCGTCACGGAGGCAGCCAGGGGCCTCAGTAGAGAGCAACAGGGGCGACTGTATGATGTGGGTGACAAGGCTGGTAAACTGATTGCGTGGCTGGATAAAAAGGAGAGAGCGAGTCGAGTTGTCCCGTCGATTGAGAGACTGGATGGTGTGTGTGTCACTGAACCGGGAGAAATTGTTGATTGTTTCGCAGAGTATTTCCGTGGGGTGTATTCCCCGGTATCTTCCCGCTCGGAAGAGGATTCCCATGACCTGCTTAAAGACATTGCGCTGCCTTCCCTTTCGGAGGAGGATAAATTGTTGTTGGACGCGGCCCCGACATCTGAGGAGATTGCCCTCGCCATACGTTCGGTCGCCTCTGGCAAGGCCACGGGTCCTAATGGCCTTCCCATCGAATTATACAAATTACGACCGGATACGCTGGCTCCGCATCTCCGTGCTATGTTCCTCGCGGCCCGCTCGGCGAGTTCCCTCCCGCTGGACCAGCGTCTGGCCACTATTGTGGTTATTCATAAGGAGGGGAGGCCGCGGGATCGGGTCACGTCTTACAGGCCCATTTCGCTGTTGAATGCGGAGCCAAAAATTCTCGCCAAGGTGCTGGCTAATCGGCTGGTTGGCGTGGTGTGCGATCTGATTCACCAGGACAAGTCCGGCTTTATCCCTCATCGCAACACCGCGCTCAACCTGCGGCGTTTGCATGGGGTGCTCGCGCGGGTCCCGTTCATACGAGAGCCAGCCATTTTGGCGTCCTTGGACGCCACTATGGCGTTCGACACGCTTGAGTGGCCATATATTTGGGCGACGCTGGCTAAGTTTGGGTTTGGCCCGGGATTCATTGGCTGGGTGAAACTGTTATATTCCGGACCGCTGGCGCAGGTGGCGGTGAACGGTAGAGTATCGGCTCCGTTTGAACTGGGCAGGGGCACGCGGCACGGCTGCCCGCTGTCGCCGCTCCTCTTTGCGCTTGCCTTGGAGCCCCTGGCGGAGTGGCTGCGGTGGCACCCTTCTATTCGTGGTCTCCGATGGACCCCCGAGTATGAGGATCGCGTATCCCTTTACGCGGACGATATTCTTTTATGCCTTGCTTCCCCGCGTAAATCGCTGATTGTACTAGTGGATGTGTTGCATTCATTTGGCCGCAACTCCGGCTTAGTCATCAACTGGGCTAAATCCTGTGTGTATGTCCTCTCGGGGGAGGCTCCTATCCTTCCGCGGGGTTGTCCTATCCAGGTCGCTCCGCAGGGATTTAAGTACCTGGGTATCTTTATTATCCTGGACGCTGAGGCCCGATATAAACAGAACTTACTCCCCCCCCTCCAGCGCCTGAAGGAGGACGTGGCGCGTTGGAGGCGCTTGCCGCTCTCACCGCTCGGCCGTGCGGCACTGTTTAAGATGATGTCGTTGCCACGTTTCCTATACGCTTTACAGAACACGATGGACGTCGTCCCGGCGCGCTACTTTCGTGAGGTAGAGGGTCTGCAGCGACACCTGTTCTGGGAGGGGAGGCCGTGTATCGCCCTCGCGAAGCTGACGCTCCCGTGGTATGACGGGGGGGGTCGCCCTCCCAGACATCAAACGGTATTACTGGGCCTCCCAGCTGGCTGCGATAAACCACGGCCTTTATGGGCCCGCCCTTAACCCGGCCTTTGAAATGGACAAACTGTTACTGCCGGGTGGCGACTATAATCGTGCGCTTTATTCTAGATCGCTCGACGCACGTTTGACGGGCCCTACGCGGGTCGCGGTACGGCTGTGGCACGCGGCAAACTTGGCGATGGGGTGGAAGGATCGGTTGACCCGGGCGACGCCACTGTATGCATCTGAGCGACTGGGCTGCCTGTGGACCTCGAAAGGCTTTGAGAAGTGGGACATGATAGGCATTAGCAGGGTGGGCGATCTCTGGACGAGGGGGGGATTCAAAACGTTCGATGTGCTGCAGACGGAATTCCAGTTGCAGGACAGGGAGTACTTTCGATATGTACAGGTCCGTCACGCGCTGTGCTCCGTATTCCCGGATGTTGCCTCCATCCCGGAGTACTCCCCTCTGGAAGATAGAGTGCTAGATGGGCATGTACCGGATGGCACGATTTCATTGATTTACAAAAAGCTCATCAACGATCGCTCGGGACTGCTGACTAGCCTTCGTGAGGCATGGGTCGCCGATGGATTGGAGCTGGATGACGAGGACTGGGTGTCTGCGGTGGCCTCCCCGAAGGAGGTGGCCATACCGGCCCGCCTTCGCTTCGTCCAGCTCAAAATACTCCATAGGGTCTATGTTACGGGGCCGGGTCTGATGCGTATGGGATATGCCGTGGATGGGCTGTGTAAGCGTGGGTGTGGTTCTTTAGGGACCTTCTTCCATACTTTGTGGGAATGCCCGGAGGTGGCGCGATTCTGGCATGGTGTACATGCGGTGTTGCAGGCGGTCACGCATGTGACGCTGCTTCCCGTGGCGAGGAGATGTCTGCTAAATGTGTGGGAGCCGACTGACTACTCGGTGCCGCAGACGTGGTGGGTGACTCTGGGATATATGGTGGCCAAGCGTGACATAGCGCAATTGTGGGGCTCCCAGAGGTCACCAACGGTCTCGGCGTGGAAGGACAACATGGATTGGTGTATGTTTCGGGAGAAGGTAGTGTATGTGGCGAGAGGTAAGCCTGGGAAATGGGTGAAAGTGTGGGGCCCCTGGAACTCCTACCGAGGCGGGATTTGTACCCCGCCGCTGACGCCTGACTTGGCAGTGGCCCCGTCTCCCTAGTCTGCTTGTCACCTTGGTTCTGGGTATTGTGTCCACTTTGTTTCTGTCCCGGCCTATCCCCCCCCGCTATTCCTGTGGATCGGTAGGGTCCTCCCCAGGGGAGCTCATACTGCTGCTTTGACTTTTGCTGCCTTGTGGATTTGTTTGTAGTTTCTTATATAAAAATGGAACCGCCATTTGGGGGGTCCGGACGGTGTGGCCGCCAACGCTTCCTTCAACTCCTGTGACCTCTATCACGCTGCAGCGTGTGTTTAATAACTGTATTTTATGCTCTTACTGTTTGCTAGCGGCCGGCCTGAAGGTTGTAGGCCCATCTTTGTATATCTTTTGCATTCTGTAATAAAGGTTTCAAAAAACAAAAACAAAAAAAAAGAATGTGTTAAAGCAGTGTAGTTGGAGTTGTCAGGAAGAGGAGTCGGACGAATGCTGCTGCTACTCTACACAGCGTCTGGGACCACCATACTCTCTATACTCCTGAAAGAACTTGTTGGGCTGCAGCACCCACTGACAGGGCTAGAGCCTTCACAAGGGCATACCCCAGGGATTAACTCTGGATTTACCATACTGCTTGATGAAATTGACATGCTTGGAAGCCCAGGCACAAAGATCAGGCAGTAGTCCATCCATGTTTAAGACATTCCTGGGCTGACTACGCTTTTTCTCCAAAAAGTCAAATGCTGTCAGTTGGTGGGTCAATCTGTGACATCACCTGAAAATCCGGACGAATGCATCCAGACATGAGGATGGATAATGAGGAGGGAGCACATAGATCTAGCCCCCAAATTCACCACATCCAGGCCAGAGTAGAGAATGTGTTTTACCATAGCTTGTCCATCGCACATAACCTCCGCAAAGTGATCAAGAAGATGATCTGCAAGGTTCGGTATGAGTAGCTGTGCCTTCCCACAAAGCATGAAAGTAACAGACCAAAAGCCAAGGAGCATTAGTAGATAGAAAGGCTACCTGAAGAGAAACCCTTCTCCCCCTTAGCTCTGAATTTCTTAAAATGTCCTATTTGGAGCCTGGAGGGCCTGACATCCCTCCCCGAGTTTAGTCCTTAGGAAGCGAGACTCTTCATGGGGGACTTAGAGACCAAGAAGATTTCAAGGATCTATCAGGCCCTAGTTATCCATTGTTCTACAAAGCTTCAGAAGCTGTGCTACGTGTGCTCTCATTTTGCAATTAGAATGTTAAAGTACATTTCTTTATGATCAACTGTGCCTCACCAGATTCCTTGAAGGAGTTGGAGGAAGACCTGAATACCGAATTTCTCACATCCGCTAAAACTGTTTACAGGTTTTAATTTAAGGATGGGCCTGAACCCCTCCTTTGGAGCTTTCTATTAAACCAGAAAGCAATGGGAGTTAATGCCTTGGCCTTTCAGGGATGAAGGAACTGTATCCACCACCTGCTGCTATTGTAAGAAGTAGAATTTTCTTGTAGATGCATCTGGTGGAAAAGAGAAGGATGTTGCGGTTGCGGTTCAACAGTAGGTAGAGGTGTCTGAATATATTCTCGCCTGAAAGTAAAAACTTGACAACCGTTCCTTGGAAATCTGTACTTGTGGTGAAAGTGTGTAATATTGACTTTCATTGCGTGATAAAGCATTTTCCTAAAATAAAGATAAGCACTGTGCAGGAAAATCAAGTTACTGTGCTGTTGGTTGTCTGGCGTGTTGAGCCTGTTGTAGCCCCCCACTAACTTCCCGTTATCTCTCAGTCAAGTGCTAAAAAGGTTGTACTTAGCCCAGCTGGCATAGAAAGATAGACCCTGGGACATCAGAGGCAAATCATTTCAGACTCCATGGCTGTGGCCCAGTAATTACCCCCTGCTTGGCCGTGTAACCCCATCCCCACCCCCCAGGATCTGACACGTGCTATGGAGTCTAATCTCTTGCTCCCTTATGTTATGTTATTGGGTTTTTATAACGCGCGCAGTTACTCCTGGGAGTGTCCCGGCGCGAGCCTATGAGGTGCCAATTAAGAAGAAATTAAAACAGAAAAGTTTTGAGCAGTTTCTTGAATTGCCCCAGCTCTTGGATACAGCACAAAGAAAAAGGTAGAGAATTCCAAGGCGTGGCTGCCCTCACGGCCAGAGATCTGCCCGCCATTCTTTGAAGGCGCACACACGAGGAACTTGCGCAAGCAGCTGAGATGACTATCTCAAGTGTCTGGCAGGCATGTAGAAAGCAATGCGCTTTCTAAGGAATATAGGTCCTCCAGCATACAAAGCACGATGCTCTATAACCAGGGCCTTAAACTCAACACGTTTCATAACAGGTAGCCAGTGCAGCATACGCAGATGATGCTTGACACTCTTTCTAGTAGGAATGTGGAGCACCAGCCTGGCCGCTGCATTCTGGACCATCTGCAATTTTTTAAGAATGTAGTCAGGAAGGCCCAGGTACAGCCCATTGGCATAGTCTACCCGAGAAAGGATCAGTGCCCGGGCCACTGTGTCCTTCGCTGTCCTAGGTAGTAGTGGAAGGAATTTCTTGAAAGACTTTAATATCCCAAAGCAACTCCCAGCCAATTTTTTAATCTGAGTCGAGAAGGACAACTGCTCGTCGAACCAGACGCCCAGATTTTTAACTGGTAGTCCAGAAGAAGATGGCATAGGATAATCAGATGGCCAGAGAGATTACCTGAACCGGGGAGGGGGGGGGGAAATTTACCGTAAAGAAGGATTTCAGTCTTTTCCTCGTTACATTTGAGTTGGGCGGCACAGAGCCACTGGAAAACAGCTGTCAGACACTCCTTCACCTTCAGGTAGAAAATTCCGATTTACCCCAGGTGAACAGAAGTTGGGTGTCATCGGCATAAGCAATGATCTTGGCACCCCGCTCTTCTGCTAACTGGACCAGAGGAGTAACATATATATTAAAAAGAAGGGGGCTCAAAGAAGATCCCTGCGGCACTCCAGTGGTCACAGAATGGGGAGGAGACGAGAAAGGTGGGAGCCAGACCTGCTGCGAACGCCCCTCAAGAAAGGATTCCAGCCACCTCCAAGCTAGCCCAGAGATACCTATGTCCGCCAGCCGTGCCAAAAGAACAAGTTACTTACCTTCGGTAACGATGTATCTGTAAGAAACATTAGTTAGTTAGATTCCTCACCTTAGAATATCCCCAGGCGTCAGACTGGATCCGGAAGATTTTTTCGTCAGCAATACCCCTTGCGCGTCGCTAGGCGTCGTCTGCGGCTCCGCGTCCGTCGTCGGCGTCGTGCGCCGGGATGACGTCGTCGGAGTACTTAGACGCCGCCCTCGCGCGCTGACGTCAGTTCTTGTACATAGCCTTCCGCGCCAGGAACGCAGAGCCATGCAAAGACCGACACTGGTGCCAAAAATAAAATCTAGGGGCCTGAAAGGACAACCTTAACCCTAGATGTCAGTTCGCAGAACGGGGAGGATGGGAGGGTCGGTGAGGAATCTAACTAACTAATGTTTCTTACAGATACATCGTTACCGAAGGTAAGTAACTTGTTCATCTGAAAGAAACACGTTAGTTAGATTCCTCACCTTAGAATAGATACCCAAGCAATACCATCCCCGGTGGTGGGTCTGCGAACCAAGATCACACCAGAAAGTCCTGGAGGACAGAACGGCCAAAGAAGCCATCCCTCCGGACTTGGCTGTCAAGGCAATAATGCCTGGCAAACGTGTGTAGCGAAGCCCACGTCGCCGCCTGACAGATGTCCTGCAAAGGGACTCCCCGTCCCAAGGCAGTAGTAGCCGCCGTGGCCCGAGTAGAATGGGCGCGCAGCCCAACAGGAGGGTCCTTTTTAGCCAAGGAATAGCAAATTTTTATACACAAAACGACCCACCGAGAGATGGTTCGTTTGTGCACAGCTTTCCCCTTCTTAGCGCCCACGTACCCAACAAAAAGCTGGTCGTCCACCCGGAACTGTTTTGTGCGGTCCAGATAAAAGGAGAGCGCACGTTTTGGGTCCAGACGGTGGAGCCTCTCTTCCTCTTTGGAAGGATGCGGAGGCGGAAAGAAGGTGGGCAAGGTGACAGACTGCCCAAGGTGAAATGGAGTCACCACTTTAGGAAGAAAGGAGGGACGAGGCCGAAGGACAACCTTGTCCGGATGAACAGATAGAAAAGGAGGCTTTGAAGATAAAGCCTGGAGCTCACTCACCCGTCTAGCCGAGGTGATGGCTACCAGAAAAGCAGTCTTTAGAGTTAGAAGACGAAGAGGGCAATTGTGAAGAGGCTCTAAGCGAGCGCACATCAGGAATGTCAATACCAGATTCAAGTCCCACTGAGGCATTACAAAAGGGACAGGAGGGAACGTGTGTGTAATGCCTTTGAGAAAGCGTGTAACTACAGGGGACTTGAAAAGAGAAGGCTGATCAGGAAGCCGCAAGAAGGCGGAGATGGCAGCAAGATAACCTTTCAGGGTGCCCAGGGCAGAGCCCTGCCGGGCCAGAGAAAGAAGGAAGAGGAGAACCTCAGAAAGAGGGGCGGAAAGGGGATCCACAGCCTTTGCCGTGCACCATGCCACAAATTTGTTCCACCGGCAGGCGTATACCGACTTTGTGGAGGGACGCCTGGCTGCCAGAATGATATCACAGACTTCAGGAGGCAAGTCAAATGGCATCAACTGCCGCCGCTCAATCTCCACGCATGGAGGTGGAGGCTGGACAGGTTCGGGTGGAGGACCGTCCCCTGCTGCTGCGACAGAAGATCCTCCCGAAGGGGCAGACGTATCGGGGGATCGGTCAACAGACTGAGTAGCTCGGGATACCAGTATCTTCGTGCCCAATCCGGAGCCACCAAGATGACTTGGGCCCGGTCGTGCCTGATCTTCTTCAGCACTCTGGGCAGAAGTGGTATAGGCGGAAAGGCGTACAACAGACCGCAACTCCACTCGTGACGAAAAGCGTCGCCGAGCGAGCGCCGCCTTGGAAATTCCAACGCGCAGAACTGCTGACATTGCGCGTTATCTTCGGTGGCGAATAGATCTAACCAAGGCTCTCCCCACTGCTGAAAGAGACCTTGCGCCACTTCGGAGTTCAGACGCCATTCGTGATCCATCATGCACCGGCGGCTGAGTTCGTCTGCTCTGGCGTTCAGAGAGCCCGCCAGATGTTGAACCACTAGGGTGACGCCCTGGTGTTCCAGCCACGTCCAGAGGCGCAGAGCCTCCTGACAAAGGGTCCACGACCCCACCCCGCCCTGTTTGTTGCAATACCACATGGCGGTGGTGTTGTCCGTGAACACCTGCACGACACTTCCCCTGACAGAGGGAAGGAAGGCTTTCAGTGCAAGCCGGATCGGTCTCAACTCCAACAGGTTGATGTGGAGACGAGACTCCGCCGGAGACCAGAGGCCTCTGATCTCCGCCTCCCCCATATGGCCACCCCAACCCAGGAGGGACGCATCCGTCACTACGACATGCTCCGGTTGGGGAAGGGAGAGGCTCTTGCCCTTGACCCACTCGCGGTCCGTGAGCCACCACTGCAACTGCTGTGCAGTGCCCTCCGAGATCAAGACATGGTCGGACAGGTTGCCGTGATGCTGGGCCCACTGAAACTTCAGGTCCCACTGCAGAGCCCGCATGCGCCGCCTGGCGTGATGCACTAGTAGGATGCAGGAGGCTATCAGCCCCAGAAGCCGCAACACTAGCCTGACCGAAACCCGGGATAGAGGCCGAAAGATGGGAATCAGGGCCTGTATATCCCGGACCCGCTGTTCCGGTGGATGGACCCGGAACTGCGCCGAATCGAGAACCGCTCCGATGAAGAGGAGCTTCTGAGAGGGACTCAGGTGTGACTTTGGCACATTGATGGAAAACCCCAGCAAATGCAGGAGATCCGCCGTAGTCTGGAGGTGGGAGACGACTGCCTGGGGCGAGCCCGCCTTCAACAACCAGTCGTCGAGATAGGGGAAGACTGAAACCCCTGATCTGCGCAGATGAGCTGCGACCACCGCCAACACTTTCGTGAACACCCGAGGGGCACTGGTGAGGCCGAAGGGGAGCACGGTAAACTGAAAGTGCTCTTGGCCCACCGTGAACCGCAGGTAACGCCGGTGGGCCGGCAGGACGGGGATATGAAAATATGCGTCCTGCAAGTCCAACGCTACCATCCAGTCTCCAGGGTCTAGGGCAGCTAGAACCTGAGCCAACGTTAGCATCTTGAACCTGTCCTTTCGGAGGAAGGCATTGACGTTCCGGAGGTCCAAGATAGGGCGTAGGCCCCCTTTGCCCTTCTTGGGAACCAGAAAGTAGTGGGAATAACAACCACGACCTACTTCTGGGCTCGGAACGCGCTCGACGGCCCCCTTGGCCAAGAGAGCTGAAACTTCCTCGCGGAGAAGATTCAAATGATCCCCCGAGATACGGTGGTGCTGCGGTGGCATGGCTGGAGGGGTCGTCTCGAAGGGGAGGGAGTAGCCCCTTCGGACGATTTGCAGCACCCACCTGTCCGATGTTATGGACCGCCAGTGGAGCAGGTGATGGCGAACTCTGCCGCCCACTGGCGTGGTATGGGCCTGAAAGCTCGGACTAGGAGGGCTTTGAGGCGGATGCTGCCGGGGTGGAAGTGGGCTGACCACGTCGGCCTCCATTTCCGCCACGGCGGAAGCCACGTCCGCGACCGCGCGCAGGTTGGTTCTGCGGCTGGTGGCTTTGCGGACGTGAGGAGGCGCCCCTTCCTTGGCCACGAAAGGGGCGAAAAGCGGAGGTGTGCGCCCGCGGAGCCGAGAGGCCCAAGGACTTGGCCGTAGCCCGGGAGTCCTTAAAGCGGTTCAGCGCACTGTCCGCCTTCTCACCAAACAGGCGAGTGCCATCAAAGGGCATGTCCATGAGGGTGGTCTGGACATCCCCGGAAAATGACGTGGACCGCATCCAGGCGTGGCGGCGGAGCGCCACCGTGGTTGAAATCGCCCGACCCAGCGAGTCCGTGGTGTCAAGCCCACATCGTATGGCGTGCCGTGCTGCATCCCTCCCATCGGCCAAAGCCTGGGTAAGACGCGTCCGGACCTCCTCCGGGCACAGGGGCAGCACGTCCTCCACCGTATCCCACAGGGAATGGGAATAACGGTCCAAGAGACAGGCGGTATTTAAGGACCGCAGGCCCAAACTAAGGGACGAGAACAGTTTCTTGCCAAACTGCTCGAGTCTCTTGGAATCCCGGTCCGGCGGAGCGGTCGGGAAGGAGGATTGGGAGGTAGAGGCCTGGATAACCAGACTCTCGGGGGTGGGGTGTTGGGACAGGAAACTGGGGTCGCCCGGAGCAGGGCGGTGGCGCCTGGCAACGTTCCTATCCACAGGAGGAACTGTGGAGGGCTTGGACCAGGTGCCCTGCAGAACGTCAGTGAGGGCCTCGTTGAACGGCAGCAGAGGCTCAGTGGAGCTTGCTGAGGTTTGAAGCACCTCAGTGAGGATGTTAGTACTCACAGCCACGGCAGGCAACTCGAGCCCAAGGGCCTCGGCCGCCTTGCGCAGCACCACAGAAAATGCTGCACCCTCCTCCGAAGCCACGGTCGGTGGAGAAGTGAATCCAGTGTCTGGCGAGGTGTCCAGCCCACTGGCCTCCCCCAGTTCATCTGCCCAATCCTGAGAAAGCTGTGACTGAACAGCCATAGGGTCCTCGAACCCCTCCCCGTCGCCCCCTTCTTCCGATTCCTGATAAACAGGAGGAATGATCGGAACCGGACTGTAGAGATGGTAGGACTCAAGCGGCGTCGGATGCGGCGTCGGTCGACGCCGCGGCGGCGCCGGGTCCGGATGAGGGCTAAACTGGGGTGTCGGCGTCAAAGGCGTCGGCGGCGCCGGTGACGGCGTCGGTGGTTCAGGCGTCGGCGCCGGTGGAGGAGTGACTAGGTCAACCGGCGTCGACTGGGGCCCAGGCATGGGCCCCGCGGGGACCTGCGGCGTCGAGACCGGAGTCGTCGACGGCGCCGGGGCCGCCGGCAGGCAAGATCGCCCAGTCGAGTCCGCGGGGCCCGAAGGCGCGCCAGCGGGCGTCGACGGCGGAGCCAGGCTCCT
This sequence comes from Triturus cristatus, assembly GCF_964204655.1. Taxonomy (NCBI): domain Eukaryota; kingdom Metazoa; phylum Chordata; class Amphibia; order Caudata; family Salamandridae; genus Triturus; species Triturus cristatus. The sequence goes on from NC_140584.1 coordinate 986,100,148, forward strand.
CATGGCCGAGAGGAAGGCACTGATCTCCGCCGGCGCCGCGTCAGTCCCAGGGACCGGAAGGTATGGGGGCGGACGCGGCACCTGCGGCTCCGCCGGAGCCGCGGGGGTGGAACCACCCTGACCCTCGGCCGAGTCGCGCGACCGGCGAGGGGAGTCCGAAGAGCGGTGTCGCCTCTTGGACTTCTTTGAGCGTTTGGACTTACCCGACGACTTGGAGCCGGACGATCAATGGCGTCGGCTAGGGCTCCGCGAGCGATCCTTGGACCTCCTCCTGGACCGGGATCGCGCACGACGCGGTGCCGAGTGGCGAAGCTCGAGAAGCTTGCGGGACCGCTCCCGCCTAGCCTTCGAAGTCAGGGCCTGGCAGTCGTTGCACGACTCCGCGTCGTGGTCGGGGCCTAAGCAGTAGAGGCACCGGCGGTGGTGATCGGTCACCGACATCAGTCGATGACAATCCTCGCAAGCCTTGAACCCAGGCATCCTACCGGCACCAGATGTCGACAGACAAGGATCAAAAATGATCAAAAAAGATTTAGTCAAAAAAGACTAAAAGGGGTAGCTCTCCCGGATCTGCGCTTACTGGCGCGGAAAAAAGAAGAACTGACGTCAGCGCGCGAGGGCGGCGTCTAAGTACTCTGACGACGTCATCCCGGCGCACGACGCCGACGACGGACGCGGAGCCGCAGACGACGCCTAGCGACGCGCAAGGGGTATTGCTGACGAAAAAATCTTCCGGATCCAGTCTGACGCCTGGGGATATTCTAAGGTGAGGAATCTAACTAACGTGTTTCTTTCAGATGCAGTGCATGGGGAACGGTATCGAACGCCGCCGACAAATCCAGCATTATGAGAGCTGCACTTCCACCAGAGTCCAAAGAGTCTCGAATGGCTTCAGACACCTCGACCAAGGCGGACTCAGTACTGTAGGCAGCTCTAAAACCAGATTGTGCTCCTTGTTAAGTGGTTACTGTACTAGGCTGAAAGCCCTTGGTCCAGTTATTGCTGGAGTTTTGACGGAGGTCTGTGCTAAAGCATCTCAAATATACAATAAGTCATTGCTTTGGGTCAGACAGTGTGTTCAGTTTTGCACATATGTATCCAAGGCACCATACAAGGTGGTAATGTCATCTACTGGCAATATCCTTGATAGAGGGGAGGTTAAAGATTGGCTCCCAAAACTTGTGATGGGTCTCTGTAATTAATACCTGTAGGTGTGTACTCGGGGAATACTTGAAATGACAGAACCGTTTAAGTGAGAGCAAGTTTTTGGATGTGTGAACTATCTGTCTGCCCATTTCTTGGGGTCCTGACCTTCTAGGAGGTACAAAGATAACTGGTGTTTCTTGGAAGCATAGGTGGCATCTGATCCTAATTCTAGGTAGCATGAGAATAGCTTTTAAAAGTGAGCCATAGTTGTAGTATGTATGTATTGGTATATATAGTGCAAACCAAGCTATGAAGCAACCAAACACTGTATATTAATTGAGGGGTTAGAAGACTATCTGCAAGATCATATACATCAACAGGATATTACACAAATGCATTTTACATACATTACCTTTCACACTTAAAGAAAACAAAATGGCACATGGAGATAAGTGTGTAACCCCAAGCTCCCGCCCACCAGATTTCGAAAATTAGGAAGGACTGGCAGACTGAGTGGGGATTGGTAGACTCTTGGCGAGCCCAGCATATAGAGGAGCGGGACTACTCCTATTATTCACCCCTACATGACCTGTATGTGAGATTGGACGCTGTGTTGTGCTCTTCGGATGTACATGCCCGGGTGCGTTGTAGTGAATATTTGGGGAAGATGCTATTGGATCATAATCCGTTGCTACTGACGGTACGATGGACCCGTGAACGGCCGCGTATCCCCACCTGGCGGCTGCACCCGGAAACTTTGGAGGACCTGGTTTTCCGAACAGAAATCGGGGAAGGGATAGAGTGTTATTTTCATGAGAACGGGGGAACAGCGTCGACTCGCGGCCTGAATGGGACGCGTTTAATGTAGTCTTACGGAGTAACTGCATTGCTAAACAGGCAGGTATGCGGAAAACGTTGTTGCAAGATATAGAAAAGGGGGAGCAGCGGAGATAGCCTGTCCGGAGGATCCTGCATTGCGAGATGAGGTTTTGGCAGCAAGGAAGGGAGTGGCAGCGCAGGTAGAGCGCTTGCGCTGCTTTGACCATAAGGAATACTTGGTCCGTATGCATGCGGAGAGAGATAAGACGGGCTCCCTCCTGGCATGGTTAGCGAATCCGGCTCCGCGAGGTACGCCTATTCTGGCATTAACTACCCCGACGGGAGAGCCAGAGTACACCCAGCGCGGGATTAATGAACTGTTCCTAACATATTATATGACACTTTATAAGAGTAAGATGCAGGGCGCAACTGAAGGGTTGACCGAGTTTTTAGCTGAGGTGCGGTTGCCACGTCTCGAGGAAGTTCAGGGGGGGCTGCTGGGGCAGGGAATCACAGAGGGAGAAATACGCAGTGCAATAAAACACATGGCACGCAAAAAAAAAAAATCAGGGTAGACGGATTGCCTATAGAATTTTACTCGGCGTATGTGGACGTGTTGACCCCCAAGCTCCGGGCGGTTTATCATAAGCCAAGGAGGTGGGATGCTTGCCGAGCTCTACCCGAGAGGCCATTATTATTCCGCTGTTAAAACCAGGGAAAGACTCGGAGTCACTGGCGGCTTATCGCCCGTTGTCAATGTTGACAGCGGACTATAAGATTTTAAGTAGGATCCTGGCGTCCCGGCTTCTGCCCCATATGTCATACTTGGTTCATGCCGATCAGGCGGGTTTTATACCACAGAGAACCACTGCCACCAATGTGAGGCGCCTTTTGCGAATTCTGGGAGAACGTCACGTTGAAACGCCGGATGCGGCGGTTCTCTCGGTAGATGTAGAGAAGGCGTTCGACAGCTTAGAATGGCCGTACTTGTCCCGAGTTCTTCATGCATTTGGTCTTGGGAAATCCTTCGTAGAGTGGACGGAGCTACTATACAGATTAGCGACAGCGCGACAACGCACGGTTGCGACGATCTCCTCTGTTTGCCCAATTGGACGGGGCACGCGGCAGGGATGTCCGCTCTCTCCATTGCTGTTTGCCCTGGCCATTGAGCCTCTGGCGGCTCATGCCCGACTGGGGAACTATTATGCCGGTTTGTATCTGCGGGGAGAGGTTCAGTTTATTTCTTTATAATCCGATGATTTATTGATGTTCCTTGGGGACATAGCGACGGATTTAGAAGGGGCGAGGCATTTGCTTCGGGTGTTTGGAAACTACTCTGGTTGAAGGTGAATTGGGCAAAGACATGCCTATTCCCAGTGGTCCCGACTATGAGGGATCCTCCCCAGTCGCTGGGAGTGTGTTGGGAACCTAGATGTTTACCTTATCTTGGCACTAACATTTATCATGCCCCAGACGATTTATGAGAGGGCAATCTGGGCAGGGCTATACGCGGCCTCCGGAGCAGTATGGTATTCTGGAGTGCTCTGCCCCGATCGGTGGCGGGGCGGGTGGCGCTCCTGAAGATGGTAGCGCTGCCACGTTTGATGTACTATTTTCGGACTTTGCCGATCTGGTTCCCGGGATCGGTGTTTCGGCAGCTCCGATCCATGACCTGTGGGTTCTTGCAGGAGGCGAGTAGCACTATCTACAAAGATACGGCCAAGAGCAGACGGGGGCATGGCAGTCCCAGATTTTGAGTGGTATTATTTAGCGGCGCAGCTGCAGTGGCTCACGCAAGCAGTGGCAAGGGAGTTCCGAGGTCTGGATGGCCCTGAGGGTCGCTGGATTTCACGGTACATCTTATCCTTTATAGTTTTGCAACAAAAGATGCGGCTTGAGCTACTTACGACTGAAGAACGGACACTGAGGCTGTGCTGGAACCAGAGTCAGCGTAGGGCCGGTTTCGCCCGTCCGTATGTCCCGGAGATATCGCTGGGGATGTGTACGGCACTCCCTCATGGAGGGGATTGGACAGCACTAGCAAATTGGGAGGCCCTGGGACTACAGGTGTTGGGCGATTTATACGAGAATGGGACCTTGTTGTCCTTCCAGAACTTACAACATAGGTATGACCTTCCAAGAGGGGATTACCTGTTGCATTCAGCGCTTGTTGCCGCAATCCAACGCTATTGGAGGACGGGTTTGTCAGAGCCAAGAACCTCAATGGCGGGCCAATATGTAGTGATGGCAGCGGGGACCTATAAGGCTATAACGTGTTTATACCGTTGAATGCTAACGGAGAATTTAGAACCATTGCGTACACTGCAGGGGAAATGGGAGGCAGAGCTTGGCAGGGAGATCCCTGAGAAGACGTGGGCCCAACTGGTTAAAAGAGCATGGAAGAGTACGAGAAATGCCCGGTTTCAATTGATACAGTTCTATGTTCTACACAGAGCAGATCTAACACCCGAGAAGCTCAATCGATATTTTGGGGCGGCGGCGGCTCGGTGCCCACGCTGTGCTCTGGAGGGAGCGGACTTCCTTCATATGATGTGGGGGTGTACGAAGTTAGGGACATATTGGGAGGAGGTGTTGGATAACTTGAATACTATTACGGATAGGACGGTGGAACTGGATCCGGGTACTTGCCTACTTCATTGGTTTCTGCACACACCCAGAACAAAAGTGACTAGCAAATTTATAGACTTAGGGCTGGTATTGGCTAAACAGGAGCTACCTATGCATTGGAAATTCCGCCAGGGTCCTAAGGTGGGGAGATGGAGGGTAGAATTGCTTAAATGGGCAAGAAGCGAGGGGATACTTAGATTACAACAGGCCTCATGTGGGAGTAGCGATAAAGCGTACGAGGCGGCAAGGGCATGGGAGGCATTAGTGGAAAGACTTCGGTCACCGAACTCGGATTCAGAGGAGGATGTCCCTGGGGAGGGGATGGGGAGCCCCGGACCACGTGACTGAATAGCTTGACGATCTTGCTCTGGGCTAAGTTTGACAATTATTGTATAGGGTATTGCCAATCCCCGGTACAACACTGCTACAGCTAGACACTGTAACAAAGCTACACAGGGAATTTTTGCAACTGACTGTACTGTAAACACCTCACGGCGCACCAGTAGATCAGGAGGGAGGGGGGAAAGGAACGGTATGCAATATGATATTCTGTCTGCATTACTGTATTATTGCTGATATATTGGATGCTGTTGGTTGTTAATTTTATGTTTTATTTGGAAATATAATAAACATATTTTTTTTTAAATGGTGTGCTCCTGACTGTTACATGACATCCATAAGTGCTATAACGACTTTTCCCCTTCAACTGTGTATATATGTAATATGTGTTTATGTAACCCAAAGCGCTTTAACTTTTCTAAATATGTAATTTGTATTTAATATGTAAATACGTAACTATCACCATGAGTAACCGTAGTATCTACACGTCTTGTCACCTACTACCTTGTTACTCTAAATTTCTCATGTAAAGTTCTTTCGATCTATTGTAAAGTGCTCTGACACTTCTGGGTAATGTCTGCACTATACAAAAATGCATAAATAAATAATAAGTGATTTGCGCACTATCGCATGATGTGGAGTCAAGTGCAGAGGCAGGGGTTTGAACCCGGGTTCTCAGTTTCCAAAGGCGGCAGCTCTAGCCCCTAGGCCACATTACCTCCCAGCAGGATTTCCTCTGATGAAATTGATCTACAGACCCACCTTCTTGGGAGGTATTGATGGGGCATCTAATCTAAGACAAGGAATCTGTGGCTAGAAGTCTATCAGATTAACAAGTTACCTACCTTCGGTAATAGCTTATCTGGTAGAGACTATCTAGCTACAGATTCCTTACCAACCCATCCATCCTTCCTGTGCTGCAAACTGATTTCGAGGGACAGGGCTTTTCCTTTTTTATGCCGCTAGTTTTCCTCACAGTGGTAAGTGTACTTCTTGGCTCCACGCTCCTGGCGTGGATTGTCGTAAAAAATAACTGCCATCAGCATGCCTAGGTGGCACCATAAACGTCCCTTCTGGCACATATGATGCCACGTGGAACCAAGCAATGCCATGTACCAGCGTGTAGAGTACTGCTGATGAAAAGTTTCCAGCTACAGGCTGACGCTGGGAATAACTTTAAGGTAAGGAATATGCAGCTAGATAGTCTGTACCAGATAAGGCGTTACCGAAGGCAAGTAACTTGTTCATTAAGTTGCTTAATCCTCTTCACCATAGAATCTATTAGGCCAATTAATGTCTATGTAGGTAAATTACATTTATCGATTCTTAAATACCGAATTTTACCGATTCGGTATTTATGAATCGGTAAATGTAATGTAGGTAAAAATATACCGATTCGGTAAGTGTTGGTATTTTAGAATCGGTATTTACCGATTCGGTAATGGTAACTTGTTTCCCATTGATTCCTATGGGCCAGGAGTCCCATAGGAATCAATGGGAAGCCAGTTACCATTACCGAATCGGTAAATACCGATTCGGTAATGGGGGGAGGCATCATCATGGGTGGCAGGGTGTCACATTGACACCCTGTTGCACCCGATTCGTCCATGTGTGCACATGTGGCGCACATACATGCCCTAGGGGCATGTATGTCTGCCACATTGCACACTTCACAGTGCACAAAAATGCATTTTTACACCTATTCGTCATTTACCACCAACTGTTAGTTGGTGGTAAATAACGAATCCCCACACCCACCACACAGTCCCCCTACATCTCATTTCTGTATTCGGTATTTACCGAATCGGTAAAATTACCGATTCGGTAATTTTACCGATTCGGTAAATTACCGAATACAGAAATGATCCCCCTACATAGCAAAAGCCTAAATACCGGTCGGTAACGGTATATTTACCGAAAATCGGCCGTTACCGACCGGTATTGGGCTACCTACATGAGGCCCTCTGTCTTATAGGCTGAAGGAGAAGGATCTTGTCTTGAGCGATATTTGAGCTGAGTGTGAAAAGCTGAGAAGCAGAGCCGAATTGGGTGATGACCAACATGCTCTGGATGTCAAGTTTACACTCGCCACTCCCATTCAGAATACTTACTGATTTGGCTTTCTACCATCTCTTGGTGAAGACTGACCATTTAAATCATTCGCCCAAGAGCCCTATAGACATAATTTAGGTCATGACTAGTGAGCTCTGGGTGTAGCCAATACTTTAAATCCTAATACTTGGCAAACTGTTTTCTCACAGCACACTACAATTAACCTTTGGCTGTGCCCAGTACATTATTGGCCAGGCCTTGGAAACACCATGCCACAAATTTTGCCCAACAGCAAGCGTAATCCATCTTGGTCGAAGGATGCCTGCCTGCCAAGATAACGTTATAGACTTCGGGAGGAAGGTCAAAAGTTGGCAACTGCCGTCACTCAGTCTCCACGCAAGAAGGCGGAGCATTGACAAGTTCGCGTAGAGAACCCTCCCTTGTTGCTGCAACAGAAGATCCTCCCGAAGGGGCAGCCTGATCGGAGGATCGATGGCCATGCTCATAGCTTTTGATACCAGACTCTCCATGCCAAATGCGGAGCCATAAGAATGACTTGGAACCGGTCAGTCCTGATCTTCTTGGGAACTCTGGGCAGGAGTGGTATGAGCAGTATGAGCGGAAAGGCATACAGGAGACCTGTGCTCCACCCAAGGTGAAAGGCCTCTCTGAGTGAGAGCCGCCTTGGAAACTCCAGCGCGCAAAATTGCTGACGTTGTACGTTCTTGGAGGAGGCGAACAGATCTAACCAAGGGTATCCCCACTGTTAAAAGAGACCTTGTGTGACCTCCAAGTGGAGACTCCATTTGTGATCTGCTAGGCATCGACTGCTGAGTTAGTCTGCCCTGGCATTCAGGGAACCCCCCAGGTATTGAACCATCTGGGATATGCCCTATTGTTTCAGCCCTGTACGGAGGCGCAGGGCATCTTGACAAAGGGTCCGTATTCCCACCCCGCCCTGTTCGTTGCAGTGCCACATGGTGGTGGATTTGTCTGTTAACACATGTACCAGCCTTCCCTTGATGGAGGGTAGAAAAGCCTTCAATGGCAGTCAGATTGCACAGAGCTCCAGCAAGTTGATGTGGAGTCTGGATTCCGCCGGAGATTAGAGTACTCTGATCTCCAGGTCTCCCAGATGGCCATCCCTTCCCAGGAGTGACCCCTCTGTCACTACTGTGAGATCTGGTTGGTAAAGGCAGAGGGGTCTAACTCTGACCTAATCGCAGTTCATTAACCACCACTGCAGATCTTTTGTCGTTCCCTCTGAGATATGGACCATGTCGGAGAGAGTTCCCTGGTGCTGCACCCACTGAAACCTCAGGTCCACTGAGGGCTTGCATATGCCAGCGGGTGTGTGTCAAAATCAGGATGCAGGAGGCACCGAGGCCCAACAGCTTCAGAGTGAGTCTTACTGAAACCCAGGATAGAGGCTGAAACATCTGTAGCATAGTCTGAAAATCCTGGTCTTGGCGCTCTGGAGGATAAACCCGAAATTCCACTGTGTCCAGAACAGCTCGGATGAAAGGGAGCGTCTGAGAGAGAGTGAGGTGTGACTTTGGCATGTTGATAGTGAACTACAGCGAGTGCAAGAGGGTCGCCATAGTCTGGAGGTGGGAGATGACAGCCTGGGGCGAGCTTGCCTTCAACAGCCAGTCTTCGAAATAAGGAAAGACTGGCACCACTGATCTTCGCAGAGGAGCTGCAACACCTGCCATCACCTTGGTGAACACCGGAGGGGCACTGGTAAGGCCAAAAGAGAGCACAGTGAACTGAAAATGCTTGTGGGCTACCGTAAACCACAGATAGCGTCAGTGGGCAGGCACAACGGAAATGTGGAAGTAGGCGTCCTGCAAGTTCCACACTGCCATCCAGTCTCCTGGATTCAAGGCAGACAAGACCTGAGTCAACGTGAGAATTTTGAATTTCTCCTTCTTGAGGAAGAAGTTGAGAGTCCGCATCTCTAGAATAGGACGAAGGCCTTTGTCCTTTTTAGGGAACAAGAAAGCAGCGGGAATTACAACTACAGCCTACTTCTGGCACCGGAACCCTCTCTAAGGCTCCCTTGGCCAAGAGAGCAAGGACTTCCCCACGGAAAAGGGACAGATCATTCGTCAGCCGGTCATGAGATGGTGGCATGGATGGAGGGGCTGTCGCAAAGGTGAGGGAGTAGCCCTTTCGAAAGATTTGCAAAACCCATCAGTCCGATGTTTTGGACTGCCATTGAGGCAGATGATTGTGAACCCTACCGCCAACTGGATGCCCTTGGTGGTAAAGGGGGAGATCAGGAGGGTTTGGAGGCTGCAGCTGCCGGGTGGGTGGTGGCCTAACCAGACCGCTGGCTCTTTGACCCACAAGGTCTGTGGGTACTGTGCCCTCAGCCACGCAGAGGCTGAGGAGCATGCGCAGTTTGGTGGCTCGGAAGGAACTGGGGCAGTTGGAAGCCCCTTCTGTAGCCACGAAAAGTGTATTGGGGTGATGTGGGACCATAGAAATGCCTAAGGACTTGCCCTTAAGTTTGACCGTTCTTAAAGCAATCCAGCGCTGTATCCGCCTGGTCTTTGAAGAGAGGGGTTTCATCGAAGGGCATGTCCATAAGGGATGCCTGGACATCCCCCAAAAAGCCAGCTGTCCTGAACCAGGCATGGCGTCTCAGGGGCACTGTAAATGAAACCTTCTACCCAGCGAGTTTGTCGTGTCAAGACCACAGAGGATGGTGAATTTTGCTGCCTCAACAGCCTGAGAGAGTACAGCCCGGATCTGCACTTGGACTTGTGGTAGCGTTTGCGCAAACGTGTCCCATGGCATGCAGTATTCACAGACTGCAGTGCCAGGCTGGCAGAAGAAAACATCATCTTCCCGAAGGAATCCGGTCTCTTGGATTTCATATCCACGGGGCAGTAGCAAATGCACCATGGGATGTTGAGACTTAGAGTACCAAGCTCTCCGGAGTAGGGTGTTGGGTGAGGAAATTTGTCCCCCATGAAGAGGAGCAGTGGCAGCGGGCAATTGTCCTATTCACAGGAGCTCCTGTGTTGAGTTTGGACCAAGTGCGCAAAAGGACTTCAGTGAGGGAGTCAATGAAAGGGAGTAGTGGTTCCGATGAGGAGACTGGCAGTTGCAGCACCTCTGTCAATATATTACTCTTAACTGCCACCAAGGTCAACTGAAAATAAAGGACCTCAGATGCCCTTTGCACCACCATTGCGTACGAGGCTCCCTCCTCTCTAGCCATGGTAGGGGGAGAAAGCACACCAGTTTCGGGAGAGGTATCCAGTCCACTGGCTTCACCCAGTTCCTCACACCAGTCAATGCTAGGGTCCTCCTCACATGACTGGAATTCTTCAGGGTCCATTGACCCCTCCCATTCTTCCTCGAGTCCCAGACTGGGGGACAGGACTCAGGCTCAAATCTAGGAGGCAAGCAAGTGATGCCCATCCAGTTCCATTTCAGAGTTGGGGATCACAAAGGGGATGGTGTCGCCAGGAACATCGGCATCAGGACCAGCATCTGAGAAGGTCAAGTTGGTACGAACGGTGCCGGTCCAGATCCAAGAATGGATCCATGGGGATCCGCTGGAGCTGCTGGTGCAGAACCAGATGGGGTCCCATCCGACCCAGCCTGGCCCAAAAGTTCGACGAAGGGCCTGGACCGCCCAAATATAAGTGCGTGGCCTCATAGAACTCTTTTAGTTGGGCGGGGGTCACTTCGGCTCCAGGAAAATCAGGTAGATGCTGAGCCAGCCCAGGCTTGGGTGCTACTGGTGACTCAGACCCTGAATATCAACGCTCCCTCATCTCAGTGTTAACAGACCAGGAGAATTCGAAGACCTCTTCGACATCTTTTTGTGCCTCGACTTATCCAAGTGTCCCGAGGACTTGGAAAGGGAAGATGACCTCGGACTCTGCGACCACTCTTGGAACCTTCCTCTCAACAGAGACCTCGCTTTACGCGGAGTCGCATGTTGGGCTGCAATAGGCTTTAGGGATGCCTCCTGCAGGCCTTAGGACTCATGGCAAGGCAATCAGAGCACGAATTTGGTTCTTGGTTGTGCTGCAAACACCACAGGCAGACAAGGTGTGGGCCCATCACCAACATCAGGCGATGACGGGCTCCGCAGGTCTTCAATCCTAACTTCTTAGATGACATGCTACACACCAGTAGGACAAAAACACTAGACAAAATATTGAAATCCAGTCAACCAGTGACTGAGGGGAAGCTCTTTCCGGATCAGCACTGGCTGGCACAGAAAGAAAAGAACTGACGTCAGTTGGCCTAGGTGGCGCCTAAATAGTTGCAGCGAGCGTCACTTCTAGCACAGATGGCACAAGCGATGCACGCAGAGCCAAATCGATACCACTTATCAGTGCGCAGGAGTACTGCTCACAAAATGCTCCCAGATCCAGTCTGACGCCTGGGGAAGTTCAAAGGTAAGGAATCTGCAGTAGAATGAGCTTTCTTTCCACCAACAGCAAAAGGCAGGTCTTGGACCTTCATGTACCTTAAGGACCACATCCACGAGACACCTGTACTTAACTAACAGAGGTTTATAACTTTTTAGAAATTTGAATCCTGGTGCCATTCTAAACTCAATGAACAAACAAGTGTTTGAGTCCGAAAGGTAAAGCAAACAGCCCGCTTGAGTTGTCACAATCATCAGCATTGAGCTTAGTCTCTGAGAACCCCAGTGCATCCTCGTCTGACCTGAAAAGTGTCTCCACCTTGAAGATTTTCCATGGCTAAGAATATTCTTGCCCTGTTCTTAGACTAAACTTCTGCCACTCTTGGTAACAGTGGGTGAATAGAGTCCCTGCAGAGCAGATGTCGGGCCACATACATTTATCCCAGCGTCACAAGTTTGCTGTCTCTCAGGACCACACACTATCTGAAGCCACCAAACGCTGAGCTGCAGCCAATGGAACTGGACCCAACATGCAGGCTTGAGACACGTGGGGCAGAAACAGCAAGAATGGTCTTTGTGAATGGTTGTGAAATCGTAAATGTATACCAGAGACTCCAAAAAGCATGGACCAAGTTACAAAAATCTCTATCAAAGCAACTCAAAAGACCCCAACGTGCACTGCAATGGAAGAAAGGGATGGAAAGAAAACACTTAGTTATATACTGACCCACGGTCGAGGGACTTCAGGATCGACGAGGACTACACCAAGAGTTGCCCTGCTATCTTGATTTCTTTCCCTCTCCAGGTCCACCCAAGAACCACTAGAGCCTATAACAGCAGTGGCCAGTTGGCCTAACACCTCTGCACCTGAGCCCGGGTCCACGGAAACCATCTGTGTCCCCTTGCTTCAGAGACCCTCATGAGCCGAGCCATCCTTTGGGTTCTACCGGACTTGCCCACAAGTCCCCAATTGCAGCCTTTTTGTCACAGGTACTCTTCCACTGACTTTAACGTTAAGCTCTTGAGGCTACCAATGTGACCAGCACCTCTGCACATGGACACACCCGGGCAGGTAAACCCAAACTGCTGTGGTTCTTTGGACCTTGGACTCTAAGCACCTTAAGTCCTAAAAGGCACCTTCAACAACCACTTGCACTTCAACTACCGCCTACAGGTAAATGTACGCAGTGTATGTTTATGCCATAGGATAACATTACTGGTTTTGAGACTCATACCTACAAAACCGTTATTTAAGCATTAACTGAAAAATCCATACCTCCAAAAGTACTTACCTGATTCTGATGATCTTGGTGTGTAAAATTAAATAAAAATCTGTGTTATTTTTCTAAATAGGTCTCAGATTACTTTTTGAGTGTGTGCCTCATTTATTGACTCTGTGTGTACAACAAAATGTTCAACACTGCCACCTGATAAGTCTAAACTCCTTGACCAAACTACCACAGATAGAGCACCTGGAATTATTAAAGTAAAACCCTGTAAATCAATAAGGGTCGTCTGGCTTTTTTGCATGGTGTTCCCCTAAATTGGTACACTACATAAAAAACCAGCTTCCTAAATTGGTGGTTCAGCAGTTGGATACAAGACTTTGCATTAGATGAGACGACTGTCAAAGGATGATTCCACAAAGTGATCAAAAATTGACTTTAGTCAAAAATACTTTTTGAAAACCTTTCAATTCGATTTTTCTACATTTTCTGATTTAAACTGTTAGGACCTTATGTTAAGTCGCCTACGTTAGAAATTAAAAATGTGTACTAGTCAGTTTGGCCTTAAAAAGACTTTTAGAGTTAGTTATCTATTTCTAAAATGGTTCGACTGTACTAAAAATGTCTGGCACAGATGAGCTAGTCCAGGAACTCAACCTGACTCCTGGTCCGCATCTTAGTATAAAAGCAGTTAAGAAACCTCTGTACAGCCAGCAAAATTAAAACTGCCTCAAACATAACAAATACAAGCCTCCATGAAGCCCTTGCAAAGTTTGACGCAGCCCAAGCTGCAAGTGATCATGTCTCCTCTGAAGAGATTGACAGGGATCATGAAAGTGGAGACAGTACTCCAGGAGATTGTCCCACTAACCTAACTACAGATGGTGATGAAGTACCCCCTCACATCTACCATGAAAAACTGTACCTCAAGTGCCTTCCCCTACTGGGGGTAGGTCAGGCATTTCAGGGCAGGACTCTACACTATTTGAGTCTGTGCAACTCTACTCTACACCACTTCACTGTATGCCACTCCACTGCACCCCACTGTAAGTCACAACAGCGTATACTATTCCAGTGTGTGCCACTCCACTCTGTATCACCCCATTGTACCCCATTCCAGTCTTTGCCACTTCACTGTACGCTATTCCACTCTATGCCACTCCATTCTACCCTACTTCACTTCAATCCACCGTATGTCACTCCACACTATTCCACTATATGCCACAGGACTCTTCACCACTCCGATGAATGCTATTCCACTCCATGCCACTCCATGCTATGCAATTCCACGCTATGCCACTCCATTGTATGCCACAACACTGTACAGAATTCCACTTTACGCCACTCCACCCTATTCTACTCCACTCTATTCATCTGTATGCCATTCCACTGTACACCACTGCACTATAAACCACTTAACTCTTCGTTATTCCACTGTATGACAGTCAACTGTACACCACTACACTTTACGCTATTACACTCTATGCCACTAAAATGTACGCTATTCCAGTACAAGACTCCACTTTACACTATTCAATGCTATGCGCCACTCCACTCATTACTCTAATGTACAACATCATACTCTTCGCAGCAACACTGTACGCCACTCAATACTATGCCACGGTATGCCACGACACTTTGTTATTCCACTCTACGCCATTGTAGTGTACACCACTCTACTCTAAGCCACCCCACTCTAACTATTCCACTCTACGCTACTCAACTCTATACCATTCCATTCTACGCTATTCCACTGTACGCCACTCCACTGTATGCCACTCCACTGTATGCCACTCCAGTCTACGCTATTCCACTTCTCGCCACTTTACTGTATGCCACTGCACTGTACACCACTCAAGGCTATTTTACTCTACGCTATTTGAAACCACTATACTGTAACCACTTAACTCTATGCCACTCCACTCTACGCCACTGGACTCTACATCTTTGCATGCTACTCCACTAAACGGTATTCCACTCCCTTGTCAGGGGCGTAACACAGGCCCCCACAACCCTCACAGTGCGCCCCCCCCCCCCGAGTGCGGGGGGGCCCCCTCATCTCAGAACTCAGGCCTGAGAGCTACGGATTAAATCCAGAGCGGGCCCCTCTGTGTACCTGGCAAGGGGCCCCCTCAACTTTCGTTACGCCACTGTCCCCTGTATGTGGTTTCACTACATGCCCCTCCACTGTATGCTATTGCACTGTATGCCACTTCACTCTACGGCACTGTCTTCCATTGTACTCTATAACACTATACTTAGCACTCCACCCAACAACAGTTCACTCTACGATTTGAAACACTTTTTTATTACAAAATAAAAAACATTGCAATCCAATTAAAATCAAAAAACAATCAAAGCTTAACCCTTTGTTTTAGTTAGGAAAACTTTATTGTTTCTATACAAACCAAACAAGGTACCCAAACACTAGAAATTCTAAATTTATAGTCATACCTTAAATTAATAATTTACGCACCACCTTCAAATTATTATAACTTGCACATCTCCATACTCAGTTTAATGAACTTGGTAGCTACACTACATTGGCTATAAGTCACCATTGTACCATGCACTGTGTTCTGACAAATGATTTGATTTGCGATGTCATAAGTGATGTTATTTATGCTATGATTTCAAATTGCATAAGTGATGTAATATGAAAGGGTATAAGCAAGTTCACTACACTGTGTATGGAGGTGCGCAGGTTATAATAATTTGAAGGTGATGCCCAATTTATAATAATGTGAAGGTGGTGCGTAATTTATAAATTTAAGGTATAAATATAATGTTAGAGTTTCTGATGCTCGGGTACCTTAAGTTTGGTTTGCATAGAAAGAATAACTTTTTATAACTATAACAAAGGTTTACCCTTCGTTTTTTTCATTAAATGTATACACATAAATTATATTTTCTCCTCTCTAGGGTCCAGAAAGAAGTCGCACCTGGCGGCTCCAGCATAGAGATCTTTCTATACAAACCAAAGATTTATCCTTTGGTTTTTTCAATTGAATATATAGACACAAATTACATTTCCTCCTCCTTAGGGTCCAGAAAGAACAACTCAAACCTAGCATCTCCAGC
The DNA here is from genome assembly GCF_964204655.1 of Triturus cristatus. NCBI lineage: Eukaryota > Metazoa > Chordata > Amphibia > Caudata > Salamandridae > Triturus > Triturus cristatus. The sequence goes on from NC_140584.1 coordinate 986,115,838, forward strand.
AGTGCAATAGTGTAGCTTTATAGCACTGCTGGAGCTGCATGTTGTTCTTTCTGGACCCAGGGGAGGGGGAAATATACTTTATTGTCTTTGCCTGTATGACCCACCTTACAACATGCCGTCCCCAATAGGGTGAGGGGCGTTTAGAGGGAGTTGTGGTTGATGTGGAGAGAGACTTACAGACACACACTCGCACACCTTCTGTTTGAGATGCATTACTCATGGGCAGCCAGCTATCACATGATGACATTCATAATGAGCATTCGTGTTTAACTCAACTTGTAGAAGAGCTACCTGCTAAAAAGGGTGATTATTATTTTGCCTTTTCTGTTCAATGATATTTGAACTTTCTTTACAAGATTATTGCAGTGAAGCCAAATAAGTAGAATGATAGGCCATCTCCATGTATATGATATAGGTTGCAACTGTTGATCTAGAGATACAAACTCTCAAATTCTAGGCTAAATAATTTAGATATACATAATGTGCCCAATAAAATGAAAAGTATTTGTTCTCCAGGGAACTATGTCTCCCTCTCAAAAAAAATAAAAAAAAAATCCATAAATTCATGTTTGGCCAAGTCAGCAACAGCTCAATACAATGTTGGCTATCTATAGGATACACTGAAAAACAGAAACAAAAATACCATGGTCAGAGAGTTCAGTTTGGAATCATTTCAAAATTGCACACACCAATGCTACATTTTCCATTCATTTAATTTAGAACTACTTACCAGAGAGGGTAAGATGATCATATCTGTATCAACTGCTTTTGAGCCCAGATCTTCAGATCTTAACCTCTTCCCGGGCTGCCATTTTCGAGCCAACATCCGTATTTTCTCATCTGTAGTGATAGCATCTCCATCAAACCTTTAAGTTTAAGTTAAAGAACATTTGCTGGGTAACCAATGTGGCAAAACAAGGGTCAAAACACCAGAGCAACTGCAGCAATTCTAAGCACACACGAAGTGTTTAAATAGTAACTATATCATCGTCAGATTACCTAAAATTATCAATTGCAGATTTCCTGCTATAAAAAAATGATATTAGGGCAGGCATCATCGGCTGAAAACAATAACTATCGAGCATAACGTGAATTCGCCATCTTCAAAATAAATCTTAGGTAGGACAAATACTACAAATAAACACAACTCTAAGCTCGAATTACTGACATTTAATGAAAGTAATCAGTAAGCAAAACACCTTTGTGTCAATGCCATCAAAGGACACAAGCCTGTATTGATGACACTGTAGCAAGCCTGCCCATGCAGTCGATAAAGCTTTCCAATTATGAAATTAAACTAAATTCAACTAGTCATCAAGAATTGAAACTCATCAAATTTCACATTACTTGTAAGGGACAAAACATCTTTACATAAAGTGCTTAACGGCTCAAATGTAATTATAGTTCGCTCTCCTGAATTCACTCTTCTGAATGGACTTAGCCTTCCATTCTGTCCATGCAGAAAGATTGCTGCTTCCAGAATATTGCCTTTCAAATACACATGGTCTACTTGTGCATTCAGCATGCAATAGTTGGTCTACCCTGTCTTGCAAACAAGAGAGACATAATTTCCACTGCATCAGACGCAACAAGAGGACAGTTCAAATCCATAGACAAATCCTGGGTGCAGCCAGTCAATACCTTAGAGGGAACAACATAGTTTCTCCTGTATTCCATTTAGTGCACTGCATGGAGATGTAATGGTTGCACCCATCGACTATCATATTCCTTTGGCGTAAAGGTGTTTTTGTAACACTCAATGCTGTTCACCCCTGGGCTGCTTCAGGGAAATGTTTACAATGTAGTACAACTGTGACAATATTTTGTTCATATGTTTGGCCATCACTGTTTGTGCCTGGCTTGGTGGAGTCACAGAATTTATGCAAATAAAAATAACTTTTGTTCAAGCTTTACAGTGTCTGCAGCGATATTACAACAGTAATTTAGGCACCATTGAGCCCCTCTGCAGCTATCCCAGAATCCCCTGCAGCTTCAGCTGAAACCTTAGTAACATTAACAATACCCAGAAACTTGTTGCTGTACAACTATCTTTTCTGTTTAGGTAATCCTACTTCTTCAAAAAACAGAAAATAAAAGGGCAAGACGCTGTGACCCTTTCTTGGACACTTAGGTTTGATCCTCATCACCCACCTCTGCCTTCAAATTACCTCTCCCTCAGCACTCCTAGATCATTCTCAAATGCGCCTGCTGCTTTACCACTGGATTGACACCTCAGAAGTTTGTCTCATTTGATTTTGACACAGAGCAGAAAGCAGAGTCTGCTCTTTGGAGTACCCAAACACACTATTCACAGAACAATTTTTCAATAAGAGCACGTTCAACTGGAATGCTGTACACAGAGCAGTATGTTGTGCAGGGTACAATTGAGACCGTATTACAGACTTCAGGATTTTATGAGTAGTTGGGCGGGGACGACATTTAATTGTAAAGTAGTTTTTTTCAATATTTATATTACATATTTGAGATACAGGGAGATTACATTATTAGCCTAGAAACATTATGTTTGGCCAAGTGCCAAATTCAGAGTTACATAGAGGTTTACAGGTTCCAAGGTCAAACATACTCTGATTATTTGTTACAATGGCTACTACACCGTCTTCTTTAAACATGTCAATAAACGAAATTTAGAGAGGGTATTTTCAGTGATTTTTGTTAGAATTTAATATTCTACAGCAGCCGGTTCTGTCAGTATTCCTATGGTTTCCACATAATTTTTACAGCTCTGCCATTTTTCACTCCCAAGCAGAAAGGCCAGGCACTAAGACTTCTCCACATGTGAGACATGCAGGTTGATAGCGAATTCACTAACATGTGTGGGATCTAGCAGGGAATGAAAAAGGCAGAAATAGTTAAGTTATGCATGGTGGGTAGGTTCGTGTACGTGTGTCTGTTTTGCCCTCTGTCTTTCTTCTGCAATATACAACTTTCATAAATGTAAGTGCCAAACGGATGTTTAGAGTTTCTCTTTCCATGAGGAGAATCAAAAGAATTTGAGCATAGAAAGCACCCTGTTACTTTAAGGAAACGCAGTAAGGGAGGAATCCGCTGGTGGTAATCCGACTGGAAGACCACCTCGAATCCGTAGGGTCTGAATGTGCTCCAGATGGATTTAGATGCGTACCAAAGATCTGATCTATGGCCAATCTCAACTGTATAAGCTGTTGTGCCATGGCCAATGGCCTGTGAATAATAGGGGCACATCAGGAGCAAAGTCAGAATCGGATCTAAAGTTGGGAAACAATTTTGCGGCTCGATGTTGCCTGACTCCAAACAGTGGAAGTGGAGGGACAAATGAAAGCCATATTTGGACTTCATTTGGTTTTTGGCTTTTTCGTTTTACTGATTCAGCGCGAGGCTTTGGGAGCGAGAATTGCGACCAAGTCTTCAACTTCCTTTGTGGTTCTGTGACAACAAGTTTGGCTTTACGGTCTTGGATAACCTTTCAATTCATCTTCCCACAGCAGTCGCATGATGCAGAGTCATGCTTCTGTACGAAACACCAGACAGACATTGTGGGTGCCCATCACTGACATATAGTCATGACAGCCCCTGCATGGTTTATAACCTGTGGTTTAAATAAGAGACATCCCTTGGCACACTGAGAAAATTTTGACGGTAAAGCATATTGCCAAACTTGCAGGTTAGATGGAGCTCCCAATCTGCGTCGGAATGCGCAGAAAGAAAGGAACTGATGTCAGCATGCATAGGTGGTACCGATATAGTGGCCCAACATCGCATCGAGGGAGGATGGACCAATCACAAAGCCAAACAACACCCCTGGTGTAGTGTAAAGGAATTGCCATTGAAACATTTCCAGATCCAGTCTGGCAAATGGGGGTATTCTCAAGGTAAGGAATCTGCAGATATTGGTTTCTATCAGGAAGGCAATTCAGAAGGAGAGGGAAAACAGGGAAAGGAGAAAAAATATTGGAAACGTGGCAGTCCTAGCTCCTTAGGTAGAGAGCAACAGCAGATTACAGATTTATGTGAGATTTAAATAGCTATGTTTTAAGTATTTCCGTAAAGAAAATATTTTCTTTACTTCTCCGAACTTCAGGGTGAGAGTTCCAAATGATGGGGCAGCACCAGAAAGTGGTTCTGAAGCATCAGTTAGCACTGAATAGCTTTGTTTCGAGGAAGAAGGTCTCCTTACTTTTGAGATTTTTTGCTCTTTCATAGATAGAAAGAGAGACGCAAGGATAAACTGGCTGTTGTAATGTTAACGCTCTTGAAAGTAAGACATAAAAGGTTAAATTTACTTTCTGCATCTAGCGGTAAACAATTGAAGTTCCCCAAGACTAGTTTTAAAGGATTAAATGTTTTTGAGCCTGTAGTCAGTCTCACTGCTGAATGCAACTGGGCTTTCATAGACTCAAAGTAGTTTTGAAAAGTTCTATGAGTTGTGCATTTCCATAAGCCATCTGAGAAATGATGTTGATTTATTGTGCCTCATGTGTTTATCTGACCCTTGTAGAAAGGTCGTTATTCCCTCCTTTAAAAGTAGGGGTGATGGTTCATTTATAGATTTTATTTTGGTATCATCACCTCTACTAGAATTATTCACAGGATTCGCTATACAAGCAAGTGTACACAGTGATAAGAATCCCATGTGTGTTCATTTTCGTGGGCCTTTATTTTTGCATAGAGGGGGGCTGGGCAGAGTTGGGAGGTGAGACCAACAGATGGTGGGAGGCAGTTAAAATGGACCCAGATATCCCCAGACATTCTTTACAAGTTTATGTCAGTCTCGTGTGCTAAGGAGTTTGCCATGTGCACTACTTCGACCTCGGCACTGGGGGAGGTCATTAGTGCTTTTAAAATTACAAATACAAAGGAAGGTAGTAGCGTTCCCAATGGGGAAAAAAACGCACATCAAAGAAACAAATATCATATAAATCCAATAATGGCGTAATTCATATATTGATGATGTCAATGTAGCGGGGTGCTGGGACAGCTTTAAGCACTTACTACCCAAAAGTGCCAATAGCAGGTTGACAAGTCAAGTACGGACGAAACACGTGTTGGCTGTTTCTGAACATTGGATTTTAATTTACAAACCAATAAAGAGAATGTTTAATACAGAAGTTTTGACGGACTTTCATCTTTTCCGACAGAATTGTGGAACACCTTGCATTCTTAGAGGACTTTTGTATAGACATATTATACATTCATTGGGTGTGTGCAACTAGCTGGCATTTTTCTTTGCTTTTAAAATTATTTCAGACAAAATAAGTGATTTTTTTAAGTGCTCCGGCTCGGCGATCTGTTATTCAGTCCCCTAGGTGGTTTGATGCACATGTTACTACTTGTGTAACGATATATCTGTAAGAGACATTAGTTAGTGATAGATTCCTTACCTTAGAATATTCCACAGGCTTCAGTCTGGATCCGGAAAGTTTTCTGCTTAGCAGTACCTCTGCACGCCAGTAGGTGGCGCTGTGTGCCTCCGCGCCAGTCACCAGCCTTGTGCGCGTCGGGATGACCTCACAGAGGTTACTTAGGCGCCACCCATGCGCACTGACGTCAGTTCTGTACACAACTTTTCGCGCTGAAACGCAGAGTCATGCGAGAAACTGACATTTGGTGCATAAAACTAGGGCCCTAAAAGGGGATGACCTTAACCCTAGTAATCAGTTCGCAGAACGGGGAGGATGGGTGGGGCGGTAAGGACTCGATCAATAACTAATGTCTCTTACAGATATATCGTTACACAAGTAGTAACTTGTGCATCTGAAAGAGACACGTTAGTGATAGATTCCTTACCTTAGAATAGATACCCCAGCAATACCAACCCCGGTTGTGGGTCTGCGAACAAGATTACACCAGAAAATCACGGAGCACAGAACAGCCAAAGAAGCCGTCTCTCCTGACCTGACTGTCAAGGCAGTAGTGCTTGGTAAACGTGTGCAGCGAGGCCCACGTAGCTGCCTGACAAATATTCTGCAAGGGGACACCGCGTCCCAAGGCAGTAGTGGCTGCAGTTGCCCTGGTCGAATGGGCACGCAGTCCCACAGGAGGCTCCTTCTTGGCCAAGGCGTAACAGGCTTTGATGCACAGAACGACCCACCGGGAGATGGTCTGTTTGTGCACTGCCCAACCTCTTTTGGCGCCCACGTAGTCAACAAAGAGCTGATCATCCACCCGGAACTACTGTGTACGTTGCAGATAGAATGCGAGCGCACGTTTTGGGTCTAGACGGTGGAGCTGCTCCTCTTTCCTTGAAGGATGCGGAAAAAAGGTGGGCAAAGTGATGGTCTGCCCGATGTGGAAGGGCGTGATAACCTTTGGCAAGAAAGAAGGACGTGTCCTCAGAACCACCTTGTCCGGATGAACAGAAAGGAAAGGAGGTTTGGAAGAAAGAGCCTGAAGCTCACTCACCTTCCTGGCAGAGGTGATAGCCACCAGGAAAGCAGTCTTGAGAGTAAGAAGACGTGAGGGGCTCAAAGGGAGCGCACCATCAGAAAAGTCAAGACAAGATTCAAGTCCCACTGAGGCATTATGAAGGGCACAGGTGGGAACATATGCGTAATGCCCTTAAGAAAACGGTAAACAACCGGGGCTTAAAAAGAGAAGGCTGATCAGGAAGCTGTAGAAAGACAGAGATGGCCGAGAGATAACCTTTATGAGTGCCCAGAGCAGAGCCCTGCTGGGCCAAAGAAAGAAGGAACAGAAGAACCTCAGAAAGAGGGGCAGAAAGGGGATCCACAGTCTTAGCTGTGCACCATGCCACAAATCTGTTCCACCTCCAGGCGTGCACCGTTTTAGTGGAGAAACGCCTGGCTGCCAGGATGACATCACAGACTTCGGGAGGAAGATCGAAAGGTGTCAACTGTCGCCGCTCAATGTCCAAGCATGGAGGTGGAGGCTGGACAGGTTCGGGTGGAGGACCGTCCCCTGCTGCTGCGACAGAAGATCCTCCCTAGAGGCAGACTGATTGGGGGATCAACGCTCATACTGAGTAGCTCGGGATACCATACTCTTTGAACCCAGTCCGGATCCACAAGTATAACTTGGGCCCGGTCGCGCCTGATCTTCTTCAGCACTCTGGGCAGAAGTGGTATAGGCGGAAAGGCGTAAAACAGACCGCAGCTCCACTCAAGACGAAAAGCGTCTCCGAGCGAGTGCCGCCTTGTAAATTCCAACGCGCAGAACTGATGACATTGCGCGCTCTCTTCGGTGGCGAATAGATCTAACCAAGGCTCTCCCCATCGCAGAAAGAGACCTTGCGCCACGTCCAAGTTCAGACGCCACTCGTGATCCACCATGCACCGGCGGCTGAGTTCGTCCGCACTGGTGTTCAGAGAACCTACCAGGTGTTGAACCACCAAGGTAATGCCCTGATGTCCCAGCCACGTCCAGAGGCATTGAGCCTCCTGACATATGGCCCACGACCCCACCCCGCCTGTTTGTTGCAATACCACATGGCGGTGGTGTTGTCCGTGAACACCTGCACTACACTTACCCGGACAGAGGGAAGGAATGCCTTCAGTGCAAGCCAGATCGCCCGCAGCTCCAGAAGGTTGATATGGAGCCGGGACTCCGTCGGAGACTAGAGGACTCTGATCCCCGCCTCTCCCATGGGGCCCCCCAACCGAGGAGGGACGCATCAGTCACTACTGTGTGCTCCGGTTGAGGAAGGGATCTGCCGCTGACCCAATCGCAATTCGTGAGCCACCTCTGCAATTGCCGTGCAGTGCCCTCCGAGATCTGGACATGATCGGACAGGTTGCCCTGATGCTGCGCCCACTGAACTTCAGGTCCCACTGCAGAGCCCGCATATGCCATCTGGCATATGGTACCAGCAGGATGCAGGAGGCCATCAGGCCCAGAAGCCGGAGGGTCATCCTGACAAACCCGGGATAGAGGCTGAAAGAGCAGAACCATTGCCTGAATATCCCGGACTCGCTGTTCGGGAGTATAAACCCGAAACAGCGTCGAATCCAGAACCGCTCCGATGAAAGGGGGCTTCTGATAGGGACTAAGGTGCGACTTGGCACATTGATGGAGAACCCCAGCAGATGCAGGAGGTCGGCCATAGTCTGGAGGTGGGAGACAACTGCCTGGGGCGAACCCACCTTCAACAGCCAGTCATCGAGGTAGAGGAAGACTGACACCCCTGACCTGCTCAGATGAACTGCGACCACCGCCATCACCTTCGTGAACACCCGAGGGGCGCAGGTAAGGCCGAAGGGGAGCGCGGAAAACTGAAAATGCTCCTGGCCTACTGTGAACCGCAGGTAACGCCGGTGGGCCGGCAGGACGGGAATGTGAAAATAAGTGTCCTGCAAGTCCAACGCTACCATCCAGTCTCCAGGGTCCAGGGCAGACAGGACCTGATCCAGAGTCAGCATCTTGAACTTCTCCTTCCGGAGGAAGCGATTGACGTCCCAGAGGTCCAAGATGGGGCACAGGCCCCCCCCTTGTCCTTCTTGGGGACCAGAAAGTAGTGCGAATAGCAACCACACCCCACTTCCTGATCGGGAACGTACTCGATGGCCCCCTTGGCCCGGAGGGCTGTGACTTCCTGACGGAGAAGCGCCAAATGATCCCTTGACATGCGGTGGTACCGAGGTGGCATGGCTGGAGGGGAGGACAGAAAGGGGAGCGAGTAACCTTGGTAAATTATCTGCAGCACCTACTTGTCTGACGTGATCTCGCGCCGGAGGTGGCGGTGAACCCTGCCACCCACTGGCGTGGGGTGCCCCCTGAAGCTTGGATTAGGAAGGTTTTGAGACGGAAGCAGCGGAGGTGGAAGCGGACGTCCCCGCACGCTGGTTACCAGACCCGCCCCTGCGGAACCCACGTCCGCGGCCTCGCTGAGGCTGGTTTTGCACAGGCTTGCCGGAAGAGCGCACCTGGGTACGCCTGCCCTGGCCAGGGAAAGCAACGAAACCCCGTTGTGGCAGAACTTTGAGGAAAGACCCAAAGACTTGGCTGTGGCACGAGTGTCTTTAAAGCGCTCCAGGGCATTGTCAGCCTTATCACCAAAGAGGCGGGAGCCATCGAAGGGCATGTCCATGAGCGAGCTCTGGACATCGGGTGGGAAGCCAGTGGAAAGTAACCAGGCGTGGCGCCGCAACGCCACCGTCATGGAAATCGCCCTGCCCAATGAATCAGCGGTGTCCAAATCACACCCGTAGGCAAACTTCGCCGCATCTTTGCCCTCCGCAATTGCTTGGGAAAGGACAGCCTGGACCTCCTCAGAGCACTGAGGCAGAACCTCCGCCACCGAATCCCACACTGCGTGGGAGTAACGGCCCAATAGGCAGGCAGTATTAACCAATCTCAACCCCAAACTGGCTGAGGAGAACAAACCTCTTGCCATATTGGTCCAGCCTCTTGGAGTCCTTATCCGGCGGAGCCGAGGGAAAGGCACTCCGCGATGTCGTGGCCTGAATGACCAGGCTCTCAGGCGTGGGGTGAGTGGTCAAGAAGGCGGGATCACCAGACACCGGGCGATGACACCGGGCGACGTTCTTATCCACTGGCGCCACCGAGGCCGGCCGCAACCAAGTACCCAAGAGGACTTCGGTAATGGCCTCATTGAAAGGGCAGCGGCTCCGACGACATAGACACCGTCTGGAGCACCTCCGTAAGGAGGTTGGTCTTAAGGTCAACCGTAGGGAGGGGAGGTGGAGAGTCTCCGCGGCTCGACGCAGCACCATAGTGTAGGAAGCGCCCTCCTCCATAGTAGGCACATCAAGTTCACACGCATCTTTAAGGTCATCCACCCAATCCTGCTCGGAGTCACACTACCGCGCAAGGGGGTCCTCAGAGCCGTCGCAGTCCTCATCCGGCTCTGGGGTAGAAGGAGCCGGTTGCGGCGGCAGGACCGGAGCCAGAGATGGGGCCAGCGGCGCTGGGAGCGGCGCCGGAAGCTGAGCCAGGAGTTGCGCAGGCCGGGGCCGAACCGGAGCCGCATCCCAATGAGGATCTCAGGTTGAAACGAAATGGTCCGAGAACCGAGGCAGTGGTGGGATAAACGGCACCCAGTGCGGCACCTGTGGCGGAGCCAGGGGTGGCGCTGGGGCTGGAGCCAGCGGCGTTGCACCTAGTGGCACCGGAGCCGCGGGCGCTGGATCCAGTGGCTCCGGGGCTGGAGCCGGAGGCGGTGCCGCCGGGTCAACTGGATCTGGACACGGGACCGTGGGACCCGCAGGTGCACCGGCAGGAGCCCGAGGCCTAAACAGGCAGTCCAAGACAGCAAGAAACTCTTGCCGCTGTTAGGGAGTAGCCGACGGACCCGGGTATAGCAGGTAGGCCACGGGTATCCCAGGCTCCAGAGAAGCCGCAGGGGCAGAGCCCCTATCCCCCACGTCTGCCTCCGGGGGGACATCGGAGAGCGAACACGCTTCTTCGACTTCTTCCTATGGCGTAGCTTACCGGAATCTGAGGCTCACTTGCTATTAAAGGACTTTGATGTTCCAAACAATGGGACACTACAAAGAATTGTAACAGCGTGCATCTGTATCCTTGGGGATTCTTCCTATATCTGGGTTCGGATGAAAAAGAAATACCCTGATGGTCTTTAAGCAATATATTTCTTAAAGATATATGGAACACTACAGAATTATTGTTGGATGTACCGTGGCCTTATACTATACCTAGTGGGACTTGGAGGTTATCCTCACTGGGTATCGTCAGATAAAAAGGAAATCAAAGAGAAAAGGAAGGAAACTACGGCGATTACCTTGTACAGCACAAACAGCAAGCTTTGTAGTTCGATATTATTCCCCTTAATAGATATCCCAGGTTGGGAGAACTTGCGATACGAGAAGTAGCTGGTCCTGATGAAGGTGGTTTTCACGTTTTCTTTTGCCACCGAAACGCGTTGACCAAGTCTCTTTGTAGATACTACAAACTTGTTGTAGTAGCTCCCTCTTGGGGGCCATAAGGACTACCTTATAATTAACAATGTGCTAATTGGGACAACTATTGAGATTTATGTGTAAGGAGTGTTTTGTATGTGGTTGTATGAATGAAGAGTATGATTGTGCAGTGTTCTTCTCCCTGGGTTTTGTTCTTGTCATGATTTGGAATAATATTTTTGTATCAATGAACCGATATGAATAATGTGTAAAATATAGTGATGGTGTTATTAATGAAAATTGATTTATATGTAAAAAATTCTATTATGTTTATATAAAGAAAAAGGAAAATACAAAAATACAATAAACAGAAGTAAAAGATATAAATTGTTGTTCTTTGTGTGCTAGCCCATGCTAACTAGGATCTTATGTAAAACAAATCTTTGATCATATATAGGAAATTAAAATAGAGGTCGAGAGGGAGCATTATTTGTTAGACAGAGTCCGAGGAGCAATGGCTGCGGTCCCGCGAGCAGTCCTGCGAACGGCCCCTAGACCCAGAGCAGCGGCGAGAGGAGTGCCGGACCTCCAGCAACTTCCGGCACCGCTCCCGTAATGCCTTCGGGGCCATGGCACGGCAGTCCCGACAATCCCGGAAGTCGTGGTCGTTCTCCAGGCAGTAGAGGCAGACATCATGTGGGTCCGCCACCGACATATTACGGTGGCATGACCAGCAAGAGAAATCCGGGCATCCCCACGTGCACTAGGAGACAAGAGAAGGAGACAAAAAGTCTCAAACAAGTGGTCAAAAAGTGACCGAGGTACGTGCTCAATCCGGATCTGTGCTTTCGGCACGGAAAAAGAAAGAACTGACGTCAGTGTGCATGGGTGGAGCCTAAGTAACCTCCGTGACGTCATTCCAGCGTGCACGATGCCGGTGTCTGGCGCGGAGCCGCACGGCGCCACCTACTGGCACGCAGAGGTACTGCTAAGCAGAAAACTTTCCGGATCCAGACTGACGCCTGGGAAATATTCTAAGGTAAGGAATCTATCACTAACGTGTCTCTTTCAGATTCCATCTGTTCGCCAACGGCTAGGAAACTGTGGGAGGCCTTAAATAGGAGCCCAAGAGATCAGATATTAGTAAGATCTTGCCAAAGAGAGTATAAAGCAGAATTGGCAAATCGTAAGTCCGCTTTGGAGGAGGAAGCTTGGAGAGAATTAATGGAGGCTAGCACGTTAAGGGACAGTTCCAGATTCTGGAGCATAATCAATAGTCCCTTTTTAAACCCTGAGGAAGGGAGTGCAGTAGATGCCCACATTACCGAGGAGGAGTGGTTGCTCCACTTTGAAGTCATGTTTGAGTGCCCCCCTGAGATGAACTGTTCTTTTTCCCGGGAGGCAGGTACACCTGACATGGTTTTAAACTTATCAGAGGGCAAGGATGGTATTGTCGGATTGACCAGTAACAAAGCCCTGGGACCTGATGGCATCCCAGCTGACCTCTTTAAATCAGATCCAACTTTTTGGGCGCCAGGTCTTACGACAGTTTTGAATGCAGCAGCAAAATCCGGCTGTCCTGAGTCTTGGGCTACCTCTACCATAGTGCCAGTTTTAAAAAAAGGCAATCGGGATAGTACTTATTGTTACAGACCGATCTCCTTGTTGGATTCAGTGGTTAAGGTGGTGGGTCGAGAACTTTTAGATAGGCTGACCACTTGGACAGAGGAACATGCCACTCTATAGGACATTCAGTATGTGTTCCGGCCTGGGTGGTCAACTGTGACCCAGTGTCTCAACCTATTCATGATTCTCAATAAATATACGGTTGCCTGCCCCGGCACAATTTATCTAGCGTTCATGGATCTGTCCTCCGCGTTTGATCATGTGAACAGGGCCAAACTGTGGCAGACCATGTTGGCTATTGGAGTAGATGATAATATCTTCTATTTCTCGGATAATCTTCACCAAGCAACTACGGCGCAGGTCAGATTCTCACAAGATTTAAGAGTCTCCCATAATTTTGCCATAAAGAGAGGTGTATGCCAGGGGTGTATCTTGGACCCCTTTCTGTTTAATTTGTATATCAACGATCTGGATAAAGTGCTACAAACCACAAAGGTTGATTACCCGCAGGCAGGCCTACGTGGTCTGCTGGTTTTATTATACACGTATAACGCGGTCCTTATATCCAGGACCGCCAGGGGATTACAACCTCTGCTTGACTCCTTCTCTGCCTTTATGATGGCTGGGGATTTATCCATAAACGACTCCAAATCTTTTGTGATGCAGGTGGGCCTTCGCAAGAAAAAGACCTTTCAATTTAGGGTAGGCACTGCTCAGGTCCCCCGCACTGATGTTTTTTCGTATTTTGGGGGTCATACTGGATGAGCAGACGAAATGGGGCTCACTAAAAAGAGAAACTTATTTCGGGCAAATACGGCCATTTTGCTTCTAAATTAGGCAAAAGACCGTTCGCAGCACTTATACTAACCCAGAATCAGTATCTAAAAAGGATTTGGGATGGTTAACGGAGTCCTTTTGCAGTCTAAGGAAATTGGGGAGGGAAGAGCTGGAATTGAGGAAACCTAGTGTCCAAAATTTTTTAATACTGAAAACTACATCATCTACTGAGCCATACCTTCTGGGATCTTTTAGTACTTATGAACGTTTTTTGTTGGCTAGGTTTCGCCTGGGTTTTTTTCACCTCCGGTTGGCTTTACCAAGGGGGGAGTAGTAGAGGCCAGATCTTAGCATCTTGTGGCTGCGACGGGGAGTCTCCACACGACATGCTTCATTTTTTTTTTAATTCAACTGTAGGCTTTATGTGATCCCCCGGAAAAATGTTATTGTCCCTATCTTAAGGAGGATGAAATTCAGCCGGGCTTTCCCAGCTTTTATTTATTTACAGCTGTTGCATAAAGATTCTACTGTAAAACCTAAAGCATCCTATACCATAAAGCTCCAAAATAGACTTACGTGGCATAGCCCGCAACCACCGGGAAAGGAGGCAACTCCTTTTTGTTAATTAACCCTCACACACCCTATTGGTGTTATGCTTCAGCATAGGGTTCACCCTGACTCCTAAAGGTCAGGGTGGGCTCAACCGTATTTCAAGAAGCGCTTAGAAGATGTAGGCCAGGGGTCTAATGATAAAAACCCTCCTACGTTCCCCGGGTATCCCTTTATTCATGGAGACGTAGCGGATATTAAAATAAGAATATAAAAATAGGGTTGTGTGAAGGTAATGGTCATATGACCCTACCTCTTTAATGGCCAATTAGGTCCCGGGATTTCTTCAGGGCAAAATCAGATTCCCTCCCTGGATTTAATAAAGGAGGTGCCTATATTTTGTTTATTTGACGGAGCAGAAAGCTGCTCTCTTGTGAGAGTAGTGTGGAGGGTATACTTATCTCTCAATCCAGAATGAACGCAAAAATTACGCCTGTAAGACAAAAGTGAAAAGAAACAAAAACGAGTAATCTTTCATTTTATCACATTTCTGTAAGTATGCACTCCCAAATTGCTCGGCGTGCATTAATTCCTATGACTCAGTGATCTGTGATCATAAGAATGGGCTATTGTAGGGTGAAACAGTCCGCAATCTGCCACTTGCTATGCGTCCAGTGCTCGCATTCCATTTTATTTGAATATCGTGACCACCTACAAACAGTTAAAAATAGAACTACAATGTCCAAAATTTCACCCATCACTGCATGATTATCTTGGTAATATCACACACATAACGTGAACCATATCAATGCTGTGTGTATTGCCCGTATTTCATTGTTTGAATTATATCAGGATTTAGCCTTACCCGATTGGGGTGAATCAAGCAATTCTCATGGGGATCAGGAAGGGATAGCCTTTTAGTCAAACGCTAAAAGGATAATGGAATAGATGTCCATGTTAATAATGACTGCTCCCCAAACAAACTTGCAAACTGCGTCTTTACCTTGATTTTGTGGTCACGGCAACAAGAGGACACTTACTACTTCAAAGGTCCAGCCCCACTGTACACCTATTCGTCTCCCGCCATTAGCAATTGACATGCCCGGGTCGCGGCTTTAAATAAAAATGAAGGGATGTCTATTCAGACCTGGAATGGGTGTGGTGAGCAGCAGGTCGCCTGTGTGTCATAATTTAGTGTTTCCACATCACTAGAACTACAAAAATCACAAAGGATCATGAGAAACATAGTTCTGGCTGAACAAAGCCGTCGTGAGGATACTGGTATTATGTGTAACCAAATGGGAACTACAGGGCGCCCAGGTGATCATGGGACATGTAGTTTCCCATGCATAAAAGAAAGTCCTGAAGTTCCAGCCTATTAAACACTTCCCATCGCAGGGTGTATGGGGCCTGAAACCTTTTTTGTAACCCCACTTCTACTAGGGTAAAGCTAATTAAGTGATAATTACAAGAAGGGCGCACCAAGCGCTAACGGGGTCCGGTCACGAAAAATACAGTATTATGGTATTATAAATGTTAATGGCTGTGGTTTCATAGAGGGCACTACCGTGAAATGTCAGGAAAGGAAGGGGAGGTATATGTTGGTAATGGAATTACTGCTGCCCTTCTATCTGCGGCTCAGTGCGTTCTATAGGATAGAGTCATTTAATCCTACACGGTCCGTTTTAAGCTTATAGACCCAACGCTGTTCTTTATCTAGCAGTCTCTTTGAGATGTTAGGACCATCTTTAATTCTTTCGATAATGGTCCATTCCAGATCGCAATCAGTATGGCCTTTTTCTACAAAATGTGCTGTCAATTTTGTTGCTATGATGGCTATTCTAATGGTACTTCTGTGTTCCCCAATTCGCAACTTGACATTCCGGGTCGTCATACCTATGTATCTAGATTTACATGTGCAGGTGATCATATAGATTGCATTGGAAGTGTTGCAATTGGTGTACCACGCTCTGAATGAAGTCCCTGTCAGACAAGGGAACGACTTCCGCTGCTTTTTCCCATATGTACAGTGAAGATAGATACCGGTCTCCGTCAGGACCCTTCTCCAGTCTCATTGCTCGGTCGTCTGTAGGGGAGAAGAACCACTTGCGTATGGGCTGCACCTGGGCAGCCCAGTAGAAGGCTCGAAGATAGAGAAGTGACACCCCCCATTGTATATGTTGTGTGCAAGGTGTGCAAAGCTATTTGTATGATGCCTCCATCCCATAGAAGCATGCGCAGTATGGCATCTTCTCCCTCAAAGACGACATTGGTGATTGGCCACGGGGCATTTTGTAGGACATACAGTGATTTCGGGAGGGTGATCCTCTTGAACAGAGAGGTCATACCCATTACGGAAAGGGGCAGCAGTCTCCACCTATCTATTCTGGTGGAGCTTCCATAGGTTTTTTTGTAGGAGCAAGGAGTTATCCTTTACCACCACAATCCTAGGTAGTGGAACCCGTCCATTGTGACATTTACATTGGGTGGGATCGGTATTGTATCATTCTATTCCCCCAAGCAGAATGAGATACACTTGTCCAAGTTGATTTTATATCCTGTATACTTTTCAAAGCTAGCAAAGATCGACAGTACCCCCTTGCAGTGACATCACAGAGTGAGAGCGGTATAGTAACACATTGCCCGCGTAAAGTGGTACCTTCTTCAGCTCTCCTTCCCATGCCAAAGAAGCCCACAACATCGCTGCTCACTCACACCCAGATTGCAAGGTGTTCCATACAAAGAACGAACAGTAAAGGGGACCGAGGGCACCCCTGCCAGGTCCCCCCACCCAATGGGAATGCCTGGCACAAATTGCCAATTACCTACACCTTGTAGATGGTAGTTTATAGAGCAGTTTTGCCCAACCAATGTAGTCTAATGCCTTTCAATGTCCATGTAAAGGAGTGCTCTCAGCTCCAGGATATCTTTCCTGTACTCCAGCCAGCTGTGGATGCATCTGAGATTCTGTCTAGTCAGGTGTATAAAGCCTGGTTGGTCTCTATAAAATTAAGGGGGAAATTATTTCCACAAGTCTAAGTGCCAAAATCTTCATCAGAATCTTAACTTCTGTATTCAAGAGAAATATGGAATTACAAGAGGTGCATGAGTACCCTGGTTTACTGAATTTTGGGATTACCACTGTTGTTGCTTGTCAGAGAGTGGGGGTAGTTTGCCCGCAACTCGTGCTGCACTGAACATATCCAGCAAGTAGGGGCCCTGGACAGAGAGCATCCATTTATAGACTTTCACTGGTATCCTGTTGGGGCCGGGGGTCTTGCCAGTTGCATCACCCCCACTGCCTCCAGGATCTCTCAAAGGGAGAGTTCCTGGCCAAGGTAATCCCGATTCGCCACGTTAAGCTGTGGCAGTTTATCCAAAAAGGCTACCTACACCTGCCTCAGTGGTAGCATGATATTGTGTTTCAAACAGTGTTTGGTAGTACGATAGAAAGGCATCGGCTATTCCCCTATCAGTCATCCCTGAGGTGTCATTGAGTTTGCCCACTCATCTCGTGTCTTCTTCACGTCGACCAAGCCATGCCAGGAGGTGGCCATTGTGAGAAGATGGCCTGGTATATGCTGACCTCTAATTAAAGTGGGCACCTTGTACCACTCCAAACAACCCTTATTGATGATTAGGTTAAAGACAACCTCTATTGAAAGCTATCCTAGTGGTAGCTATGGAGAGCAGCCTTCAGGCTAAGTCTCGAAGGAATGTAAAACAGCTTGGTTTACCAGATTATAACCTCCTGAATGACCAAATGAAAGGAGAACCACACAAGGAATATATAAAATATATGTATTTATTACTAAACACTCTCTACTAATCTCTTTATGAGATTAGAGCACAAGGCACACACTATTAAAGCACTAGAACGACAGTAAATAGCACAATACACAGTGGGCTCCAGGGGGTGACCAAACCATATACTAAGAAAGTGGTATAACAACCACGACTTGACTAGACTCAGTGCCTAGAGCACGTAGAATCGCTGGGACCCCAAGGAACCACCCAAGGTAGTGACACAGGGGACCCAGGTAGGCCGGGTGCAGTGTGAGAACACAGCCGCAAGCTCCTTACAACTCTATGGGAAAGCAGCGGTTGGAATTTTAAAGATTAAAGACACTTAGGAGAGGACTTCAAACAAACCCTTTGGAACATAGAAGGTTCTAAGGCCAGCACCCTTGAGAGTACAGAGGTACCCGGGTTACCTATCGCAGGAGAGCCGGATGCATAGGGGTCAAGTGGTGTCAGAAACGTTCGTTGATTTCAATGGCGTGATGCGAAGTGCTGCTGCCAGGAAGATGAGAAGTGTCCGTTGTGATCCAAGCCAGGATCAGAGCTAAGAAGAACCTGAAAGCAGAGGGGACAGAGTCTGGGTCACTTCACAGTGACCAGGGGCACGATAGGCGAATGCCCACCAATGTCAGGGGAAGCTTGACTCTGCAGCCACGGAGACGTCGACGACGACCAAAGTACGGAGGTGAGCTGTCCCACGAAGGATGTCGAGTGCTGGGGGGTCAGTGTCCGGATTGAACACCAACAAGCCTTGGCAAATGCAACTAACGTGGTCAGAGGAAAGATGCTTTGGTGAGGACCAGCAAGGTCCTGGGGACTCTCCAAGCTATGGAGAGTCAGAGCACGTCTGGAGCAACCAGGAAAGCCCACTGAAAGTTAAAGTTGCCTTCACAGGGACCCACAGGCCAACGGACCAGGGATCGCGAAGGGACCTCGAGCTGAATCACAAAATACCAGCCCACGGAACACTCGTGGAGGGTAGGCCGGATATCTTCGGTGGAAGTACTGCCCGGGGTCAGGACTACAAGTAGCCCAAAGCACAGCCTCAGGGATCGCCAAAAAGCATATGCTGCTGCAAATGGACACGGTGCACAGGAGTAGGAGTTGCACAGTCCCCACGAGGGCTGCAGGTCTCAGGATTGCTAAGAGCACTAGTCGACCTCGGGGACACTTGGGAACCCACCTCCTGTGTTGCAGAAATCTTCAGAGTCCTCAGGAGCTCGGGAGATGCAAACCGGTCAGATGCCTTTAAGGTGCCTGCCTTGCAGGGGAGTAACTCCTTTACTCCAAGGGAGATTCTTCAGTCATCCAGCGTAGTGTAGAGAGTCGAAGTACTTGGTTTCTGTAGCAGAGTTTCATCCAGGTAAATCTAAAGTACTGTAGTCAGGGGTTCCTACTTTATACCCAAGGAAGGGGTGGGACAAACTCTGAGGCCCACCTATGGGAGGGTCAGGACAGAGGGGTGGCTACACCCATTTTCTTTGTCCAGTTTCGCGCCAGAGCAGGGGCAAATGGCTCCTTCAACTGGTTTGAGCTGGACTATGCACAGGGACACCAAATGTGCCCCCAGTGTAGACATCAAAGCACTCTTGGAGTGCACCCACCCAGCCCAAATACACTAAAGCCTGTCTGGGAGGTGGTCACACCTCCCTGTGACAGGAAACCTAATGTCCAGCCTTCACCTGCCGGAGTTTCATCCAGCGCAAAAAGAACAGTTGATGGACAGAATGCAGAACAATGGCATACATTCACCCCAGTACAGAGATCTGGGCCTAAATCCATCGTTGTTTTGCTCCCATGCAATTCCAGTTTGAACCTAGCCATATGCAAATCAGTCTTGACCCTGTGTCTCATGGGAACAGTCCAGCCCGAACTGCCAAGCCAGGTCCTCCCTGGACTGGAAACAGTATCCAAGGACCGGTTTCGGGGTTTCACCCCTCATCAACGAGGATAGCTTGATTCCAGTGGCAAGGGGTGGCATGGTGAGCAAAAGAATTATGGATTTAACCCAGATCTCTTGACTGGGGGTGAATGTTTTCATTTGTTCTGCATTCAGTCCATCAATTGTGTGTCTTTTGCTTTCTTGCCCTAGGTGCGCCAGGTATGCCCAGACGTGGGTCCTGGGGTCACTGTGCCACTGGAATTAAGCTATCCTGGCTGAAGAAGGATGAAACCGCGAAACCTGTCCTATAATGCTTGTTTCCGGTCCAGGGAGGACCTGGCTTGGCAGTTGGGGCTGGAATGTGCTTAGTGAAATCCTGCAACGAGGTCCAAGTGGACGCCTGATAGATGTCTTGCAGGGGGACACGCGTCCCAATACTGTAGTAGCTGCTGTCGCCCTGGTAGAATGGGCGCAAAGCCCAACTGGAAGTTCTTTTTTAGCCAGAGAGTAACTGGCTTTAATGCACAAGACAACCTATCTGGAGATAGTGCGCTGGTGCACAGCCCGGACTTTCTTGGCGCCCACGTTGCCAACAAAGAGCTGGTCATCCACCCGGAACTGTTGTGTGCGGTTGAGATAGAATGAAAGCGCACGTTTTGGGTCCAGACGGTGGAGCCTTTCCTCTTCTCATGAAGGGTGCGGAGGCGGAAAGAAAGTGGGCTCTGTGACAGTTTGCCCGAGATGAAAGGCAGAGACTACTTTTGGTAGAAAGGAGGGACGCGGTTGAAGCACAACCTTTTCCGGATGAATCGCTAGGAAAGGAGGTTTGCAGGAAAGAGCCTGGAACTCACTCACCGAGCGGAGGTGATGGCCACCAGGAAGACAGTTTTCAAAGTTAATAACCACAAAGGACAGTTATGAAGAAGCTCAAAGGGAGTGCACATCAAGTATGTGAGAACCAGGTTCAAGTCCCATTGAGGCATCACAAAAGGAAAAGGTGAGTAATGCCTTTGAGAAATCTATTGACAACTGGCGACTTGAAAAGAGAGGGATGATCAGGCAGCCTTAGAAAGGCTGAAAGAGTAGAAAGGTAGCCCTTGATAGTGCCCAGAGCAGAGCTCTGCTGGGCCAAAGAAAGAAGGAACAATAGGACCTCAGAAAGAGGGGTAGCAAGAGGATCAACAGATTTCGCTGTGCACCATTCCACAAATTCTTTCCACCGACAGGCGTATACAGTTTTAGTGGAGGGACGCCTGGCTGCCAGAATCACATTACAGACTTCGGGAGGCAAGTCCAATGGAATCAGCTGTCGCCGCTCAATCTCCACGCAAGGAGGTGGAGGCTGGACAGGTTCGGGTGGAGGACCGTCCCCTGTTGCTGCGACAGGAGATCCTCCCGAAGAGGCAGTCGGATCGGGAGATCTATGCTCATACTGAGTAGCTCGGATACCAAACTCTGCGAGCCCAGTCCGGTGCCACAAGAATGACTTGTGCCCGGTCGTGCCTGATCTTCTTCAGCACTCTGGGCAGAAATGGTATAGGCGGAAAGGCGTACAACAGACAGCAACTCCACTCGTGACGAAAAGCGTCACCTAGGGAGTGCCGCCTTGGAAACTCCAACGCGCAGAACTGCTGACATTGCGCGTTCTCTTCGGTGGTGAATAGATCTAACCAAGGTTCTCCCAACGGCTGAAGGGGACCTCGCACCACCTCCGAGTGAAGACGCCATTCGTGATCCAACATGCACCTGCGGCTGAGTTCGTCCGCCCTGGCGTTCAGGGTACCTGCCAGGAGTTGAACCGTTGAGACATAGAGCCTCCTGACATAGGATCCACGACCCCACCCAGCCTTGTTTGTTGCAGTACCATATGGCGGTGGTGTTGTCTGTGAACACCTGCACTACTCTCCCCTTGACAGAGGGAAGGAATGCTTTGAGTGCAAGTAGGATCGCCCTGAGCTCCAAAAGATTGATATGGAGCTTGGACTCCGCCGGAGACCAGAGGCCTCTGATCTCTGCCTCTCCCATGTGGCCGCCCCATCCCAGGAGGGACACGTCCAACACTACTGTGTGCTCCGGTCTGGGAAGGGAGAGGGATCTGCCGCTGACCCAACGCTGGTTCGTGAGCCACCACTGCAAGTCCTGTGCAGTGCCCTCCGAGATCAGGAAGTATTCGGACAGGTTCCCCCAATGCTGCGTCCACTGGAACTTCAGGTCCCACTGCCAAGCCCGCATATGCCATCTGGCATGATCGATTAGCAGGATGCAGGAGGCCATGAGGCCCAGCAGCCTCAGGGTCTTCCTGACGGAAACCCAGGACCAGGGCTGAAAGATCAGAATCATAGCCCGAATGTCCTGGACTCGCTGTTCGGGAGGATAAACCCGAAACTGCGCCGTATCCAGAACCGCTCCAATGAAGAGGAGCTTCTGGGAGGGAATCAGGTGTGACTTCGGCACGTTGATGGAAAACCCCAGCAAATGCAGGAGGTCGGCCGTAGTCTGGAGGTGGGTGACGACTGCCTGGGGTGAGCCCGCCTTCAACAGCCAGTCGTCGAGATAGGTGAAGACTGAAACCCCTGATATGCGCAGATGAGCTGCAACCACCGCCATCACACCCGAGGGGCGCTGGTAAGGCCGAAAGTGAGCACAGTGAACTGAAAGTGCTCGTGGCCTACCGTGAACCGTAGGTAACGCTGGTGGGCCGGCAGCATGGGGATATAAAAATAAGCATCCTGCAAGTGCAACGCTACCATCCAGTCTTGAGGGTCTAGGGCAGACAAGACCTGAGCAAGCGTGAGTATCTTGAACTTCTCCTTCCAGAGGAAGCGTTTGAAATTCCAGGGGTCTAAGATAGGCCGCAGTCCCTTGTCCTTCTTTGGAACCACGAAGTAGTGGGAATAACAACCACGACCTACTTCTGGCATCGGAATGCGCTCGATGGCCCCCTTGGCCAAGAGGGCCACAACTTCCTGCTGGAGAAGTGACAAGTAATCCCCCAACATGCGGTGGTACTGAGGTGGCATGGCTGGAGGGGTAGACTCGAAGGGGAGGGAGTAGCCCCTTCTGACTATTTGCAGAACCCACCTGTCCGAGGTAATGGAGCACCAGTGGGGAAGGTGATGGCGAATCCTGCTACCCACTGGCGTCAGGTGGGCCTGAAACACCAGACTAGGAAGGTTTAGAGGCGGCGGCGGCAGGGGAGGTGGTGGATTGACTCGCCCGCTGTCCTCAGGACTCACCACGGCGGGTCCCACGTCCGTGGCTGCGCTGAGACTGTGGCTGCGCAGGCTTGCGGAACTGAAAGGAACGCGCCTGGGCGCCCCGACCTCGAAAGGAGCGAAAAGCGGGCCCCAAGGGAGTATGTGTGGTGGCGAGACCCAAGGACTGGGCCATAGCCCGAGAGTCCTTAAAGCGTTTCAGGGTGCTATCCGCCTTATCACCAAAGAGGCGTGTGCCATCAAAGGGCATGTCCAAAAAGGTGTTCTGGACATCCCCAGAGAAGCCAGTAGTTCGGAGCCAAGAATAACGACGGAGCGCAACTGTTATGGAAAGTGCCCTACCCAGAGAATCGTCAGTGTCAAGCCCACAACGGTTAGTACATTTTGCAGCATCTCTCCCTTCGGTAATGGCTTGGGAGACAACCGCCCGTTCTTCCACAGGACACTGAGGCAGCACCTGTACCACGGTGTCCCACACAGAATGGGAATTGCGGCCTAGCAGGCACGCAGTATTCACCACCCGCAACCTGGAGCTGGCAGAAGTGAAAATCTTTTGCCCAAATTGCTCCAGTTTCCTAGATTCCTTGTCCGGAGGAGCAGAAGGGAACGCACTCGGCGAGGCAGAAGCCTGGACAGCCAGACTCTCGGGCGTCGGGTGTTGTGTGAGAAAGCTGGGATCGCCCGAAGCCAGGTGATGGGGGCATGCCACACCCTTGTCTACAGGAACTCCTGTGTTAGGTTTGTTCCAGGTGCTCAACAGGATATCGGTAAGCGCTTCATTGAAGGGCAGCAACTGCTCCGCAGAGGATGACTGCAGCACCTCAGTCAGGAGATTGGTCCTGATAGGTACAAAAGGGAGCTCGAGGTTAAGAGCCTCAGCCGCCCTACGCAACACCTCTGAAAAAGTCCCAACCTCCTCCGTAGCCATGGAAGAAGGGGACAGAGTACCAGGGTGTGGAGAGAAATCCAGATCTACTGGACCCTCCACATCGCCTTCCTATTCAGGCTCATCCTCGCATTGAGCTGCAAGATTACTCAGACCCCTCCCAGTACTCCCCTTCGTCCGCCGGTTGTTGAAGAGGCCGATAAGGACAAGGTGCCCTGGGAAATGGGATAAACTCCCCTACAAGCAATGGAATGGGGGGTAAGACACCAGTCCTGGTTCGCGCCGTCCGGCGTTAGCGGTGGTGCCACGCCCGGCACCGAGGCCAGATCCAGACCCGGCACCGAGGCCCGAGCCGGCGGTGCCGCAGGGTATAGTTCCGGCATAGCCGAGGCCAAAGGCGGTGGAACCGAGGCAGACCCTCCCGATAGATCCGCGGTCCCCAAAGGCGCTCCGGAGGAACAAATGGTGCAAGGCCGACACGAAGGCCTGCATCTCGTCCGAAGTCGCGTGCGGTCCCGGAAAGGGTGGGTTGGCCGCAGGCAACAACGGAGGCTCCAACGGAGCCGCGGGGTATATTGACCGCCCGCCGCCTCCACCACGTCCCGTGACCGGTGAGGGGTAGAGGAAGAGCGATGTCGCTTCTTTGACTTTTTATGGCACCTAGACTTACCTGTCCCTAATTCCGACTAGCAATGCTGATGGCTCCGAGACCGGTCCCTCGACCTCCCACGGGATCGGGACCTCGATAGGCGCAGAACCGATTGCCGGAACACCAACAACTTGCAGGAACGCTCCCACAAAGCTTTCGGCGCCATGGCCCGACAATCGGGGCACGCCTCAGGGTCATGGGCATGCCCCAAGCAAAAGAGACACACGTCATGCGGGTCCGCTACCGACGTGTTTCGGCGGCAGGCCCTACAGGACTTAAACCCAGGCATCCCTACTGCACCAAAACAAGTTGTCAGAAACCGAGTTAAAACTTTTTTAACTAGTGGTGGCACTCTCTCGGATCTGCGCTGCTGCGCGGAAAAAGAAAGGACTGATGTCAGCGCGCATGGGCGCGTCCAAGTAGCTCCGACGACGTCATCTCGGCGGCTACGACGCCAGCGACGTACGCAGAGCCGTACGAAGATGCCTACTGATGCGCAGGGGTACTGCTGACGAAAACATTCCGGATTCAGTCTGACGCCAGATGATATTCTAAGATAAGGAATCCATCACTAATGTGTCTCTTTCAGATACAACTTGTTTCCATGCAGCCGTTTTAAAGTTAGCATTTACCGCAAGGTTATAATGCATTTAAGAGTATATGGTTGGCTGCATCACAAACAATCCCGCAATAGAGGTTCCGAAGGCTGCAGAGGGGCTCTGCTCATGCAGGTTCACCCTCTCACATAAAACCCAGCACCCTGCCTTCAGGATTGATAAGGCCTGCCATAGGGGTGACTGGTAGGTTTATATGTGCAGTGATATGGAGTAGATATAGTGAACCTATATCTGTGTTAGGGGTGCATGCATCACCTTACACAGGCTGCTGTAACAGACCTGTTGTGTCATTTTGAATGGTCTCCAAGGGGTGGCATAGTACATGCTGCAGCCCCTGAGGGGCCTCTGGGGTACCTATGCCCTGGGTATACCATATACTAGGGACTTATAAGGGTACCCCAGAATCCAATCTGGAGTGTACCTAAAGTACATGCAATAAATATAGAGGCGAAAGCAGCTAGGCTGGGGTCCTGGATAGCAGGATCCCAGCCAGACTAAGTCAAAAACAGTGAAACATCAGCAAAAAGTGATGGTAACTATAAGAAGCAGATCCTACTCTCCTACAGCCATCCTTATCACTCACTTCGCAAAGTTTAAGCAGTGGGGTGAGCTAGTGTTTTTTCAGCCTCCTCGAGTGTCATGGCTAGGTATACCTTTTGCAGAGCTTCCAGGCAAAGCAGCATTGCTTGGCTCCCCGATCTGAGGTGTGCATGCTTAGTCTCACGTATATCAGTTTCCAGAGATCACAGCAAGGCAAGCCTCTGGACTTTCTTCTTGGCTATTATGTGTTGGGTCCTATCGTGGAGGACGGTCCTGTACGCCTCCCACAGGGACACTGGAGAGGGAATCCAGTCTTTATTTACCTTACAGTATTTGGTAGACACTGACCGCATCATGTCACTATCCTAGAGCTCCCAGCTGCTGAGGCCCCAGGCTCCCCACTTAGTGTCCGCATGCGCCCCCAATACTACTAGTAAAGGGGCATGGTCTGAGATTCTCCTTGGTAGATATTCAGCCGAAAGGTAGACTGGGCACTCCCCCGTCAGGACAAAGATGTAGTCAGGTCAGGAGGAAGGCCCTGTGGGTCCTGGAAAAGAAGAAACACTGTCTGACAGTTGGGTAAGTAGCTCTTCAAGCATCTAAAAGGCCAAAGGCTCGGGCCAAATGCGTTAATCGAGTCCCTGCAGGGAGCCCTGTCACGTCAGCATGTGATCTGTCCAGGTTCTTGTCCATTAGCTCACTGAATTCACTACCCACTACGTGTATATCTGTGTTTGTTTCTAGCAAGAAAACAGGCTGTTGGAGTGGGGGGACATGTAGATGTGTAAGGCGATTGCGCAGGTGTGTCACCAGGTACCCTAGACTCCAACAAATCAGCCCTGTGGGTGGCACAAGGTCCTGTCTATATGAAAGGGTGGGGGGGGGTCCTTTTGGCAGGATCGCCACTCCTTTTGTACACTTGGTGAATCCAGAGTAAGAGAGTACTCTGTACTGCTCTCTGGTAAGACATCAAATTATTTTTCCTGCTAGGTGTGTCTCTTACAGGAATATCAGGTCTGGGGGCTGTATTCTAAGGTATTAAGCCACCACGCCACATTTGAGCTTGTTAAGAAGGCCGTTGATGTTCCATGACAGGACCTTAAACTGATGTGTCTCACATCCCTGCGTGTGATATGTCACGGTCATGTTTCTCTATGCTCCTTCTTGGTTGTGTGGCTCCACCTCAGAGTGTGTATCTTGGGCTTGTCACCCCGTTATGTGCTTCTTTCCACCATCCCTGTCTTGGGAGCTGTGTGCATCGACTAATGGGATGGAGGACTTTAAATGAAAACTACCCAGCTACGGGTGGCAACCAGCCTCTCCACGACTACTTGCCCTCACCCTACACTTCGTAAAAGAGTATTTGTTGACCTAACGCGAAACTTCCCAACATATCAAACACTAGGGCAGGCCTGTGATCAGTTCTCCACCCCTTCTGCTCAGTATTGAGTTGTCCATGCATCTATGGGCCTTCGGGAAGGGTTGCGCATAGGCTCCAATTGGGTTGTGGTTGCCTCAGTTGGCCATTACCACCGCACCGTGCCCCATAGAAAACTGTGCCCAGATCCCCCCGTCTCAGCCACCAGTGGGGGTGGCATACCACCACTAATAGCCAGTGTCTCAGGGCTACACTGGCTGTGAGGCCTAGGCAAGTTCGGATCATTGTCTCTGGAAAAGTGGGCCAGGGCCTTGTTCGCTGGTTCCTCTCTACTGGATACCGATGATTCTCAGTCAAACCTTGTCCAGCCCGGGACCGACATCACCCGGCACAGCCGGTGAGCTGGTCTGGGCAGGAGGACCACCCTCCAAATGCCTTGGCTTTCGTGTGGGACGACTGGTCTGAGGGGCCTTCAATTGCGACCTCTCCTCCACCCAGTGGTGTTGAAGAAATGAGCTGGATAGAGGAGCATGTATTGGATTTGCATTGCTTGGAGTTTGGCTTTTATCTCCATGAATGTGCGCTATAGTGTAGTAGTAGTGTAGTGTAGTGTAGCCTGGGAAGATCATGATCCAAGTGGACTATAGTGATACAGTATTGGATTTGCGTGCAGCCCGGACGATAGCATCTCTGTCTGATTCTGGTCAACAGCTGCAGAAAACATCAGTCTAAGTGGCGCCTCTGGGGGTTGAGGGGGAGTAATGGCTCGGTGGGCTTGTTCTATTATGAAACAAGAGGAGAGTTTGTGAGCTGGACCCAGGATTTAACCATTGTGTAAATTATTATTCCGGGTGTGTGCCCTCAAGTCTCTTCAGAATGCTTACTCGATGCAAGTTGTTACGCCATGACTTACCCTTTGTATTTTCTGTTCATTTCTCAAGATGCAGTCACTTGTGCATTTCATCTTCTGCTGAGTAATCTCTCATTTCCATCCTGGTCATGTGTTACGAAACCTTATGGAGGTCTTGTCTCAGAAGGGATACCTATGTGGTCCAGGCCTCACGCAAGTCTCTTATAGCCTGTAGTATGATAGCCATGAATGTCGGTTCACCTTCCTGCTTTATTTACTGAGACCATCGACTTGGGAGGGTGTTGCCACTTCTGCGCCCGGTTTTGTGAAACAACTGATCCTCCCCTAGGAAGAGGTCGCGGCTATGCCTCCCATAACCATGGAGATAATCCATGCGTGGCACCTCACTCAGAGAAAGGGCATAAACGCCTGTCGGCCTTTCTCCACATAAATCTCCCACAGATGTGGTTAATGCTGCAAGCGCACCCAATAGAGCACAAGATAGGATCCTCAGTAGCACCTAGCTGATCTCACAGAGGGAGTCTGCCAGCACAGCCCTAGTGTGGGCAGACTGCAGGGTTTGGGGGGAGGGCTGTCTACGCCTCCCGGGTGGTTCTCTTCAGGGCATTTGTCACTACCCAACATGGGCACCCGCGTCTCCCTGTGTGGACTTCAGTGGCACCCCCATTTTGGTGCTTATCTCTCTGCCTAGAATGGGGGATTTCCACTGACTGTGCCCCCTCTGCTCTGGGTCCTCTTTGAAGCACACAGCCCGTCTCAGCTTCCTATCAGGGGAGGGGCACAAGCAGTCACTCAGTAGGCCCAGCTCCTTTACAGGCTGCGGAGTCAGTCTGGGTGTTTAGACTGGTTGCTCCTGCGGCCTGTTTGCAGAGATAAAACTGTGCTGCTATATGCATTTTTAAATAATACCTCGGATATTCTCTACGAGACTTGCATTTTAAATCCTCTGTGCGTTGGACCCAAGCATACCAATCCATGCTACGGGCCACTATGTAGAACGGTTCCAATTTTTGTTGGCCTGGTACTATTTAGACTGTTTTCAAATGATGCTGATAAATTTTCATAAGCCAGAGTTCGTGTGCTTTAGCCCCAAGTCCATTCGGCGGTATGTCTTCAAGATCAATCTTGTAGAGAATATTTGAAGTATTATTTACAAATACAAATACCAGCACAGTTTTATCTCTCAGAGAATTGAAAATGAAGCCCTACAGAAGTCCATGAAGACGAAACGCGTTGGCTACTGTTTTAAAGTAATAATAGTAATTTATTTTGAACCATAGGCACTGTGTGCATGAAATGCAAAAAGAAGTGTGCTGAACTTTTAAGAATATTATTTAATTTACTCGATAGAATAAGGGTGCTGAACCATCACAATTTGTTTATGGTTTGGAGCTTTCTCCGCTGGAAGTTGAAGGGGGTTGAACTTCCGGTTCTGTGCACCACTCTATCTGTCTTTAAATTGTTTCCACTGTGGTGGTAGGTGCGGTAGCATATTGCGTCAACCCCTTTTGTTTTTATTTACTAATTTAACAGTATCTGCCTAAGCCTCACAGGGGAAGAGGTTCCACTGGCTGCTTCTTCAACAAAATATCAATGAAATAATAGATTTGACATGTTCTGTGTGCAGCCGAATTGCCAAAGCATCAGCAGCCGTTTTTATTTCTGTAATGAATAACTCTTCCTCTGTGGGACCTCTGGAAACAGGATCTCCAACTCAAGCTAAGTGTTAGTGTCACTGTCATTCTGCAAACCACATAACAAACCTCCATAAGAGTTTCTAAAGAGAAGCACATTCTCTACTTAACTGCCATCATAGTCACCACTGTCAGGGTAAAGCTCATCACAGTCTAACGATTCTAAGTCAGATCCAAAACAATTATGAAGTATGTAAAAAGACTCCTCAGTTATTATTTCTTTAAATGAAGAATCTCTTTTTCCTCAAGATCTTTTCACAGATCTTTTTCTCACAATCAGCAATATCAAGTCTCATGTGATTTTTTGCAAATCTCGTCAAGTTAGGAACCACTGGCACATTAACAATATTGCATGGTGAGAAACTCCTCAATGAACACAATTCTTGAATGACTCCAGTGGAGCTGTAGGTAACACCTCCATAGGCTTAAGCAAAGCAAGGGATAAAGCTTCTGGGACAGCACCAAGTAGCTCAACACCAAAGGTGCCGCAAAAGTAGCAAATATGGGGAGGTGACCAATTTGTTTTAAGAAGGCCTAGAATGCTTGCATTTTCTGTTCAATAAACATTTTTAAAAGAAAAAAGAAAAGATGCAGAAAGGGTATCCCATGTTTTAATTAATATCCAGATAAAATATACTTTTTACAGTTTAGCTGCTCCCTAAATACAGCAATATATTTACCTCTTCTGGATTTCTAGAAAAAAGGAATCAGTTCTTCTCATTTGCAGTTCGTACATAGCACGTAGTATATGCAAAGGAGCATTAAGGGCATCATGTGTCATCTGTAATAGAAGACAAGTAATAAGGTCAATACATTGCAAAAGCGGTATATGACTTGAAAAGAATACAGTATTTTGAAAGCTTTATATACCATTTTAAACTGTGTCATAGAACAAAAAAGAACAGAAGTTTATATTTCCCATATAGTACATGCTGTTAAATTTGGATATGACATCACAGAGGTGTAGAGGGTGCTCTACGAGTGCACGGACACCAGTTTTCCACTCTTTTTTCCAAACCCTCAAAGGTGGAGATGAGACTGACAGACATTACAGTAAACCAAAACTAAACAGGGACCTTATTAAAAGTCATTTGGCCAATCCTCAGAAAGGGGAGGCCGGTGGGATTGGTGAGAAAAAATTTCACTGAAGGTAAGTAACTTTGTATGGATACTTCTATCTGCAGATTCCTCTTCTCTTGAATCCATACTCAAGTAGTACCTTTGAGATAAGGAATCTGATGAGACGGTCAAACCAAGAAATAAAACAGCACCAATACCTAGCAGAAACAGATCTGGTAGAGGTGTGATGACCGGGCAAGATCACGTCCGCCACCTCTGCAGGAAAGTGAAGAACTTCACATTATATTGCTCAATCTTTTGGCCCATCTCAGGCAAAATGAGTCTTTGAAGGGTCCCTGGAGCGGGACCCACAGGGTGCAGGACTGTGGACAATGTGCGTTCTCGTAAGCGGCAAAAGGGTCTACCGGAGGGCTGTCGCATTAGGCAACGACAGATTGCACCACTTCCAGTTGGAGACGTCACTCATGATCAGCATGGAAGCGCCAAATCAAATTGTCGGTTCGCACATTTAGAAAGCCTATCAAATGATTCATGACAAGCCACAGATTGTGAGCTCGAACTCAAGACCAGCACCTCAGTGCCTCCAGATACAGATCTTGTTGGTGTACCACATCAAAATCATGCTGTCTGTCAGGACCTGAAGTGACTGACTCAGAATGTAAAGCAGGAATGCTTTGAGGGCCAAGCAGATCGGCTGAAGCTCAAGCAGACTGATGTGCAGTTTCTACTCCATTTGAGACAAAAGGCCTCCAATTTCCAATGCATCAATATGACTGCCCCAACCACAGGAGGAAGCTTTAGTATCCATAGCCATTGCTGAATGAGAGCAGAAGGGTTTTTCTGTGTATAAGGTGGCCCATCACCTGCTACCACCCTAGGTATTTTGCCGCTTCTGCTGCTAAATACAATTCTTTTTGTCAAGACTCCCTAATGCTGAGCCAACTGGGCCACAGAGAGTGGGAAACTATCAAGATGCATGAGGTTAGCAGGCCTAAAAGACATACGACTGTCATGGTTGGAAGAAGAGCCCCCTCTTGAAACATCAGGATCCTCACCTGAAAGGCCTGAATTCGCTGGGGAAAAGAAATACAGAGGGAGATAGTATCTTACTCCACCATGATGAAAATGGGATGACTGGAGGTTCTTATTGCGAAGGCTGGCCAAAAACCCAATCGTGGTTTGCAGATGGTTTGACAACAGTTGGGTGATCCCGCTTTCAGCAGCTAGCCATCGAGATACAACAGCACAAAGATTGCTGTGTTGTGATTGGCAAGGGGCACCTGGCTGTGCTTCCCGCTCATCGAGTCCGATGAGGAGAGTAGGAGCAGAGATTCGGGACCCGGTGGCAAGGTGTTTATTTTTTATTCACATTGCGCACCCCCGCAAGCACTTTCCCCCTCACCTACTCCGCCCCTTCACCCGCGAGCCATGGCAGCCACCACTGCTGATGTCCTAGTTACATACCTACGGTAACTATGTATCTGGTAGAGACGATTCTAGCCGCAGATTCCTTAACGTAGAATTATCCCCAGGCGTGAGACTGGACCCGGAAAACTTTCTTGCCCAGCATCTCTGCACGCCGGGGGGGTGATACCTCGTGACTCCGCCCGAAGTCCTCCACGGGCGTGATGTCAGCGAGGTCACATAAGCCCCACCCTGACGCGCTGACGTCAGTTTGCTTCAGAGAAATTTTCCACGCCACAACGCGGAGCCATCACAACAAACCTGAGAAGAGCATGGGAACAGTGTGCGAAAAAACCAGAGAAACAAAGAGAGAGCGAGAGAAAAGGTGAGGAACAGCACCAGGCAGCACCGAGGCGCCAGGAGGCTACAACAGGAAAGCCAAAGCAGGAAGAGAGCAGACCGCCTCTGAGGAACAACTGTGGAAGCCAGGTGGTAGCACCAGGCAGAAAAAAAGTACCAGAAGACCACATCAGTAAAGTCACAGTCGGGAGAGCGGAAAGCACCCCTCCGCGGAACCACCGAGCCAGCCAAGGCACAAACAGTGGAAAGCACTGGAAGAGAAAAAGAGAGAGAGAGAGACTGCAACCATAGACCACACAGCAAAGGGCCACAAGCCCGGAACAGAGGGGCAACAACAATCCACCCCAAGACTACACAGTCAAGGAGGGCCAGAGCCTCTAAAAGGAGCAGGAGGCCAAGGACAGGCAAAAGAACCCCCAGCGTAGAAGACTGCAAGGGGATCAGAAATTGTAACAACAAAGGGAAAAGAGCAAAAGCAGGCCCCTACACTGGAGAGAACCCAGCTGGAGGTAAGTCCAACAGGCAGAAAACGAAAAGGACCCCCACAGAAGACAAGCCACTCAGAGGGAGGCTAGTGCAGAAAACCAAGCTGAGGGTCCTCGCTGAATGGGGAGGAAGGGTGCGTCGTGAATGAATCTGCGGCTAGTATCGTCTCTACCAAATACATCGTTACCGAAGGTAAGTAACTTGTACATCTGATAGAGACTACTAACCGCAGATTCCTTAACGTAGAATAGATACCCTAGCCATACTCAGATGGGAGGAGGGCCTGCGAGAGAGCCTCCCCACCAGGAGAGACTAGGGCCCCAGCAGGGGACATGGCGCAAGAACAAGAAGGAAAGGGCCAGGATATCCAAGCCCAACCAAGAGAAAGAGAGAGCCCAACACCCCGCAGGGGCAGACAGCACCCCAAAAGCCTCAAGGAACGCAAGGGCCACCTCAAACCCATTGAGAAGAGGTAGAACCAAAGACAGGGCCCACCATAAGAAACACAGGCATAGAGATAGAAAAGAGCTGAATACACCTCGGCTGCAAGCAGCGGGCAAGGCCGGAACGGCGCCATTGCCAACAGCACAGGCGGAATAAGAAAGGCACCGTCGCAGGAAGTCCCAGCGGAACCAGAGGCATGGGCGCAAGGAAACACATCAAGATCACAACGGAGAAGGAGAACAAGCAGGCCGGCACGGGCATGCACCACCAGTAACAGGCAACACCACAGAACGGCGCACCCTGGACAAAGCAGATGCCAGCCGAAGGTAGAGGCCAGGGAGGACCAGGACACACACTGACCCACGAAGAAGTGGAGGAACCGGCAGAAAAGAAAAAGACGGAGAACGGCCTAAGCCTGCCACCAGAACACAGAGGCCAAGGAAATCCAAACTCTCGGGAGCATCAGACCAAGTACCAAGCCAAAACACAAGACAAAAATGCAGAACCGCTACAACCCGATGGCGCAGACAGCAGGCCAGACCGGCCATGCGACGTAGCGACAAGGGGAAGGACGGATCTAGCACAAGCTACTCCAATACAATTGGCAAGAAGACCGCACCTGCGACATACCGTAACACCACGGAGAGCATGGAACCCGGAAAGGGTGACCACCCCTCCCCAGCACAGGACAGAGCTATCTAATAGCTACAAGTACCCCACATAGGGTAGGTAACGTCCCAAGACCATGGGAACACCTCTTAGGAAAAACATTCCGCAGCAGAGGACAAAACAGAAAGACCTGCAGAAAAACCCCGCAGATGGCTTACCAAGCAGCCAATAAAGAAGACACAGAAGGCCTAATATCATGGCCCACGAGGCTTACCAACAGCCAAAACCACAAGTCAACAAAGGGCCGGACCAGCAGCCAACAGCACCAAGGGCCCAACAAAAGGACCCCAAGGGCACAAGAACCATACAGAACACACAACCCTGGCTACCCATTACAAGGCCCCAGGAAAAACAATGGAGAGCACCTCCCAAAACACAGACCGACAGTCAGGTCACTGAGGGGGAGGAAGGGGAGGAGGAGGAGGACGAAGCCCCGCAAGAAACCTCTGAATGGCAGAATCCGCAGGGGCGTGGAACAACAGAGTGCCATCAAAGGGAAGGTCAACCAGCCATTCCCCAACGTTCTCAGGCTAAACACTATCCCGTAGCCAGGCATGGCGATGAAGGACCACCAAAGTAGCCATGGTACGACCAAGTAGCTCCAAAACGTCCAGAGCCGAGCGAAGAATAACGCCGCCAGCTCCCGGCCATCCAACACATGGTGCCGCAGATCAACGCAGGCACCCTCCTGAGAAGCAGAAGACATAAGGGACTCCGCTGAATCCCACAAGCAAGAAGTGGCCCTGGCCAACACACAAAGAGTGTTAAGGGCCCGCAAAGCAGCCCTGGAGGAGGCGAAGATGTTGCGCCCCCAGGAATCTAACCACGGGCCTCCCATGACGGGGGAGACAACACCGATGGCAAGGAGGGAAAGGCAGTCTGTAAAAGAGGGCCCCTGGTAGAATGGTGGAGGGAAAGACAGACAGGATCATGCGGAGCAGGACGGTGGTGGTGCAGAAGAGGCTGGGGCACCGGGTCCCCCGTGACAGGACGCCCCCAGGCCCCCAAAAGAGAATTGTGGAGCGCAGACTCGAAGGGAAGCAGCTCCCTTCCAACAGAGCCCTGATGGAGAACCTCCAGCAGATGATCAGTGGGGATATGGGCAGCTGGATCGCCCATGCGCAAGGTCCCTGCAGCCGTGAAAACAGCCCAAGCGAAGGCAGCACTTGCCTCAGTAGGGCCCCGCAGCGGCGAAAGCAGTTCCTCTGTGGGCGACTGCTGCGAGCCAAGGCGGCCATCCCCCAGCACAACCGGAGGAAGGAAAGGCCAAGCTCGAAAAGGAGGAGGGTGGACCAATGAATGGGGAACCTGAGGCACCTCCGGCGAAGACTGCAGGCACGGTGACCGCGAAGAGCCGTCCTTAAAGGATGCCGGAGAAAAGGCCACTAGGCGGCGACGCGTCTCCAGAGAAGATGAAACCAACATCCGCCGAACCTCTGGAGAAGAGGGGGCGTCCGAAGACGAATCAACGACCAGACGTCGTCCCGGCACCATAGAGTCCGCCACCGGCGTCTGGTCAACGCTGACCGGCGCCGGAACGACCTCCGCCACAACGCGCGGCGCAGGAGACCGAGGCGGGGTCGGAGCCGGGCGGCTAAGGAACTGCGCCGAAAAGGCATCAACTCGACCTCCGACGAGGCAGCCGCCTGCGTGGAGGGAAGAGAGAGGCCCGGGGACACGCCCGACGCCTAGCCGGCCCCTACGGCGCTGCCAGGGCCTGCAGCCGCCGGCGCCTAAGTGGCGTCACCTCGACCTCGGACAAGGCCGCTGCCTGCCCAGAGGACCGAGGGGGACTCGAGGACACGCACCGAGCCCCGGCAACCTCCCGCGACACCACAGGGACCCCCGCGGGGGTTTGCGGCGAGTCCTAGGCGCTGTGGTCCGAAGGAGGGAACCCCGAAGGGCCGCACCCCGACGGCACCACATCCTCTGAACCTGGATCCGAACCGGTCGGCACCTGAGCCGCCGGCGACGTCGCAGGAGTCCCCGCACGTGGCAAGGGATCCTCAGACGTCCCAGGAAGAGAAGGAGAAGAAGGAAGAGCCAAAGAGTCCTGCAAGGCCGCCACATAGGCTTCCATCTGGGCTCTGCGACACTTACCAACAGGTGAGCCACGCCCTTGCGGCCTGGGAGAAGGAGGATGTCGGAGATGGAAGCGGCGGTTCTTGAAGCATTCCGTGGGGGACGGATGCAGCGACGCCGCCGACCTGGACATGCGTGCGGAAAGGAGTTTCATCCGGCGTTCCCGCCGGGACTTCGGCTTCATTTGCTGACACGCCTCACAATCTGTGGAGTCATGGTGCTACCCCAAACACCACACGCAGATGGGGTGAGGATCCGTCGCTGACATCTGGCGCGTGCAAGACGAGCAGGTCTTGAAGCCCAAAGGCATTCGCACACTGAAAATGCTCAAAGCGGAAAAAGAAGGCCTGAAACAGGCCAGGAACACAATCCGGATCCGCATTGCTCGCGGAAAAGAGGGGTGGGGCTTATGTGACCTCGCTGGCGTCACGCCCACGGAGGACGTCGGGCGAAGTCACGAGGTACCTCCCCCCGGCGCGCAAAGATGCTGGGCAAGAAAGTTTTCTGGGTCCAGTGGGAATAATTCTACGTTAAGGAATCTGCGGCTAGTAGTCTCTATCAGATGTTATCTTTAAAGGACCATAAATTGACAGTGGATGGAACCTGCCACAAAACCTAGACACCAATAGTGTGAATACAGAATCAGTCTATGAAAAAGTTCATCCTGCAACTCGAGGAACACCATTTAGACTGGCAGCACCAGAGTAAAAATTAGCTGTTCACAGTAAAACATCATTCCCTTATGAGGGAAGGGATTCAGAATGAAAAATTCGGAATGGGACAGAGAACGTTGCCTTTCTTTTGAACTAGTTAAGATGGGACTAGAATCCCTGGCCAATCTCATTCTCTGGAACTAATTCCATAGCCTTATTGCTCAACACAGCAATGACCCCATGCTGCAGAATGCAAGCATGGTTGTCTCAGCTGAAGGATGGAGCTTGTTCGAAAATATGTAAGATTCAAACATCCGTGGTGATGGACCAATATATTTTCTGTATGCTTCATTACTGGTTGTATGTCTCCACAACGCATGCCATTACATCGCATGCCTTTACAACGTGGTTCTAACAACTCAAGTGTTGTTACAATGCGTTAAAATTGAAACGCAAACTTTAACCAAGCATAAAGCTTTTGTGGTTAAAGGTGTGAATGAAAATATGATTATTTTACAAGTAAATGTAAACTCTATTTATGTATACATTATAGCTCTATATTTCCCTGTAAAATGCTTATAATTTCTTGGTAATGCATGAAAATACATGTAAAACAAAAATAATGAACTTCATTTTATATAGGTTTTTATATATTCCAAGACCCAGAGCCATCCTAAACCCTAAAATTACCCTTGCCACCCCAAAACCCATATCCATCCTAAACCCTAAAATTACCCTTGCCACCCCAAAACCCATAGCCACCCTAAACCCTAAAATTACCCATGCCACCCCAAAATCCATACCCGCCCTAAACGCTAAAATTACCCATGCCACCCCAAAACCCATCCCCACTCTAAACACTATAATGACCCCGGCCACTCCAAAACCCATACCCACCCTAAAATTACCCTTGCCATCCCAAAACCACCCAAGCCTAAAACCTAAAATTACCCATGCCACCCCAAAACCCATACCCACCCTAAAACCTAATATTAGCCATGCCACCCCAAAACGTATACCCACCCTAAACCCTAAAACTACCCATACCACCCCAAAACCCATACTTACCTAATGAACAAGTTACTTACCTTCAATAATGATGTATCTATTAGAGACACAGTCTAGCCGCAAATTCCTTAACTTAGAATACCCCCCAGGCACCAATCTGGATCCGGAGATTCTTCAGCAGTACCTAACAAATCGCCAACCAAAGGTTGAGGAAGACGGAACCACTTATCAAGGTGGTATTAATCCGTTTGATGCGATTGGTATGACCTGCATAAGCCGCAGATGTAGTTTTAAAAGAATAAATTAAGGTCCATATTATATCATATATAAAGATTTTAGAAATCTTTCTCTGAAAGATATGTTGCTGCGGGAACTTGGCTCTATATTTTTTTGAAGAAAAACTTGTTTTGAATTTAAATCTGATGGGGCGGATAGTTTGTTTTATTAGATTTTAATCATAAATGATTTACACTTTGAATTATATGGCAATAAGGATACCTCCTTTTTCGTTAAAATATCCTTTTTGAATTTGAAAAGCTCTGCGGCTTATCTTCAGAGTCAGATGAATCTGCATACTGGCACAAGAAGACTTCCATACCACACTTAGGAAATACTAACTGGAAATTAGAAATTGTTCTGCTAAAAAGCTAAGCCCTGAAGAAGTTCCGTTAATTGTTTACACAGAAACGAAACGCGTTGGCTGTCGTGTACTTATGTCATCTATGAAATAAAAGTAAAAAAAAAGAAACGAAACGTTTTGGACTTTGTGTCTCACGTTTAGTGCGTGTGCGTGTGCGTGTGTGTGTGTGTGTATATATATATGTCTGGTTAGTTTACGTTCGCTTTATCGGTTTTCCTTTCGTTTATTAATTGAGAAAAAAAATTTAAGAAAAAATTGTTTTAATTTCAGGAATCGGTCACAATTGTAAGCTGTTTATGTTCTAGCTACCTGTGTATGTTTATACCTTTTCCATGCTGTATTTCAGTTAATGCACTACAATCACGGAGAAACGTCTATGACGATGTTTGGTTGCCATGACAACCAATGGTAAATGGTGGTGGTATTTGTATGGTTGACACCGACAGAACTATTTATGCAGTGAGCAAGGCGGTTTTGCCGCCAAAACGCGTCTGACCTAGTTTTGGAATAAATCTTCTTCTGTGTCAAAATTACTCACGAAGTTGGTGCCTGTTTGTTGAAGTGACGCTCAGGATATTAATATATATATATATATATATAAAAAAATCTCCATAATAAACCTATATCAATATATATATAATAACATATCAATATATATATATGCACAGATGGTGTTTTTTATTTGTTTTAAAACAAAAATAGGAAAAGAGCATGCCCAAGAAGAATACAGAAGCCCGCCCAATGGGAGCCCACAGCACGGATGTGGACCACAGCAGGACATAACACTTCAAAACACAGTAAGGCATGTACACATATAGTCAGAAACATGGAACTTTATACAGACACTGCGCATAAATGACCACGAGCATCCCTGCACAGGAAAACTGCTAAGGATGACATCAGCAGAGGTCAGGAGCAGAGGACTTGAGCCCTCACCGGGCAAGGAGCAGAGGGACCGGAGTCCCTGACTGGAAAGGGGCAGAAGAACCTAAGTCTCTGCCTGGGAAGTGCGTAGGGGCAAGACAATATGCAGAAGCAACATGTCTGGCATAGGAGTAACTGCAGACATGCCAACCCCAGAGAGATACTGAGCCATGAGGAAGACTACGTCAGAAGAACCTGTCACCACCAGAGATGAGAGATGTGGATTAGAACGCAGCCGACATTGTGGCACAGTTCGGATCAGCCGGCACCAGTACCTGTGAACGTATGTGTACCCACATACCGTATCATTACTGAATCTGGAAAAGAGACCGTTTTGGGAGTGGAGCGGAATAACATGCCCACAAGAGACATTGGCTGACGGCCAATATAACCAAAATAGGAAGAAGGACCAAAGGCAAGAAAATTAAGACTGGAGCATGCTAGGGTGCGCCAGTCGTGGTGAAAAACAAACAATACTCAGGAGAAATGTGCATCCACAGAGGCACCAGAGAAGTACAAACTAAGTGTAAAATACAAACATGGAGGCTCCAGAAAGAGCTACGTCACCCC
This sequence comes from Triturus cristatus, assembly GCF_964204655.1. Taxonomy (NCBI): domain Eukaryota; kingdom Metazoa; phylum Chordata; class Amphibia; order Caudata; family Salamandridae; genus Triturus; species Triturus cristatus. Next base: position 986,155,472 of record NC_140584.1, read on the forward strand.
TGTGGGTCTTACCAGAGGAGAAGCCCCACTACAGTAGGTAGCTGTAACACAAGAAGCCTACATCATAAGTTGTAGGAAAATACCCTACAGGGACAGAAGAAAACAACCCCAAGAGGACCCCGCAGGATCCTCAGGAAGGGACTACAGATACGCCATACAGTAAAAACAGACATGGAATATCGAAAACACACACTCAGGAAGAACACTTCCTGTGGCCATGCAGAATGGTGATACAATAACCAACGAATACCCCACATAGGGTATGTCACATCCATACAAAATGTACGGGAATACCTCTTGAGACGAGCTCCCAGACAGAGGTGTCAAAAAATAAGGGTAGAAACAGCTGGTCAGCCGCACAGTCCGTCTGGGAAATAACAGCTTGAACCCAGAGACGGATACCACAGAAAAATAATACTGCAATCAATGCAACAAGAGGAGAAGTCCGCAACAAGGACTAGGAATAACATAATCAAGGAAAACCAGACATGAGAAGCTGGACAGCAGAGTCTGCATGACCATCAAAAAGGTGCGCCCCATCAAAGGGAAAATCTCAAAGACGCTCCTGAACATTTGCAGGGAAACTACCATCATGCAGCCAAGCGTGGCGGCGCAGAGCAACTGACCTGGCCTTAGCCCAAACCACAGTCAGTGGTGTCCATGGCTGACCGGATGGTAAACTGTGCCAGTTCACGACCATCATGGAGAATCCGAACCAGATCTGCCCGAGGACCTTCCGGAAGAGACAGAAGGAGGCGCTCAACCGATCCCCAGAGTGCAAAAGTAGCTTGCACACGTGTTTAAAGACAGGAGGCCCAAGCTCGTGGACGCAAATACGTCCCGGCCACATGTTTCCAACCATCAAGACTCCCTGAGAGTGGGAGTAACAGAGGAGAGAAGAAGGAGGGCAGCGAGGCTGAGGCCGCCTGGATGACCAGCCCTTGAGCCCTAGGGTGGAGGGACAAACAGACAGGGTCCTACATAGCCGGGCGATGTCAGTGTGCAATAGCATGATCCACAAGTTTTCCTGATGAGGGTCTTGCCCAAGCCCCGAGAGGGTGGTCATACAACGACTCGCCAAAAGACAGCAACGGCTCCACATCCACGCTGCCCTGGTGGAGCAGGTCCAGCAAGGGATCAGAAGGAAGAGAGACTGATGGAGGCGGGGCCTGTAAGATGTCCGCAGCTCTGCAAACAGCTCTCGCAAATGCGGCACCAGTAGGGGACCGCTGCAGGCTAACACGTCCACCAAAGGGCAGAGACTCTGCAGGCCGAGGAGGACCAAGGCCCTGCCAGCGCTCCACAGGCACATGTGCTGAGGAGCCTGAAACTAACCCTGGGGGCTTTCCACAAGCAAAGGAGCATCAAAGGACATCACCGGCATCAAACAACGTCGAGAAACGTTGCATCGATGAGTGCCAAAGGATACTCCATCGACCGGCGCCGACATCAACCACGATGGGAGGCTGCGAAGTGGAGCGGCGTACACTTAGAGCCAAGCTCCCCGCTGGAGCCACAGCCGACGTCATCACAGGGAGCCCCACAGGGAGCCCCACAGGGATGTGCTCTGACGCAGCAGGTGGACTGCGTCCAGACGTCTGACTGGGCAGCCCCTCTGGCCCACTCCTGACGGCGAGTGGCGCCGAGGGCGAACCCGCCAGCGAAGTTCCAGTCTGAATCCCTATCCCCTCTGTGGGGCCTGCAGGCATGCCAGGGAGAGGGGGTGACACAAAGATGTCCTACACAGCCTGAAATAGGCTTCAATATGGGTCCTAGTTGCACCAACCCTAGGAAATGGTGGGTAGGTGGGGGTCGACTTCTGTGGGGCCATGTCCGGTGAAGACCGGGATCAGCGGGCCCCAGCGTCATGACTACGTGAGGCCGACGACATCAGTGACTTTTTCTTGTGCTTACCTGTGGAAGGTGAGCAACGTCCGCGGGAACAGCTCTGTGACCTGCCCCGAACCGGAGTCCCAGCTTGAGATGGAGAAAGGCGACACGTGGACTCCGAATGGGACAACCGGGCAGACCATTTCATCTGACGTTTCCGCAGGGACTTCGGCTTCAGCTGCCGACAGGCGTCGCACTCCTTAGAATCGTGGTGCTCTCCCAAGCACCACATACCGATTGCGTGCAGATCCATTGTTGACATGTGCTGTGCACAGGTCTCGCACGACTTGAAGCCCGCAAGGCATTGCACACTGTTCCCAGACGCAAAGAGGCATCGGTAAGGCCCAAAAAAACAAAACAGGCCAGAGGAACCGCTTCTCCTAGATCCGCGTTGTAGATGGGAAAAGAAGAAAACTGACATCAGCGCGCCGGGAGGGACTTGTGTGGGTCCACTGACGTCATATCCGTGGACGACGTCATGGCGGAGCCGTGCAGCGCCGTCCCCCGGTGGACAAAGGTACTGCTGAAGAATCTCCAGATCCAGACTGGCGCCTGGGGGATATTCCAAGTTAATTAATCTGTGGCTAGATGTCTCTACCAGATACTTACATTTGGAAAAGGATATCCCTTTACCATCCAGGTCTTTACAGCGAAATTGGTTGCAAAGGCATGTGTTGTAAGGGCCTATGATTTATTCTCCATTAGCAGGCTGGGAATCAACTGTAAATTAACAAAGGGCAAACATTTATTATTTTTTATTATTACAACCCATCTACTTTATTGTGCACAATTCACTTTTCAAACAATGCCATCTTAAACGATCTTCAGTATCTCAGTACACAGCATGACTGAACCCACAGACATTTCTCGTTTTGCTCTATATTTCTGTATATATTAAGGCACCAGACTGGATCCTGAAACCTGTCTTCAGTGGTGCTCTCATGTGCCGCTCTGGTTTAGCTCTGTTCCACCCAGAAAGTAACTGAGCAGAGTTGCATAAAGGCACCACCCTTGCACGCTGACATTAGTTTCATATTTTCCTTTCTGCACCCTCTGACATGGAGTGTGAACAATTGAAGGTACCATTGTGATGACCTCAAACTTGGGAACTTTTTGAATGTTAAAAAGAGGCCACTCTAAAGAATGGGAAAGCATAAAAAACTGTGAGAAATGTGCAGGTTCTTCTGATAGATATGTCGAACAACAGACCCCTCACCTTAGAACAGATATGAGGGAGCACCTCTCTAGGTGGAGGGGTCTGTGGAGAGACTTCAAACAAAATGTCCTGCAGGAGAAAATTGTCGAAGTGTCCTTCACGTCGGTACTGGACATCAAGGCAGTCATGCTTTGTAATCATATGCACTGACACCTATGATGCAACCTGGCAGATGCCAAGGTAATAGACACTATGCGAGCAAACAAAGTGGGAGCATCCTTAATCCTGGTGGAATAGGCTCACAGACATTCCAAGGGCTGCTTTTTGGCCACTGCGTTGCAGATCTTGATATAGAGGACTATCCACCTTGATAGTGTCTGCGTCTGCACAGCCTTCGCTTTCATTGCTCCAGAGAAACACACAAAAAACTGATCGGCCACAAGGTGTTCCTTGGTGCAACCAATGAAAAAACGTAGTCTTTTTAGGGTATAGCCAATGGGGACTCTCCTCCTCTTTTGAGGAGTGCTGTGGGGCACAAAATGCAGGCAGGGATGAGGGACTGTCCTATGTGAAATTGAGTCACAACTTTAGGCAAGAATGCCGTCAGAGTGCTCAGCATCAACTTCTCAGGGAAAAAGGTAGCATTTGGTGGTTTAGTGATCTGTCAGATGCTGCTTGCTCAAATGGTTTACTCTGCATTCAGGGACCCTGCCGGGTGATGTAGTGAACTATCCGTCCTTTTCTTCTCTCCGGGGAAACCCACAAAAAGCTCATCATCCACCGAATGTTCCTTGGTACAATCAATGCAAAACTTTAAAGACCTTTGCAGTCCAGACGATGAAGCCTCTTATTTAAGGGGTGAGGAGGGTAGAGCAATGGTATTACCTTGATGAATAGCTCAACGTGGAAGGAAATGGTGACTTTTCCTCAGCACCAATTTATCTAGAAAAAAGGTGGTGCAGGGATGTTGCACCAACAGCACCTGAAGCAATTGCAATGAAAAATACAGTCATTAGAGTTAGAAGATGCAACAAGCAGCGTTGCATTGGCTGAAGGGTGTACATATGAGAAACGTCAAGACCAAGTTATTGTCCTACATTGGAATGCCCAATGGCTTTGGATGGGATGTGTGTCAAACCTTTAATAAACTACATCACTTTAAAGGCAAACACACAAATGCCAATAGGGAGACAAATAACCTTTAATAATACATATTGGAATGCTTTGCTGGGCCAAAGACAAAACAAACAATACAACATTCAACAGTTTTGGGGGGCGCTAGAGGGTGGTAAGCAAGATGGTCGGACTTACGTGAGGCTCCTGCAGCTCGGGGGAACAATCCCGTCTGGTATTCTTTTCATCTCTTGCCCTACAACGTCGCAAATAACACTGAAGGGGTAGCGGATACCCGCTGACATTCACGGGTGCGAAATCATCGCCACATGCAGTGCTGCCGGCCACGAAGACTCACTCCATCCTCTCCGGCCTTGCGACTCCAAAATGGCTGCTGTCGCGGTCGCAGCCCCCTGACCCTGCCGCTCCAGCAGTGAGCAGAGCTACACCTGAGACCGTATCGTCGACTGGGGCGGCTTTGAGTGTTGAGGCCCTTCTGCCGGAGGAGCGGAGCCGGCCTGTTTGCTGTTGGGGGCCCCCGAGATCCCGCACTCCTCCCCGGAACGTATCAACCGGCGGCCGGTCCCCCGGTGGCGGAGAGCACCTGGGCCGCGCCAGGCAGGAGCGGTGGGGGCCTTCGGTCTGTTCAGGCCCCAGCCCACCGTGACAAGCCTGAGTGCTGCCTGAAATCGGACACCAGACGCCGCGACGGACACTGAGGCTCCAGAGGCGTGGGGTGATTACTGCTGCTGCAGCATCGGCGGACCCGGTGGTGTGTGGCATGGCCCTGACCCAGGGTGGTCTCGTCCGAACCTGCTACGAAGACTCTCCCTGCTATATGTGCCCCGGTGAGTCTGCCTGCAGCAGCGGCTGTCCCCCTTTGCCGCAGTGCTCCGTTATGCTCACCTGAGGCGCGCCATCCCCCTGGGCCTCCTTCCTTAAGCTGCACCCCAGGCCCCCAGGCCCCACGGCATCTCTCACCGCCACAGACTCATCTTTGGGCCCATCCGTACAGGCGCGGACGTGCCGACGTGGCCTGGCTTCTCCATTTGGCCTAAGGACCAGAGGCCTCCACACTTGCTGTGCCTCCTCCACGGGTTGGCCTGCTCTCTCTGGCCCTGGAGCCCTGCTGAGCCCTGCATGCTTTTCTTGAGCCCTGCATTTAAAGCTGAACTTGAAAAAGAAATTGAAGAGTTCTTCCCCCGCAATGACAATTCGGTGGCACACTACAGTATGGGAAGCCTTCAAAGTCACAGTGCGCGGAATTTGCATTGCCAAAAGTGGAGGGATATTGAGGGACATCCGTGCCACATAGAGGGCGATCTCAAACACACTGAGACCCAAATGCAAGCTACACCCACCCCCAAGATTTACTAAATGACTACCATGAAACTGCTGAGAGGGAATGTAGGTTCAGAGGGAAATATTTCCAAGCCCGCCGGTACGGGGAGGGTAAAAGACCAGGAAAAGCACTGCAGGCCCTGATCCGTCCCCCTAGATTCTCCAACACCATATTAGAAATAAATCAATAAAAAAAAAACACAAACACACACACACGTGCAAAATCGCTGCCATTTTTATTCGATTTTACAGCACTTTGAACACAACGCACAGAACACACCCTGCGTACTATACCCCCTTCTTTGACGACACCGCGATTGCTTGGCTTGGAGATAACCAGAGGGAATTCCTCCTGGCCCATCACGAGGACGAGGAGATTATTGCCACCATAATGCAGCTACAATCTGGTAAAGCCCCCGGACCGGATGGTCTCCCGGCTGAATTTTACAAAACCTTTCGCCATATCCTTATTCCGGTCCTGCGGCATGTCTACGAAGAGGCTAGAGAGACAGGTAAACTCCCCCAGACAATGCGGGAGGCGCTCATAATATCCCAACCGAAACCAGACAAACCGCCTACGCAATGTGACTCCTACAGGCCCCTCTCCCTCATCAATGTAGACGCTAAAATATTAGCTAAATTAATTGCAAACCGCATCAGCCCCCTCATGACTGCCCTGGTCCTCCCTGACCAGTTGGGGTTCGTGCCCAGCAGAGGCACTTCCCATAGTCTTCGGACATTATTTGCCGTCCTACAAGACATTGATCCTGATATGAATGTGGAGTGAAGTCACTGCCAGAGACCTGAAGCATCGGATCTCTACCTCTCCCTGCTGGCCTTCCCAACGCAGAAGCAATGCATCTGACATTACTGTCAATTCTATGTGGAGTAGGGAGAAGGGGCTGCCAGTGTCCCAATGGTGATCCAGAAGATTCCACTGCTGATGTTGTGCAGTCTCTTCCGAAATCTAGATACATTCTGACACATTAACCTGATGCTGTGACTTGAGGTCCCACTGCAGAGTTCACATGTGCAACCAGGTATATCTGGTCAGCAGGTTTCAAGAGACCTGCAACCCAAGCGGCCTGGTGAGGCCTAAAGGGAGCACTGTGAACTGAAAATGCTTCTGGCTCACTGTGAAAAACAGGGAGCACTTGTGGGCCTGTAGGATCGGGATATAAAAATAGGCATCCTGGAGGTCTAAAGCCACCATCTGATTTACAGGGTATAAGGTAGACAGGTCCTTCTGCAGGAAAGCATTGAGAGGAAGAAGATCTAAAAAAGGTTGAAGGCCTCCATCTTCTTCAGCACAATTCTTACTTATGAAGCTTGAATCTATTCTACGGCCCTGCAGGCCAAAAGGGTGTGCACTTCCTGCTGCAAGACAGACTGATGGGGTTCTGTCACTACCCAGAAGGTGGTGAAAGGTGTGGCGGAGTAGAGAGAAAAGGAAGGGCGTGGAGCCTATGTACAAGTTGGAGGACCCACTTGTCATTTGTCAAGTAAATATCTTAAGAATTTATTGGATCTTGTCTCAGGCAGAATGGCTGTGCACCTGCAAGGACACATTAAAGAGGTTTGAGGCTGCCGATGGAGATGGGGTGGAGGAATGAGCTGCAAGTTGTTCCTGCTGTCCTGGGTATTGTCTCTGCGAACCATGGTATCATCCATGAAAGGGCTGAAAAGCCTGCTGGGCTGGTGGAGGAGTCTGCTATTGACAAAACATAAAACCCTGACCACTGCCATGGAGATGGCAAAATTATTGGTGGAGTTATCTGGTTGGGGCTGCCATACAAATGTGCTGTGGCCTTGCTTTCCTTAAACCGTTGCAGGTCCGTGTCAGCTTTTCGCCAAAACGGCAAGAGCTGTCCAACATTATGTCCATCAGGGATGCAAGGACATCCTAGAGAAACCCACAGACCTCATTCAGGCATGGCACGGAAATGCTGAACTGGTACTCACCGCTTGACCTAAGCAGTTGGTCATGTCTAAGAAGCTAAATCAGATTGCAAATTTTGCTGCATCGTAACCATCCTGGATAGGTTGAGGGAGGTAAGGCCTTAGGTTGAGCAGAATGGCTGGTAAAAAGTGTGTCACCATGTCCCAGAGCACATGGGAGTAGCAGCCTAGAAGACATCTGGTGCTTAGGACAAGGCTCTTATAGGAAAAACTCCACTGTCTAATGTCGCTATCCGTTTTGACTAATGATCAGGCAGGGTGGTAGGAAAGGCGTTGGGATTGACTTTACTGGTGCACACTAGTACTGATATACTCAGGCAACGTATATTGTGTAATAAAGACTGGGTTGCCCAGTAGAGGACAATAGTGACAAGTGACCTGCCTGTTGACAGGTGGACCCAAACAAGCTTTTGTCTAATTGTCTAAAAGGATATCTGTGAGGGCCTCACTAAATGGCAATAGAGGTTCTGCGAGGGCCTGACAGCATTAAAGCACTTCAGTAAGGAGGGGGAGGGGTAGGGGGGATGGGGTGGAGGAGGTGGGCACAATTATGGTAGGCATCTTGGTGTTCCTCGTATCAGTTCTCATCATACTGAGGAATATTATCATCCCCTTTATCATAATTGTCATTGTCAAAGTCAGTGCTGATAAGACTTCAAAATAAGGGCAAAGTCTCAGAATTGGAAGGATTGTCTCCTGGCTGCATGATGGTCAGCGCCGGGTGCTGCCTTGGTCGAGGTCATGGTGGATTCTGCTCGGTCAGACAACACAATGGGTGGCAATTCATCCACCACGTCAATACAAAAGGAACCAGCGCAGGGAGTGGTGCTGCAACTGAAGTCTGCTACAGTGTTAAAGCTGGTGCTGAAACTAAAGTGGGCTCAAGGGACACAGATGGCAATGAGGACGAACTGCCTGCGAAAGTCCAACAGGAAGTCCTTGCGAATTCTTGGCCCACAAAGGCGCACCACAGGGAACCAGTAAATGGCATAAATATGCAGCATAGCCTCTCAGGAGGCCTCTAATTGTTGTAATGTCGCAGATGGATTTAGGGTGCACAGGGACAATGCTCTTAATTGCAGGGGCAGCTGACATGTATGTGCACCGGTCGGGCGGGCAACTAAGTGGCGGGCTTGTGTGCACGCAGACAAGATGAGTAGCAAATAATAAAACAGTCACTTACGTTGCCTACTGCATGTGTGACGTCCTCTTCAGTCCCTCCTCCGTTGACTCTGCAGGCTCCAGACCCCAGGAAGTTCCACTAACCAATGCTGGTGCTACTCTAACGGCTTCAGAGCAGCGCCAGGATTAGGGAGAGCGTCCTGGCTGAACGCTCCTTCAGGCCCTTTAGGCTTGTGCTTGGTCTCCACCCTGCAGTCTAGCTGGTGCCCTCGTTGCATACACCGGTTAGAGCCAGTTCAGAAACCCTTGGTTCCTGCTCTGGCGCAAAACTGGACAAAGGACAGGGGAGTATTCTCCCCTCTGTCCAGCCCCTCCCGCTGGGACAGATCCCAGAGTTGTTCCAACCCTTTCATTTGGTATTTAGTGCCTCCCCTGTGGGTGGGTCCTCAGATTTGTTGTGGAACAAGACTCATCTCTGAAACCAAGACACTCTTCGACCGTCTGGACACATGGACTTCGCTGGACTTTGCCTGGAACCACGACTGCATAAAAGAAGACTCCTGCTGCTCTTGATCTGGCTGTTCTGCAAGTATTCTGCCTTGTCTGTGTCAGTGCTTTGCTCAGGATCTCCAGAGACCAGTGGGCATCAAGGACATCCGAAGTAATCTCCCTTGGAGTGAAGGGGACACTCCCCTATATCTGCAGTCACCACATCGAAGCTGACCGGTCTGCTGCTCCTGTCGTCCTACAGACTTCCCGAGACTCAGTAACACAGGTGGTGGTTCGGTGGTTCTGTGGTTCCCCCGTGGCAGGACCAGTCTTCACTGCAATTTGGAGGACAGTGTCCCTCGTCGGAGCCGCTGGGACCGAACCCTTGCGCTCAGCATCAACTTGTCATTGCAAAGGCTCCGCACTCCAGAGATCTTCAGGCTACAAGAAGGTCCAGCCTACAGCATCCATCTCTTGAAGAACAGTGTCCTCCCTGCATCCTCTGCATCTTGGGCTTCCATCTTTGGTGAGCTGCCTGAGGTCCTCTTGCAACACGTGTGCCTTCGGCCTGTGGGTCCTCTCGAGGGTCTTCTGCTTTGGTGGGACCTACTCAGACTCTCCTGCACACAGGGACCTTGCTGGTCCCAACAATTGCATCTTTCATCTTCCACACTAGTTGCAGCTACCAAGGCTTGTTGATTCTCCCATCAGACACAGACTACCTAGACACCGACATCCAATGTGGGACAGCTTGTGTACGGCTCCTGTTCTTCCACAGTGTCGCCGGGTCCCCACAGCTGCAGCGACAAGGTCCTTGTGAAGTCTTCTGAACTTCGGGGGTGTGGCCAAGCCGTGGACCAAGATGGCCGCGTGGCTCTGAAGCACCGCAATTCGATCTGGCATTTCAATAATATTTCACATATCCCTGAGGCCAACGACATGAATTAAACAGCGCTACATACATGAAGAGCTCCGGTGCCCAGTGTGCCCAGAAACTTGCTGATTGGGAGAGTGTAGCCTGAGATATCAGCCCCGCTGAAACAACGAGATGTGACTTCATGATGGCGACGAAGTGCTCCGGAGGTGATCGCGGTGGCGCGAAGTGGCATTTCCCTTCGGTCTGAAGATCGGGACACGAGGTGCGGTAAGTGAGTGCGGCGCTGGGCGGGGTGGCTGAATTGCGGTTCCCTCTCAGATCGCTTTGAGACCTGGCCCGGCGGCCGCCAGGCCTCCCGAGATCCAAGGTGCGCGTCCTTCCTCGCTGCGGTAAGGGTGCACGTGGGTACAGGGCCCTCGCGTCCACCGACAGCTACGGCCTTCAGGCCTCCCAACGCACCTCCTAACGCGATTGCTGGGCCCACGATTGGCTATCTGCCGCGCCTCACCGCCTCACGGCCCCCCTCCCCCAAGATATCTGATACAGACCGCTTCCCCGAGCTCCCAGGATTCCTATTTCACCCGGCACCACTGCTTCCGAGACCACGCCATCTTGCTGGTCTCCTGCTGATGCCCTCTTTCACTGACAACCCCAGTAACTACACTACGAGGGCGCACTGGCAACCGAAGCCCTGCAGCTGCATCCTCATCTAGACTTTCCCCGCTAGGTACTGACGCCTGCGGCTCGTCTCCAGTACTTGGCTGCCTTGGTGCCCCTATCACCATCTGTGCCCACGGCGGGCATGGAGGCATGGGCCGCAAAGATCCACGGCTGAGGCTCCTTCCATTTACTAAGCTTACAGAAACTGCCCCAGACGAATCTCCCAGCATGGCGGAAAGAGGGCAAGGCGTGGCCCGCACCGAGGACTCCTCTGGCCAAATTAGTTCACTTCTTCAGGAGATGAGAGCAGGATTCAAGGCCCTGGATGTGAGATTCAACACCTTGGATAAACACATTGCAGATTTGGGATCAAAGATTCAAGTGCATGATAGACGCATCGGCGAGGCAGAATCCCGTATATCAGACCTAGAGGATGGCACGGCGCAATCCTTAAAAATACTTGAACGAGTGGAGCATATTCTAAAAGACGTCGCCATTAAGAATGAAGATTTGGAGGCCCGCAGTCGCCGCAACAACGTATGCATCATAGGGGTGCCCGAGTCCACTGCTACTGGTCTGGACACTTTTGTTGAGTTGATCCTCATTGACCTTTTTGGTAGAGTCTCTTACCACAGGCTTTGTAGTGGAGCGCGCCCATCGATCTCTGGGGGCAAGACCGAACCCGGGCTGCCCTCCCCGGCCCATCATCGCACGTCTCATGAACTTTAGGGACCGCGACACTGCTCTCCGCCTCGCCCATGAGCATGGGGAAACCATATCGCAAGGCTCCAAACTGTCATTGTATCCCGACTTCACCAACACGGTTCATGAGGCCCGCCGAAAGTACGACAACGTCAAAGCCACGCTCAGAAATCTTTGCTTAAAATGTGGAATGCTCTACCCTGCACGTCTGCGAGTGGAGGCCGTTGGGCGAGCCAGAGTCTTCGACAACCCCACGGAGGTTCAAGAATTTTGCCAAACCGACAAACTAAACAATCCGCGCACTGACAATGATTGCAGGCCCTCTCCACCCCACAGTGGCTCGGACGCCAGTATGGAACTTTTTTCTGGGTCAGGCATAGGTAGAGCTATTTGATTTGATTTGTATTGATGTGTAACACATTGGGATATAGTTTTGTCCTTCACATCATTTTAGACTGCTGATCGATTGCGACGGCGTTGCCTCCCCCTATTGGTGTACACCGTAATTTGGGTTAGTTATCTACGAATGTACCTTTTCTGGGCTTTGTCCATATATTCTAAGATTCAATTGGTATTATGACTTTCTTTGGAAATCTTGGGTTTGCCTCTCTGGTTGGGCGGGGAGGCTGGGCGGGGGGATGTTGGGGGGGGGTTTGGTTACACTTAGTTCTACATTACTATTGATACGTTTGTACACAGTCGTACACAACATTGGTTCACGTTTACACTCTTCGTGCTCCCTCTGTTCCATGAATGGCCCAGTTAGGACGAATTGACGGCCCATCCACCTTATCACTCATGACATGGAACATCCGTGGCCTGAACGACACACGCAAACGACGCCACATATTACACTACTTGTTACGACATAGGGTGGACGTCGCTTTCCTGCAGGAAACCAACTTTTCCACATCAGACCCTTCCCGCTTTGCTGCTAGCTGGGGATCCCATAGATATTTTGCAAATTTCAGTAACTATGCTAGAGGCACCGCTATCCTCATTCACAAACGAGTCCCATTTAGTCTCCACAAAACAGTTTGCGGTAAGGGCGGCAGATACATAATAGTTGTGGTGACCTTAATGGGGCACAAAGTTGCGATGGTGTGTGTATATGGCCCTAACAATGACACCCCTGATTTTTATTATTCCTTGCTCTCCCAGCTCCTAACACTCTGCCCTATAACCTTCTTGCTTGGAGGTGACTTCAACATCGCCCCTGATCAGGCCCTAGACAGCACCTCATTAGCCCCTGATCCCAAACCACGATCACGCAAGGCTCTCCAGTCCACTAGCCTCCATTCTACCCAAGGGTCTCCCTCGGGACCTTAAAGACATTCAAACAGTCTCTACCACTAGCTGGGCATGGAAAAAACTCAGACGAGTCACGCACACGCCTGCCCTCTATTCCTCCTCCCTGCCACTCCCAAATGCCAGACTTCTGCCGATCACAGAGGAGCGACTCCTACAACGCACGTTTGCTAAGTTTCACATCACTAAACTGGGCAACCTCTTCCCTGACGGACACGTCTTGGACATTACTGATACATCCAGTTTCCCCGACATCACCTACATGGATAAATGTATGTTACTGCGGGTGCGCTCCGCCCTGCGAGCCACCTGTCCAGACTTCCCCCTGGAACCTCAATCCTTCGCCCACTATCACTTGTCATTGACAACATCAAAGGTGTCCATCTCATCTCCAAACTCTATAAATCTTGTGCTGCTCTCCTCCCATTAAATGATGACAAAATCCGCAGGGACTGGGAGGGAGATCTAGGCAATCCCATCACGGATGAGCAGTGGTAGGCTTGCTGTGAAGCCACGAAGAACGTATGGCTTAACAGCCAAGACAAACTGATCCATTTTAAATTCCTTCGCAGGATGTACATCACTCCAGCCAGACTCCACCGGATAGACCCCTCTATACCACACACATGCCATAAATGTGATGCAGCACACGCTGACTTTGCCCACGTTGCGTGGACTTGCCCGCGAATCTACTCATTTTGGACAGATGTACACAAAATTCTGAGCAACATAGTCCACATTCCTATAAACCCACTGCCGGAGATTGCCCTCCTAGGTTACGTGGCCCAATTTCCCAAAATAAATTCGGAATCTTGCGGCCATAGGTCTGCTATTGGCCAAAAGAGTTGTAGCCATTCACAGGGGTAGCAAAGCCACTCCCAAGGTCAAGCACTGGATGGAAAGTCCATGCCAAGCAAAATATATGCGGGCACAACTCCATCTGCCTCGAGACCCAAAGACATATGGGGCCCATACAGAACCTACCGGTCAACACTGCAATGCGATCCACCCTCGCAAACGGAACAGGGTCTGGTTCCCAACAGGGTGGGCTAGATGTACCTTCATTGCTACATCTTGTACTGCTTCAACTCTCAATGTTTATATAAAGAACCCCATGAAGAGACTATAACTGTGTAACGAGGCCAACTTACCCCTCCTGAGGGTTCTCACGAGAGATGCTATATGATATACTGACTTCAATGCAATTGATTGGTGTGTTCATCCTAACTTATCAAACGTAACATGTACCGTCTTTGCTATTACTCTTCCGTAACTGTGTATAATCGAATGTATCATGATACTTAATTCGAAATTACTAAATAAAGTGTTTAAAAAAAAAAAGTCTTCTGAACTTTCTGACAAAGGTGGGTATTGTGCTTCTATGCCTCCTGGTCACCTCCGAGTTGCATAGACTCTGTTCCCTCTGCTTGCAGGTTCTCCTCTTCAAGAATCCACCCTTGGATTCCACCTGACATCTTCACAGAGTTCTCCAGAGCCATTTCTTCTTGAGTCACTCATTGTAGTCTACGAAGGGTTCGGATGTCACTTTACCCCTATGCATCCAGCTTCCCCGATGCAGGTAACCTGGTTCCTGGGGCAACCATGGGTGGGGTGGCTCTCCAACCTTCCATCCGCCAGAGGGTTTCTTCAGTGTCCTCTGGGACGGGTCACTTTTCTTTAAAACTGCAACCGCAACTTCTCCACTGACTTCCACTGAACATGCAGCTCTGTTACCACTCTGCACACAGCCTCCTTGGGGTTCCTAGGTACCTACCTTGGGGGGTTTCTGGTTCTCCAAGATCTTCTAAGTCCTTTGGTCCAAGTCCCGCTATCCTTTGCAGTTCGCATTCCACTAATTTAGTATATGGTTTGGTCTCCCCTGGAGACCACTGTATATTTGTGCTACTTACCTGATTTCTTTGAAGTTTTCTTATGTGTATTATTAATATCTACAGATAGGAGAATATACCAAGTGATAGTGATTGTGTTGTGTTAATAACTACCTTTATTTTTCATAAAGGTATATCATCTAATCTACAGTCTTGATGAAATGTGGTAAAGCATGCTGCTTTACACTCTTTCAATATAAGCTTGAAGGCTGCTCTCAAACAGCTACCCCTTTGAGAGCTTTAAGGTTATCAAAGATCACTAAAAACACCATAAGGGTTGCCTGGATCAGTGCAAAGTGCATCACTCCTTTAAGTGTGTACCATATACTAAGCCAGCCTCCTACAGGTTGGCTTAGAAGTATGTGGCTTCAATGATTTTTTCGGTGCTGAGCTGGGGCTGTGTGGATCTGAAAAAGACGGTCGGTACACACCATGGCACAGCAATGGTTTTAGGTCTCTCTTGGATGGGCTGCTGACCCTTTATGGTTGTCTGCGGGGGTAGATGACAAAGTGGTGTGGGCACTGTACTCACGACTGGTTGAGCTGGAGGCAGATCTTGCAGCTCGATATCTGAGCTCACTATCATCGGGGAGAAGGTCCCCTTCACCTGCAGCTGACACTTGTGCCTGTAGTTTTTCCTGGCGGCACTTGGATCTGAAGAGGTCTGGTATTTCGCACACGATCCTTTGAGACATTTCGAGACGTCGCGCCGAACGGTCACGAAGAGTCTTTTTGGACCTGATGGAGCGGCAGGCCTCTCTATTGGCTTCGTCCTGCTTGGGGATAGGCACAGATTATATACCTGTTGAAGGTTGGTGCAACGATATTTTGCGTGACAGAGGACAAAATCGAAAAGGCTTTCGTTCCACCACCAAATTGACATGATGCGGGTTGAATATCTGAGGATGAAAGCAGCACCCTGAAGGGCAAAGGCCCATGAGGAGCTGCAGTCGAGGTGAGTAGCCCTGACGAAGTTGACATCATCGAACCAAACTGGAAGAAGTGAAAGAGGAACACGATCAGAAACAATACAGACGGGAAGAAGGTATTTACAGAGAAAGTTATAGCACAATGGTGCCGAACTGGAGCACAAGAGCACATGTCTGAACCCAATGATGGAGCAAAACAATTTAACAATTGAGTAGATGACCCTGCGCATTAGCAGCAAGAGAAGGTGTCACACTACAGTGTGACTTGAAATACTTTCTCTTTGCGAAGAAAAACAACTTGTACACATTCGAATCCAACACTAGATGGCGGGATTATGCTAAGCATGTGTATCTACAGCCATACATGACTCGAAAACACAGTTTCTCCACAAGAAAATAGATTAAATGTGTCTGTAATTACCAAAAAGCACACTTTGGTAGCCTCATCTAACCCTTCCAGTGGATCTGGCTTGTTCTGGTCCAAATCAATGTTGCTGATGCTAGACTCATCCAAATCAACAGTGCTAATGCTGGATTGGTCCAATTCTGGATCTTGCTCAAGTTCTTCAAGTTCAGATTCAGCTCTTTCTGCAAAGGAATTAATCTCCTTCTTTGAGGAATACAGCATGATTGACAAAATCTGTAGGATAGTAAAAGTGGATGTAGAATTATTCCATAGCAACAATAGGGCAATTATTCTTTTATGATCTGGCAGCACTACAAATCTTTAGCAGTCAATTTCTTTCTTCAGAAGATACTGAAGCAACACTTCCTCATTCAGAACAACACACAATCCTTTCTACAAGCTGCCTCTATAAACTGAAGTCACAATACAGTAAATCAAGATACTAATGTTAAAAGAAGACAGAGATAACAGAATACCAGTGCTAAAAGGTCCCTCTCTAAATACAAAGTGGTCAAAAGTCAATATGGTGGCACTTTACCAAACACTAAAAAAACTAATGGCACAAACAGTGGCTTGTAAAATAAGTTACTTACCTGTAGTTATGTTCATTCTGATTGATACTCTAGCTAAACGTAGATTCCTCTCCCCAAGCACCTAATTAATTGGTTCAGGCACATTATTTTAAGAAATTGCTCCTGAACAGCAGTACATGGCACCGTTACAGTCTGCAGCGACTTCTCCCTGCCCCGTGAAGTGATGGCACGGATACATAAGTGCGAACCCTGCATATGTTATGTTATGTTACAATGATTTATAATGCGCGTGGCTACTCATGAGTGTCCCGGCGTGAGAAGCCAATGTTGAAAACAATAAGGAACTGAGAGGGATTAGCGATTAAATAAACAACAGTGTTTTTAGTTTTTTCTTGAACAGGCAGGGGTCATGAGTGCAGCACAGTTCGAGGGGGAGCGAATTACAGGCTTTGGCTGCTTTGAAGGATAGAGAACTACCTCCAATTCTTACCAGCCGAAACCGAGGAATAGATGCTAGGCACTGTGAAGCGGAGGGCAGATGCCTTCGCGGGGTATACAAATTAAACAGTTTCCTCAGATAGAGGGGCCCTGATCCATAAAGGGTTGAGTGGGCCATTGTGAGAGCCTTAAATTTGACTCTTTCAACCACTGGGAGCAAATGCAGCTCCCACAAATGATGTTTTACACTAGACCTGCCCGGAATGCCCATCAGAGCTCTGGCCGCAACGTTCTGGATTACGTGGAGTTTCTTGAGCTGGTATCCTGGTAGGCCAATATAAAGTGCATTGGCATAGTCAAGGCGGCTGAGGATCAGAGCACACGTGACCATCTACTTGGCAGTCCTAGGTAAAAGAGCAAGGAACTTCCTAAGGCACTTCAGTGTGCCAAAGCATTGGCCTGCCAGTTTCTTTACTTGCATAGAGAACCTGAGATTTTCCTCAAACTAGACACCCAAGTTCTTAACTGCCTGTCCCGTGGTATTCTGGAGGCCATAGGGCGTCCCTGGACTGTGGGGGAAAGGATCCGTACAAGAGGATTTCAGACTTGTCCTCATTGCACTTTAACTGGGCAGTTGCAAGCCATTTAAATACGGCTATTAGACAGTTTTTTGCTCTCGTTGGAGAAGTATCTGAGTCCTTCCAAGTGAAGAGGAGCTGGGTATCATCTGCGCAAGAGATGATCTTACCTCCCAGCTCCTCAGCCAGATAAACCAAAGGGGTGACATTTAAGTTAAAAAGGAAAGGACTCAGGGTAGGACCCTGAGGCACTCCGGTAGTCACCTTTTATGCCGTTAATGAAAAAGGAGGTAACCACACTTGTTGTGGTCTGTCTTCCAAAAATGATTTGATCCAGTCCCCCGCTAGGCCGACAACACCAATGTTTGCCAGGCGCGCTAATAGCAGAGAGTGTGGCACCGTATCGAAGGCGGCAGAGAGGTCCAATAAAATCTGAGTCGCTCTCCCGCCCCCATCTAAGCACTCTCTGATAGCTTCAGATATTTCCTCAAGCACCGTCTCTGTGCTATAGGTAGCTCTTAACCCTGACTGACCAGGATGTAAAGCTCCAGAGGTGTCTACAAAATTGGCCAACTGCCTAAAGGCATGGCAAGGGTCAGTTGGAGAGCCCAATTTCAATGATTTCAAAATAGTCAGTGTATCTTGCTGAGCAACAGCAGAGAATTCAGACAAGTAGGAGGAACTAGAGACATCGTGGCTAGGACTGACCACATTCTGCAAGATAGACAGTTCCTGGTCCGAGTTAGAAACATCAAAACTGGCTTGTATCAGCTGAATTTTAGTGATGAAAAAACGCGAGAGTTTCTTGCACCAAATGGCCATTGGAGGTAATGAAATATCCTCTTCCATTGGGGTCACAAAACTTTTAACGATGGAGAAAATCTCCTGGGCTATGCGCTCTGCATAATACTGACTTGTCGCTAGGTTTATAGAAGCGTAATATCCTTTCTGGGCCTTTCTAAGTGCTATTTTGGCCAGAGGGCAGTAGGCCACTCTCCAATTCCGTTCTAATGTTTTGCAATGTCCCTTTTGCTCATTAAGCTCCCTTGAAAACCACTGTTTGGATAGAGCGATCCTAACCCGCTTCGCTGAACCTGGCGGAGCTAGCTGTTCCACTGCTTGTGAAATCCAGCTATAAAAAATTTTCACAGCTCCCACAAAGCTGGTAGAAGAGGGAGGACGGAGTCTATCAAGGTTGGGAATAAGGCCAAGGGCTCAACTTTATGTGTGGGCTTCCCCTGAGCCTGCTTGCTCGGAAAATAGGGCGCCTGAATGGTCCATGAAAACTTGATAAAAAAATGGTCTGACCAGGTTACTTGAAGGGGCACATTAACGCACAAGGGAAAATTACCACAGACCAGATCTAAAGTATGCCCTCCCTGATGCGTAGAGGCGTTAACCACTGAGTAAGTTGGGCAATGTTCAGAGTCGTAAAGCTCCCTGGTGTCTTTCCCCTTAACACAATCGATGTGGATGTTAAAATCCCCAAGAGAAACAATAATTTCATCAAGTGCTTTTAGAAAAGTACCAGTGGGATCTGGGGGTCGATAGACCACCATACCACCCAAAGTAAAATGCAGAGAAATAATAGAGAAGTCAAGAGCCTCTCCTTCTCCAACTGTGGGAATCTCTCCACACCGGAGGGTCCAACTGTCTCTAAACACTACAGCAACACCCCACACCCCCTTCCCGATTTCCTATCAGCCCATGTGATCTTATACCCCCTTGGAATTGTGAATTCAATGGCAGGATTGGAGGACTCATTGAGCATGTTTCAGAAATGAAAAGTAAATCCAATTGTTCATCAGAGAGCAGTTCAGATTTTGTGGGTGTGTTTAACCAAGGAGCGGGCATTGATTAGTTCAGCCTGAATGGTGTGCTCTCTAATAGTGTTGGAAGTTCGAGAACCCTGTAATAGAGTGTTAGCCCCTTTAGTAAGCAAGCTGAAATTGCAGATTTCACAGATCATATGCAAATCGTCTTCAATGGCGCACCCACCAACACGCTTACCGCTCCGATAGCAAAGTGCATACAGCTCATTGTGACTATACGAAAGACCTAGGCCAGGCACCTCTGAAAACAAACGGGCAGGATGGCTGGCGCTGGCCCTTCCTGGGGCACAGACGGGCGCAGACGGGCTTGCCTTTGGTGCGCCCGCTGCGAGTCCGCGCAGCGCACCTATTAATGTGCATTCCCCAGTGACAACTAGAGAGCTGCCTGCCTAAGATGGTGGCCTCTATTGTCTACCTCAAGCCCACCCGGAAGAGTAGCAGAAGACAGCTTCGCTAAAGTGACATGTGCGCAGAGAAAAGGAATGTCTGCTATATCAGAATCGGGATTCATTTTGTTTTTTAGTCGGAGTGCAGAGTCAGTGGTCAATTTAAGATCAGTTTCACAAGTGGCTAAAATCAAGATTAAAATGCACTCAATACAATACAACACACACAATGTTAAAAATGCTAAAAAAAAGACAAGGAGTGTTTTAGGCACGATACACTCTCCCGTTCCAAACCGCTCCTAATGGCATACTGACATCAGCTTTCTTTTGAAACCCTTATGCACTATCAGACGATTATCAATCAAGACAGATCATGATGACTGCATACAAAACCTAACTTGAGATATTTTGAGAAAAATCAAGTCCACTCCAAGATCAGGGAGAAGGGAAGGTGGTCGGGAATCTGCACGTGGTTGGAGAATCCACAAGAAACAGAGAGCAACTTGCTCTTCCGCAGGATACTAGTCTCTAAAAACGTTATTTACTAAGCATGTATATATTTTCAACAAAGTATTGAACTTGATGACCATAAAGCCGGGGATTATTTATTACAACGTAAGCCACGGTGCTAAATTTGCCAATAAACTATATATTGAAACCATTTGGGACTGACTGGGTATGTTGATTAATCATCAAAATAATAATAATCCACATTTGTAAAGCGGGAACAATCACCCGTAAGGGTCTCTAGGCGCTGGGGGCCGTCGGGAAGGTTAAGCAAGTCATTGCCCAGAGACACATGGTGCTGGGCTACTCTGCCGCCGGGGATCCAACTGTTTTCCCCAGATTCCGGAGTCAGTCGCCCTGGCAGCGGTGCCACACCTCTTCCCCTGAATGAATGAATAACATACCTTATAGTCACAAATCTAAATCTGTCATTAAGGGCCAGCTGTACAACACTGGCCACAAAATTCTGGTACAAACTGACCAGTGTTTTTGCAACCAGTGTGACGTTTTGTGACCCAACCTGTGTATCAATAGGTCGATTTGCAAAATTCAGAATCATAGTGGGTCTCAATTTGTCCCATCTCATCAATATTCCTGAGGTGGGTCACAAATTGCTATTCACCACAGTTGGTGGCCATCACAGGGATGGGTCAGCAGACCACCATATATATGATCACTTTTTACAGAGATGGATTAAACTAGGGTTAATAGGAGTCCTTGCAGGTTTGTTTTCAGTGGCAAAAATGTGATGTGTCCATCTTGCCCTTTGGGACCTTTTCTGGTGCTAGCCCACCCACATAAGTGAGGTACCATACTTAACAAGGAACTTGGGGGACGCTGATTGGTAGGAAGTCTGTGGCTACCTGCAGATTCCCGAAGTTTTCATCACAGAAATTTGAGGAGAATGAGTGTTTTGAGCTAAAGTTTGATGTTTGCACAGGCTACAGGGTGAAAAGAAAAAAAGCTGGTGAGGAACAACCTGCACTCTTGCGCGTGCCCAGTAATCTAAAATGTGCAGGTCTGGTAGGTTTCCCTAGGTGCCAGCTGAGCTAGGGCCAAAAATTCTGAGCTGTCCAAACTAAAAAAGGGTGAGTGGAAAAATAATTTGATGTGCCCATGTTGTGTTTTGGGCCCTCTTCTGTCCCGAGTGCTAGGCCCTCCCACACAAGCGAGGTACCATTTTTATAGGGGAACGTGGAGGAACAGTGTGTGGAAGGAAATGTGTGGCACCCTGTATATTCCAGAACTTTTCCTCACAGAAATATAAGGAAAAATGTGTGTTTTTAGAATAAGTTTAAGGTTTGCAAGGGCTTAAGGGTAAGAAAACCTTTTGAGGGCCACACAAGTAACAACACCCTGGACACCCATGGGTGTCTAGTTTCCAAAAATGTCCTGATACGTTTACCCCGGTGGTCGGTGAGCTAGGGAACAAAATCTGCAGCCACCCACGTTGTAAAAAAAAAAAAAAAAAGTCTGGATTCCACTGGGTGAAGTAGGATGTCTCCATGTTGCGTTTTGGGGCCTTTTGTGTCGCAGGCGCTAGGTCCAGCCATACACAAGTGAAGGTGCTGTTTTTATTGAGAGAAATGATGGAACACAGAATAGAAGAACAATTTTGTTATTACCAACTGAATTTCTCTGCATGTGTGGCTTCCATATGTTAGCCGGTGTGCAAGAACGATGACATTTTGCAAAATGTCTTCTGAATCGTGATAGTATGGATAGCCCAAATTCAGAGGTGTACAAATTACCACCGCTACAAAACTCAGCATCTGGTGTAAATTTCAGAAATACATTTGTCACTCTTTACATTTTACAATTAGAACTCTATAGCTCTCATCTGTTGATGTCTCTGGGTACCTTGGGTTCTTCTTGAACAACCTACAAACCTTATATAACAGCATAACCAGAAGGGCCAAGCAGACGTAATGGTATATTGCTGTTGTAAATCAGCTATGGTGACAAGAAGTAACATATGAAAACGTTGTCACAAGTGGCTGTTTTGTCCAGCTCATTTTCAATTTTATTTTAC
Source organism: Triturus cristatus (assembly GCF_964204655.1). Classification (NCBI taxonomy): domain Eukaryota; kingdom Metazoa; phylum Chordata; class Amphibia; order Caudata; family Salamandridae; genus Triturus; species Triturus cristatus. Next base: position 986,177,619 of record NC_140584.1, read on the forward strand.
CCCCAACAGTCATTTTCTTTGAGAAAACCTTGAGGTATCTATATAAATGACTCCTAATGGAATTCAGAATTTTGTCTACTCCTCAGAAATCTATTGCGTCCCTGGATCACACCTGGGTTTCATACTTGTTTCCAGGTCCTAGCTGAATTCAGGGCTGATTCGATCCCTGTATCTCCTGAACTTCATAAAATTGGTCAGAACTCGGGGCAGATGTGGAAGGGGTGAAAAGGAATACAGGAAACTGCAGTACCACTGTAAGTAGAATGTGTCTGACAGGGAGCCTTAAGACAGCAAATCCAGCAAGCAGTATTTGAGAAACTGCACATTTTCGGCAGTGATGAAAAGATCTACCCAAGGCAAGCCCCAGTGGGTGACGATGCGTTGTACCAACTCTGGATGCAGATGTCATTCGTGGTTCACCAGATGAGACCTGTTGAGCTTATCTGTTCTGGCATTTAGTGAAACCAGCAAATGATTTTGTGACAGAGATCCCTTGGGAGTCAAGTCACCTCCACAGTGGCAGGGTTTGCTTCTGTCAGCAAATACTGAACATACCTGGTGGCCACTTACAAGCTATGAATGGCATCCGAAAGCCAACCCCAATGTTGGGCCCACTGTAGTCAGAGTTTCCATGGAAGAGAGATAGGGAATCAGTATAATGCATTAAGTACCAACACAGGAGGCCATAAATGCCAGGAAGCACTAGAACCATCCATGACGGAACACAGGAGTGAAACCAAAATATTGTGCTTATAACCTGAATGTCCCGACTTGGTGTGTGGGCAGAAAGGCCCTCAAACCTACTGTGTCCTAGTGTACCTATGAAAGTAATAATTTCTGTCGGCTGCAGATGGTATATTGTCTCGTTGATCGAGAACCCCAGAAAGGACAGCAGGGAGTCAGTTATCTGCTAGTGGTTCGTAATTGACTGTAGCTTTCTCGTTTTCACCAGCCAGTCATCTAGGCACAGAACTTTATGGATTGCTGAGCTACAAGGATGGGTCACAACTAGTGTAATCACCATCTTAAAAACCTATATGGGCAGAGGTGAGGCCAGGGTAAGATGTGTTTTGTCCCCATCATGAACCAAAGTAAGCATCGATGGCAAGGCAGGACATACACATTATAGTGCATATCCTGCAAGTCCAAGGACTCCGTCCAGTACCACTCCAAGTCAGAAAGCACCTGGACAAGAGTCAACATCTTGAACTTGCCAACAGGAAGTTGTTCAAGAACCATTAGTCTAATATTGGCCTGAGACCTCCTCCTTTTTGGGCACCAAAATTATTGACATTAACACTCTTCTCTGGTTCTGGAACTTTCTGTGTGGCTCCTTTGGGAAACAGTGACCAAATGTCCTACACAAGGATGAAGGCCTGGTCTAATAATGTCTGAACAAAAACAGAAAAAACAGGTGGGGCAACATAAAAGAGGGGTGTAACCATGTTGAACATGCTGATGCGACCACTGGTCTGATGTAATTGGTCGCCAGCTGGACAGATAAGTATTATGCTAATTACCCAGTAAGCATGTAGAGGTGTAGATTCAAATTCTTTGCATACTCTTGACATCTACTGTTGGGTCCGGATGTTTGAAAATAGTTTTTCTTCGAAGAAGTCTTTCCCAGTCACAAGTTAAGGTGACTCCGCATTTCGGTGATAAGGCGCAGGGGCAACGACTCCATTGTTAGATTCTTTTCCCGCAAGAGGGTGAGAATGGAGTGAGTGTAGTACAGAGATGTCAATGCGTATACAATGTGAATAATGAAAACTGCATGTGAATTTACAGCTTTATATGCCAGGAACAGATGCTTCCTGGGTAAGTAGCATAATCCGTTTGAGGCATGTGTGCTGTAGATACACATGCTTTGCATAGACTATATAGCAGTATTCTCCCAAAGCGGAGGCTAACCGGTAGATGTTGCAGCTGTTTGAAAAAGTGTCTTTAACACTGTTTGCCCTACATTGGCTTGTTAACATGCTAACACATCCACACATTAGTGCTTGGTAAATGTGTGTAGTGTGGACGATGTAGCTTCCTTACAAACGTCAGCTAGGTTACCTAGAAAGGCCATAGACGCTCCTATTTCACAAGTGGAATGTGCTCTAGGAGGTATAGATAAAGATTTTATAGCTTCAGCGTAGGAGGTATGAAGGCATTTAACAATCCATCTTGCAATACCACATTTAGAGATAGGATTGCTGTTGTGAGGTGTAGCAAATGTAACAAACAGTTGTTTTGTCTTCTGAAAATGCTTTGTCCTTTCAATATAATACAATAACGCTCTTCTGACATCAAGAGTATGAAGAGCTCTTTCTGCCAGCAAATCAGGTTGAGGAAAGAACAGCTTGGTGGATATGAAAAGCAGAATCACTTTGGGAAGGAAATTTGGGTTGGTGAAAAGAACTACTCTCTCTTTATGAAGTTGAAAGAAGGGTTATTATAAGGTTAATGCTTGTAGCTCACCAACTCTCTTCAATGAAGTGATCGCAATGAGAAGGCAACTTTCCATGAAAGAAACTGTAACGGACAGTTGTGTAATGGCTCAAAAAGTGGACCCATGAGCCGTGTAAGCACAATGTTCAGATTCCAAACTGGTGCAGGAGGTACCCAGGGTGGTATTACTCTTTTAAGGCCCTCAATGAACAAGTTACTTACCTTTGGTAACAATTTATCTGTAAGAGACATAGATGAGTTATGGATACTTCACCTTAGAATTACACCCAGGCGTCAGACTGGAACCGGATCATTTTTCTTCAGCAGTACCCCTGTGTGTCAGTAAGGGGCGTCGGTCGACTCCGTGTTCGTCGTTGGCGTCGTGGTCACCAGAATTACATCGCGGTATCCACTTGGACGCTGCCCCTGCGCGCTGACGTCAGTTCTTTACACGACATTCCACACCAGAAGCACAGAGCCATGCAAGACAGTGACCACTGGTGCACAAAACTAGGGCCCTGAAGGAAAGTCCCTTACCCTAGAAGCCAGTTCGCAGAACGGGGAGAATGGGTGGGGCGGTGAGGAATCCATAACTAATCTATGTCTTTTACAGATATATTGTTACCAAAGGTAAGTAACTTGTTCATCTGAAAGAGACAATTAGTTATGGATTCCTCACCTTAGAATAGATACCCCAGCAATACCAGCCCAGGAGGTGGGTCTGCGAACCAAGTTCACACCAGGAACTCCTGGAGAACAGAATGGACAAAGATGTTGTCTCTCCAGACTTGGCTGTCGAGGCAGTACTGTTTAGTAAACGAAGTGCAAAAAAGCTCACATAGCCGCCAGGCAGATGTCATGAAAGGGGACCCGACATCCCAAAGAAGTAGTGGGTGCCGTCGCCCTTGTGGAATGGGAGCGCAACCTCACTGGAGGTTTCTTTTTCGCTAAGGAATAGGAGATTTTGATGCAAAGAACAACTCATCAGGAGATGGTTCGCTTTTGCACAGCCCGACCTTTCTTGGCACCCACATAGCCAACAAAGAGCTGGCCATCCACCCGAAATTGTTTTGTGTGATCCAGATGGAATGAAGGTGTACCTTTTGGATCCCGACGATGGAGCCTCCCTTTCTCTTTAGAAGGATGAGGGGTGGGAAGAAGGTGGGCAAAGTGATGGTCTGTCCTATGTGGAAAGAGGCAACCCCTTTGGTTAGGAAAGAAGGCCTATTGCGAAGGGCAGCTCTTTCCCGGATGAACAGACAGGAAAGGAGGTTTTGAAGAAAGAGCCTGCAGCTCACTCACCCTGAGAGCAGAGGTAATGGCGACCAGAAAGGCAGTTTCAATTGTCAGAAGTCTGAGTGGACAGTTATGTAGCGGCTCGAAGGGAGCATACATAAGATAGGTCCGAAGCAGGTTCAAGTCCCACTGAGGCATTACGAAAGGAATTGGAGGATACAAGTGAGTAATGCCCTTACGGAAGTGATTTACAATAAGGGACTTGAAAAGAGAAGGCTGAAAAAATGAAGAAAGGCCGAAAGATAGCCTTATAGAGTGCCCAGAGCAGAGCCCTGCTGGGCCAAAGAAAGAATGAAGAGGAGAACCTCAGAGAGGGGGGCAAAAAGGGGATCCACAGCCTTTACTGCACACCATGCCACAAACTTGTTCCATCTACAGGCGTATACCGTTTTGGTGGAGTGACGCCTGGCTGCCAAGATAACATTACAGACTTCGGGAGGAAGGTCAAAAGCTGTCAACGGTCGCCACTGAATCTCCACACAAGGAGGTGGAGGCTGGACAGGTTCGGGTGGAGGATCGTCCCCTGCTGCTGTGAAAGAGGATCCCCTCAAAGGAGTAGACTGATCGGAGGATCGATGGCCATGTGCAAGAGCTCGGGATACCAGAGGCTTCGTGCCCAGTCCGGAGCCTCAAGAATGACTTGGGTCAGGTCAAGCTTGATCTTCTTCAGCACTCTGGGTAGAAGTGGTATAGGCGATAGAAGACGGCAACTCCACTCATGACGAAAAGCGTCGCCGAGCGAGTGCAGCCTTGGAAATTCCAACACGCAGAACTGCTGATATTGTGCGTTCTCTTCAGTGACAAACAGATCTAACCAAGGCTCTCCCCACCGCTAAAAGAGACCTAGCACCACCTCCGAGTGAAGACGCCATTCGTGATCCATCATGCACCGGCGGCGGAGTTCATCCACCCTGTCGTCCAGAGAACCTGCCAGGTGTTGAACCACCAGGGACATGACCCGATGTTCCAGCCACTTCCAGAGCCGAAGTGCCTCCTCACATAGGGTCCACAACCCCACCCCGCAAGTTGCAGTACCCACATGGCGGTGGTGTTGTCCGTGAACACCTGCACTACTCTCCCTTTGACAGAAGGAAGGAATGCTTTCAGTGCAAGATGGATCGCCCGAAGCTCCAGAAGGTTGATGTGGAGCCCGGACTCCACCAGAGGCCTCTGATCTCCGCCACTCCCATGTGGCCGCCCCACCGCAGAAGTGATGCCTCTGTCATCACTGTGAACTTGGGGAAGGGAGAGGGATCTGCCGTTGACCCAATCCTGGTTCGTTAGCCACCACTGCAATTGGCGTGCAGTGCCCTCGGAGATCTGGACGCAATCGGTAAGATTCCCCATATGCTGTGCCCACTGGAACTTCATGTCCCACTGCAGAGCCCGCATATGCCACCTGGCATAGTCCACCAGCAGGATGCAGGAGGCCATCAGGCCCAGTAGCCGCAGGGTCATTCTGACTAAAACCCGGGATAGAGGCTGAAAGGTCGGAATCATAGCCCGAATATCCCAGACTCGCTGCTCGGAAAGATAAGCCCAAAAATGCGCTGTGTCCAGAACCGCTCCAATGAAGAGGAGCTTCTGAGAGGGGATCAGGTGCGACTTCGGCACGTTGATGCTGAACCCCAGCGAATACAGGTGGTTGGCCGTAGTCTGGAGGTGGGAGACGACAGCCTGGGGCTAGCTTACCTTCGACAGCCAGTCATCGAGATAGGGGAAGACTGGAAGCCCTGATCTGCGCAGATGAGCTGCGACCACCGCCATCACTTTCGTGAACACCCGAGGGGCGCTGGTAAGGCCAAATGGGAGCACGGTAAACTGAAATTGCTCGTGGCCTACCGTGAACCGTAGGTAACGCCTGTGGGCTGGCAGGACAGGGATGTGAAAATAAGCGGCCTGCAAGTCCAAAGCAACCATCCAGTCTCCAGGATCGAGGGCAGACAGGACCTAACCCAATGTCAACATTTTGAATTTCTCCTTCCAAAGGAAGTGGTTGACGTTCCTGAGATACAAGATAGGACACAGGCCTTTGTCCTTCTTGGGCACCAGAAAGTAGTGGGAATAACAACCACAACCTACTTCTGGGACAGAAACTCGTTTGATGGTTCCCTTGGCCAAGAGAGCCGTAACTTCCTATTGGACAAGGGCCAGGTGATCCTCCGACATGCGATGGAATTGAGGTGGCATGGATGGAGGGGTAGTCTCGAAGGGAAGGAGGTGGCCCCTTCGGTCTGTCTGCAAAACCCACCTGTTCAATGTTATGCTGCGCCAGTGGGGGGGCGGGGGTGATGGCGAGTCCTGCCACCCACTGGCGATTGGTGAACCTGAAGGGTCGGACTAGGAGGCCTTAGAGGCTGCTGCAGAGGGGGCGCTGGTGGACTGGCCCACCCGCTGATTACCAGGTCCCACGTCCCTGGCCGCGCAGAGGCAGGAGAGCTTGCGCAGGCCTGTGGCTCTGGGTGGAACGTGGAGGGGCACCCCTTCCGTAGCCACGAAAGGGACGAAAAGCAGACTGCGCGGGGCGATAGGTGGAAGCGAGGCCCAAGGATCTGGCCATAGCCCTTAAAGCTGCGCGAGTACGTGGTCTGCTTTGTCGCCGCACAGGCCATCAAAGGGCATGTCCAAAAGAGTAGCTTGTACATCGCCCGAAATGCCAGTGGACCTCAGCCAGGCATAGCGCCTAAGGGATACTGACGTGGTAATCGTCCTGCCTAGCGAGTCCGCGGTGTGCAGCCCACATTGGATGGCGAACGTTGCTGTGTCTCTCTCTTCGGACACTGCACGGGAGTGTCCAGCCCAGCCCTCCTACGGGCATTGTGGCAGCACTTGCGCGACCGAATCCCACATAAGTGGGGATAGCGGCCCAAGAGAAACACGGTGTTCACCGACCGCAGTGCTAAGCTGGAGGAAGAAAACATTTTCTTCCCAAGGTGGACCAGCTTCTTGGATTCCCTATCAGGTGGTGTGCTAGGGAATGCGCCCTTGGAAGTCGAGGCTTGCACCACCAGGGGTGGGGTGTTGGGAGAGAAAAATGGGGTCGCTAGGGGCCGGGAAGTGGCGTTGGGCATTCATCCTGTCCACAGGAGCCCCTGTGTTGGGCCTGGACCACGTGCCCAAAAGGTTGTCTGAAAGGGCAGAAGAGGCTGCTGCCGGTTGAAGCACTTTTGTCAGGAGGTTAGTCCTAACCGCCACCGTAGGAAGCTCAAGTTTTAAGGCCTCAGCCGCCCTACGCAACACCACTGCGTATGACGCACCCTCTTCCTCCCCTTAAGTAGGTGGAAGGTTTAAGGACTTGGCTCGGGGAGTTGGTCGTTATGTGAAGCAGAAAGATTATACATTGCCATGATGGAGTTAGATGGACACTCATGCATATGTTTCTGCAATGAAAACACAGGTAGACACATTGATAACTCTGCGTTATTGTATTAAGAGGGTATAATATTGTCAACGTTTTTCAATATTAATTTTGTATTCTAGATACCCCTGACAAAGGGATTTTATCCCGAAATGCATTGGGTCACTTTTAATAAAGATGTGGCATGTGGAAACCAGAACGCTTCCTACGTTTTGATTGGAATGAGTAAAATGGATTGAATATTTAAGAAGAAAAAAGATATGGAGTAAATTATGGACAAACTAACAAGTTAAGAAGTAGTAATTTTTGATTGATTGGATTCATTCTTTAATGGCTGTGCATCTTGAAGTGGCACCGAACGAAGGGTCAATGTGTTTTGTTAATGTTGTTACGCGCAACTGGACGGAGAGCGAATCATGCTTGCACGCCAAAGACAGTTTGAAGGAGTACATCTTCTAAATTCATGAGTACGCTGGTGTGCATCTCACTACATAATGTTGTTTGTGCACCCTCCTCCGTAGCCACGGTAGGGGGAGAAAGCATGCCAAGGTCTGGAAAAGTGTCCAGACCACTGGCCTCACCCAACTCCTCTCTCCAGTCCAGTTCGTCCAACTGGTCTGCCAGAGGGTCCACAGATCCGTCCCAGTCCTCCTCACCCTCCTCTGGTAGCTACTCAGGGCGATAGGGAACCCCAAGGGATAACAGGGGTACAAAAGTACCGGTCGGCTCGGGTCCCGAAGTCAGGTGACGTCGGTCCGGCTCTGTGGAGGAAGGCGGGGTCAACGTCGGCTGGGGACACAATTGGTGTCAGAGGGGGCAGAGGTGTCGCCAATGGATTCGGTGCTGGAGGAAGTGTCACAAGATCGACCGGCACCAATCCGTATCCAGTCCTGGATCCCTGTGGGCCCTGCGGCCCCGGGGCCGAAGCCGCCGGCCTCGAAGTCCTAGAGCCCCCAGCCGGGTCCGTGGGGGCCCGAAGGCGTGCCAACGGAGTCGGGATGCCCAAAAATAGAATGAAGAGCTTCGTAAAAGCTACGAAATTGGGCAGGGGTCACCCCGGATCCCGGAAAGGGAGGGAGGCTCGGGGTCGACCCAACAGGCTCTGCGGGCAGAGCCGGGAGACTACCACCCGTATTCCGCGTCGCATCAGCCGACGGACGGGGAGAACGTGAAGAGCGACTATGCTTCTTCCCCTTCTTTTTGTGCTTCGACTTTCCCCGAAGACAAAGACTTCGACGAGGAGTGGTGAAGGCTCTGCGACTAGTCCTGCGACTTCCCTCTCGACCAGGAGCTTGATCGGCGCTGAGCCAACTGGTGGGCCTCCAGAGGTTTTCGGGACCGCTCCTGCATAGACTTCGGGGCCATGGCTCGGCAGTCTGAGCATGACTTTGGGTTGTGGTCGCACTCCAGGAACCAGAGGCACACAAGATAGTGGTCCGTCCCTGACATCAGTTTGTGACAGGAGTCCACCAAGATAACATCTTTGTGCGCCAGGAGTCGTAACGACTCAAAAACAGAGTCAAAAAGTGACTAGAGGTACCGCTCTCTCCGGATCTGCGCTGGCTGGCGCGGAAAAATAAATAACTGATGGCAGCACACAGGGGCGGCGTCTAAATAGATATCACGACGTCATTCTGGCGACCACAATGCCAATGACGAACGTGGAGTCGGCCAACGCCACCTACCAACACGCAGGGGTATTACTGAAGAAAAATTCTTCGGATCCAGTCTGAAGCTTAGGGTTAATTCTAAGGTGAGCAATTCGTAACTAATTTGTCTCTTTCAGATAAAAGCTTTAATTACTGGTACTTTGAACAAGATAGATGTTGCCTGTTTTGCAAATATGTGGCTACCGCCGCAAGATGCAATCGAATGGAAGTGTAGGCCAGACCAGCATGCTGTAGATGCAAAAGGTAAGAAATGATATTTTGAATAGAGGCATCTAGTGGATCAATACTGTTGTTGGTAGAATATATAACAAATATTTTTGATTTTGCTGCATAACATGCTATGGTAGTAGGCTTTCTTGCTTCCATAAGAATAGTCATACACTTTGGTGGCAAGTTTAGATAACCAAACTCTATGACTTCAGGAGTCAAATCGCTAGATCCTTGGGGTTTGGGTATCTGACTTCTCCATGGTTCTGTGTTTGAAGGCTGGAAATGAGATGCAGATTTTGATATGTAACTACTGATAGTTCCAAGAGTAGGTTGACGGGCCCAAGTGGGAGCCACTAGAATCAGTGTGAGGGATGTTTGCCTGAGCTTCCAAACCAGAAATGGAAGGAGGGGGAGAGGCGTAAAAGCATAGGCAAATATCCTTGACCAATTCATTCAAAGGGCATTGCCTTTGGATAAAGGGTGTGGGAACCTGGAGGCGTAGTTTGGGCATTTTAAGTTGTCCTCTTTGGCCAACAGATTTATTTGTGGGAATCCCCATTGTTGAAAGTATGGAAGGGGATCTTAGGGATGAAGTTCTCACTCGTGTATTTGTTGCCGCCTTCTGCTGAGGAGGTCGGCAATTTGATTGTTCACTCTTGAGAGGTGCTCTGCCAAAAGATGAACTCTGTGATGAATGTCCCAATGCCAAATGGTTTGAGAGATGTGTAACCGTTGCAGAGAACGTGTCCCACCCATGTTTTTGTGCATAGCTGTCATATTGTCCATGCGGACTAGAACAACTTTCCAAATGAGGTGAGACTGAAAGCTTTCAGTGCTAGATAAAAAGCTAGAAGCTCTACATAGCTGATGTGAAGACTTTTGTTCTTGTTGTCCCACAGACTTTAAATTATCAAATTATGAAGAAGGGCACCCAAACCTGTGAGAGATGCGTCTGCTGCTAGCACGATCTGTGGAACAGGGTCAATGAAGGGCTGACCTTTTGATAAGTTTTGTTCTCTCCACCACTGTAGAGAGCAATGGGTGCAGCTGTCTACCAACACTAGATTTGTTAATTGACCCTCAAGACTGATTCCGCTGAAGTGCTAAACACTCTTGTTGTAACGCCCTGAACGTCTCAGGATCGTTTAACAGACACGACAATGAGGACGCAACCACTTGTGAAGGGTTAGTTCTTTTAATGAAGGCAAATAAAATACAAAGAACAAACAAAAGTTATAGTCACTGGAATCCTCCAGGCTAAGTACGTTACCAGCCCACAGCACGGATGGTCCTAACCGTCCTCTGCATATACGCCGATCCCGGCGTATGCCAACAGAGGGCAGAAATGAAATGGCCGACAATGCCAATCGGTAGGCTGTGAGGGGCACGAAGAGTGTTGGGGAGAATCGAGGAGTCAGGGAAACACCCAGCCGGGGTCTCTACCTGAAGGGAGCAGCCGCTCAACCTCTTCCTCAGGCTGCACCGGGACGCGGAGTCACCTCCTGGTGATGCGTCACCGATACCCCAATCACAAGCAAGAAGACTGAACCGAGAGCAGCCGCTCGATCGATCCTGTGGACTTCCGAGTCTGTAACGCGGCAAACACCTCCTGGTGTGCGTTACAGCTGGCAGTCCCTGTGTCTCTGGTCGGGCTGGGAGTTACGACTCCAACCAGCAAAAGCGCCACTGCGCTTGGACTCAGCCGAGTCAAAAAGCGAAGCTCAATGGTTGACCGGTAGAGCTTCCGGGTCCTTCACAGGTGACGATGGGGCAAGACACGGCCCAGGGAGTAACGACTCGACCTACCTCCGTTCTTGCCTTACTGGAGCACCACTCCGGAACACTGCTCTTCACGAAGCAGGTACGTCGGTGTAAACACAATATCCGACAGCCTTGTACCTCCCGGTTCCTCCCTTTATAGGGCGTGTTTTCCTTGAGTTATGTAACAGCTCTCCTGTTTACATAAGGGCGTGTTTCCCTTGAGTTATGTAACAGCTCTCCTGTTTACATAAGGGCGTGTTTCCCTTGAGTTATGTAACAGCTCTCCTGTTTACATAAGGGCGTGTTTCCCTTGAGTTATGTAACAGCTCTCCTGTTTACATAAGGGCGTGTTTCCCTTGTATGACAGGAATTCTTGACAGTACATCCTCCCTCTCAGCGGCTCCCCACGGGTCCAGCGCTGGCAGGAAAACGCCGATGGAACAAGGAGACCAAGCGCGGAGCATGAACCCCTTCAGCCGGTTCCCATGAATGCTCCTCCGGGCCATAGCCTTTCCACGCAACCAGGTACCACAGCTTCCCCCTGCGCCATTTGGATGCCCGTATGCCCGACACTTCATACTCCACCTCCGACTCCACGCATACCGGCCTAGGTGTCCCAGACGGCTTGGAGGGTGCTGGTTTGAGCAATGATACATGAAAGACAGGGTGTATCCGCAATGACTGGGGCAAGCACACCTTCACGTTCACGGGACCCATACACTTGGTAATTCGATAGGGGCCCATGTACTTGGGATGGAACACACTGTTCTTTCGAAACCTCATGTTTCTTGTGGATATCCAGACGTAGTCTCCAGTGCGGTACAGTGGCCCGGGCCTTCTCTTCCTATCTGCCGCAGCCTTGTATCTTCTCTTGGCCTCTATTAGGACAGCCCTTGAGCGCATCAACGTGTCTTTTATGTGTGCCACCCTGTCCGCTGTGGCGGGAATCCGGTCCTCTCTGAACGGATGTAGAAATGGCAAGAACCTGGGATGTTGGCCATAGTTGCTATAGCACGGAGATGACTGTGTGGAGCTGTGAGTGGCGTTGTTATAGGCTATCTCTGCAACCCATAGCAAGTCGACCCATTCTTCCCTGCCCTGGTCCACAAAACATCGCAGATACTGTTTGAGCGTTTGGTTCAGGCGCTCGGTTTGGCCGTCCGTTTGAGGGTGGTAGCTGGTGGACAGGGCGGTCTTAACATGCAGCGCAGTGCACCAAGTCTTCCAGAATTGCGCAGTAAACTGCGACCCCCGGTCCGACACGATCACCCCAGGTAATCCATGCAGTCGTACCACATTCTTTAGGAGTAGTGACGCCAATTCCCCGGCCGTAGGGACTCTCTTGCAGGGGATGAAGTGCCCCATTTTCGTCAAGTAATCCACCACCACCAGTATTGCCGTCATCCCCTGGTCTACCGGTAGGCCCACCACGAAGTCCAGTGATATGCTATCCCATGGTCTATCCGGGGTCGGAAGTGGATGTAAGAGCCCTTGGGTTCGGCCATGGTCGGCCTTCATGGTAGCACACGTAGGACACTCCTGTCCCCACCTCCTGACATCCACTCTCATGGTTGGCCACCAGAAATGCCGTCCCATGCTAGCCACCGTTTTTTCAAAGCCCAAATGACCTGCGCATGGAGAGTCATGGCACCAGATGAATGCTTGTTTCCTTAGCCTAGGCGTGGGTATCAATAGGCACCTGCCCTTCAGGGGTATCCCGTCCTTCAGCTGCCATTCTCTGTGACTGAGGAGCCACCTCCGCCATGCGAATGACCTGATCCCTCTCTTTATTCCCCTCAGGAAAGTATCCGGTTGGATAACCCCCAATACCATCCTCGGGGAAATGATGGAACGCTCGGTTGCAGGCAATGGTTCCTTAACTGCAGATTGACGGGACAGGGCGTCCGCCTTCCGGTTTTCCGTCCCCGGCCGATATGTGATGCGGAAGTTGAACCCCGCAAAGAAGATCATCCACCGCAGCTGCCTGGGAGAAAGGTGTCTAGTGGCCGTCATTAACTGTAGGTTCCGATGGTCCGTGTACACCGATACCACATGTCTTGCCCCCATCAACCAATGCCTCCATTCGGTGAAGGCGTCCTTGATTGCGAGAAGCTCCTTCTCCGCAATATGGTAGTTGCGTTCGGCGTCGTTGAGTTTGCGGGACATGTACGCAACGGGATGAAGCACCCCTGTGTCGTGGTTGCGTTGGGACAAGATAGCCCCCAGCGCCACATCCGACGCGTCCGCTTCCACCACGTAGGGGAGATCCGGATCGGGGTGAGCCAACACCGGCGCCTTACCAAAGGCGCTTTTCAGGGCCTCAAAGGCTTTGTTCGCTTCAGGGGACCAGACAAACTCCTTGGACTTCCTCAGTAGCTGTGTGATTGGGGCCACCACTCCTGAAAATCCATCTATAAACCGCCTGTAAAAGTTGGCGAAGCCAATGAAACTTTGGACGTCCTTCACGCTTTGGGGCACCGGCCATTCTTTCACCGCCTTGATCTTTCGTTCTGCCATCTCCTGTCCCTCTGGACTCAGCATCACTCCGAGGAATTCCACGGATGTGACGTGGAAGTCACACTTGCTGAGTTTACAAAACAGCATGTTTTCCCTCAGCTTTTGGAGCACAGCTTTGACGTGGTGTACGTGCTCCTCCACACTGGACGAATAGATGAGGATGTCGTCGATATATACGACCACGTAGATATCCAACTCCTCTCTGAATACCTCATTCAAAAAGTACTGAAAGGCTGCCGGGGCGTTGCACAGACCGAACGGCATGACGAGGTACTCAAAAAGGCCGAACCTGGTCTTAAAGGCGGTCTTCCACTCGTCTCCGTCCCTCATGCGCACCAGATGGTATGCCCCTTTCAAATCCAACTTGGTGTAGATACGAGCTTTCTTGACCTGTTCCAGAAGTACACTGATGAGAGGCAAGGGGTACCGATTTTTTATGGTTATCGCATTCAATGCCCTAAAGTCCACACAGGCTCTCAGCTCCCCATTAGCCTTCGGGATGAAGAAGAGCGGCGAGGCGGCCGGAGACTTGGACGGGCGGATGAATCCTAGCTTGAGGAGTTTATCCAGGTACCCCCGGAGATGCACGTTTTCAGGCTCCGTCAGGGCATACAGCCTGCCGCTGGGAACGCTGGCCCCTGGCACCAGGTCGATCTGGCAGTCAAACTGTCTATGTGGTGGTAGCACTTCCGCCTTCACCTCATCAAATACATCCTCAAAACTGTGATAAGCCTGGGGGAGAGCCACATCTTTTTCTGCCGCTGTAGCCACCGTCTGACTCCCGCTCTCATCTGCATCAAGGGATTCCGTTCTTATTCCACAATGCAGGATGCAATACGGTGACGTCATTTCGATGCGATGTGTTGGCCAATCCACAAAGGGGTTGTGTTTCTGTAGCCACGGCAATCCCAATATGACACCATATTGGGGCGCTCGGATGATGTTAAAATCGATTTGTTCCAAATGGTTCCTCCCATATCTCATCGGAAGGACCCCCGTGTGCTGTCCGATGGACCCCGTCACCAATCGCCTTCCGTCTACCGCATAGACGTCTTCGGGTACTGCTTTGGGAAGAAGCACTAGCCCTAGCCTGCATGCCTCGTTGTGGTCCATTAACATGCCAGTGGCCCCTGAATCCACCATGGCCACAACGGGTATCCACTGGTCATGCACTCCCACGTGCACCGTGATAAACAGGTGTCGTTGTCCCTTAGTGACCGAGTTGGAAAGTGAAGGGATGGATGAGTGACTCCGAGATGCCCCTTCTCTGGTCTTGGAGTCCTCTAGTTTTCCGCCGGTATGTCCACCACGGCTGTTACCGACCGGTTGGCCCGATAACGTGACGTCTTCGGTTTGGCAGGGCATTCACGTACGTAGTGGCCTTTTTTGCCACAATATAGGCACAATCCTTGTTTACGGCGTGACTCTTTCTCCGTGGCTGTGAGGCTCGCTCGTATTGCGCTGATGTCCATGGGTTCTCCCTTGGATGCGGTGGAAGTTTCAGGACTTCCCACCGTCACATAGGATGGAAGGGATTTTCCTTTTCTCCCATGATCCCCCTTTCTTTCACTTAGCCTATGTTCCAGCCGTAATACCAGGTTGATAAGGCCCTCACATGTCTTGGGTTGAGGGTCAATATGAGCCACGGCGTCCTTGAGCTCATCGCACAGCCCTTGATGGAAGAGCGCCGTCTGTTTAGCAACAGGCCGCTTGGTTTCCGCAACCAGCCTTCGGAACGCGTTGAGATACTGCACCAGGTCGTTGGATCCCTGTCTCAACTCAAGCATTTCACGGTCCGCCGTGTACGAGTCAGCCCTTCTGTCGAATACCTTCAGGAATTCCTCGCGAAAAGCACCCCAATCACATAAGAGGGGGTCGTCCCTGCTCACCAGAGGTACGGCCCATTGTGCCGCGTTTCCAGCCAAATAGGATATAAGGAAAGCCACACGAGCCTGACTCGTGGGGAACGCCTTTGGTTTGCACGATAAATGTAGCGCCACTTGTGTGAGGAATACCTGCACTGTGTTAGGATCCCCACTGTACCTCTCTGGTGTTGCCAAGGGGATGGCTACCGGCATTTCCACTACTACCGCAAAAAGTACTGAAAGGCTGCCGGGGCGTTGCACAGACCGAACGGCATGACGAGGTACTCAAAAAGGCCGAACCTGGTCTTAAAGGCGGTCTTCCACTCGTCTCCGTCCCTCATGCGCACCAGATGGTATGCCCCTTTCAAATCCAACTTGGTGTAGATACGAGCTTTCTTGACCTGTTCCAGAAGTACACTGATGAGAGGCAAGGGGTACCGATTTTTTATGGTTATCGCATTCAATGCCCTAAAGTCCACACAGGCTCTCAGCTCCCCATTAGCCTTCGGGATGAAGAAGAGCGGCGAGGCGGCCGGAGACTTGGACGGGCGGATGAATCCTAGCTTGAGGAGTTTATCCAGGTACCCCCGGAGATGCACGTTTTCAGGCTCCGTCAGGGCATACAGCCTGCCGCTGGGAACGCTGGCCCCTGGCACCAGGTCGATCTGGCAGTCAAACTGTCTATGTGGTGGTAGCACTTCCGCCTTCACCTCATCAAATACATCCTCAAAACTGTGATAAGCCTGGGGGAGAGCCACATCTTTTTCTGCCGCTGTAGCCACCGTCTGACTCCCGCTCTCATCTGCATCAAGGGATTCCGTTCTTATTCCACAATGCAGGATGCAATACGGTGACGTCATTTCGATGCGATGTGTTGGCCAATCCACAAAGGGGTTGTGTTTCTGTAGCCACGGCAATCCCAATATGACGCCATATTGGGGCGCTCGGATGATGTTAAAATCGATTTGTTCCAAATGGTTCCTCCCATATCTCATCGGAAGGACCCCCGTGTGCTGTCCGATGGGCCCCGTCACCAATCGCCTTCCGTCTACCGCATAGACGTCTTCGGGTACTGCTTTGGGAAGAAGCACTAGCCCTAGCCTGCATGCCTCGTTGTGGTCCATAAACATGCCAGTGGCCCCTGAATCCACCATGGCCACAACGGGTATCCACTGGTCATGCACTCCCACGTGCACCGTGATAAACAGGTGTCGTTGTCCCTTAGTGACCGAGTTGGAAAGTGAAGGGATGGATGAGTGACTCCGAGATGCCCCTTCTCTGGTCTTGGAGTCCTCTAGTTTTCCGCCGGTATGTCCACCACGGCTGTTACCGACCGGTTGGCCCGATAACGTGACGTCTTCGGTTTGGCAGGGCATTCACGTACGTAGTGGCCTTTTTTGCCACAATATAGGCACAATCCTTGTTTACGGCGTGACTCTTTCTCCGTGGCTGTGAGGCTCGCTCGTATTGCGCTGATGTCCATGGGTTCTCCCTTGGATGCGGTGGAAGTTTCAGGACTTCCCACCGTCACATAGGATGGAAGGGATTTTCCTTTTCTCCCATGATCCCCCTTTCTTTCACTTAGCCTATGTTCCAGCCGTAATACCAGGTTGATAAGGCCCTCACATGTCTTGGGTTGAGGGTCAATATGAGCCACGGCGTCCTTGAGCTCATCGCACAGCCCTTGATGGAAGAGCGCCGTCTGTTTAGCAACAGGCCACTTGGTTTCCGCAACCAGCCTTCGGAACGCGTTGAGATACTGCACCAGGTCGTTGGATCCCTGTCTCAACTCAAGCATTTCACGGTCCGCCGTGTACGAGTCAGCCCTTCTGTCGAATACCTTCAGGAATTCCTCGCGAAAAGCACCCCAATCACATAAGAGGGGGTCGTCCCTGCTCACCAGAGGTACGGCCCATTGTGCCGCGTTTCCAGCCAAATAGGATATAAGGAAAGCCACACGAGCCTGACTCGTGGGGAACGCCTTTGGTTTGCACGATAAATGTAGCGCCACTTGTGTGAGGAATACCTGCACTGTGTTAGGATCCCCACTGTACCTCTCTGGTGTTGCCAAGGGGATGGCTACCGGCATTTCCACTACTACCGCAGGGGTCTGGTTCGTGAGGGAGGTGCTGGGCGTGAGCGGGTCCAATTGGATAGCATCCAGTCTGGCTTTTACATCGGCTGTTTCTTGCCTAGAGGCAGCCACTTCAACTTGCATGGCCGCTAAAGCAGCCAGCACATCATCAAGTGTTGCCATGTCTGTTATCGACCGGGAGACAGTTAGTGTTATTAAGGTCGGATATTTTGTAACGCCCTGAACGTCTCAGGATCGTTTAACAGACACGACAATGAGGACGCAACCACTTGTGAAGGGTTAGTTCTTTTAATGAAGGCAAATAAAATACAAAGAACAAACAAAAGTTATAGTCACTGGAATCCTCCAGGCTAAGTACGTTACCAGCCCACAGCACGGATGGTCCTAACCGTCCTCTGCATATACGCCGATCCCGGCGTATGCCAACAGAGGGCAGAAATGAAATGGCCGACAATGCCAATCGGTAGGCTGTGAGGGGCACGAAGAGTGTTGGGGAGAATCGAGGAGTCAGGGAAACACCCAGCCAGGGTCTCTACCTGAAGGGAGCAGCCGCTCAACCTCTTCCTCAGGCTGCACCGGGACGCGGAGTCACCTCCTGGTGATGCGTCACCGATACCCCAATCACAAGCAAGAAGACTGAACCGAGAGCAGCCGCTCGATCGATCCTGTGGACTTCCGAGTCTGTAACGCGGCAAACACCTCCTGGTGTGCGTTACAGCTGGCAGTCCCTGTGTCTCTGGTCGGGCTGGGAGTTACGACTCCAACCAGCAAAAGCGCCACTGCGCTTGGACTCAGCCGAGTCAAAAAGCGAAGCTCAATGGTTGACCGGTAGAGCTTCCGGGTCCTTCACAGGTGACGATGGGGCAAGACACGGCCCAGGGAGTAACGACTCGACCTACCTCCGTTCTTGCCTTACTGGAGCACCACTCCGGAACACTGCTCTTCACGAAGCAGGTACGTCGGTGTAAACACAATATCCGACAGCCTTGTACCTCCCGGTTCCTCCCTTTATAGGGCGTGTTTTCCTTGAGTTATGTAACAGCTCTCCTGTTTACATAAGGGCGTGTTTCCCTTGAGTTATGTAACAGCTCTCCTGTTTACATAAGGGCGTGTTTCCCTTGAGTTATGTAACAGCTCTCCTGTTTACATAAGGGCGTGTTTCCCTTGAGTTATGTAACAGCTCTCCTGTTTACATAAGGGCGTGTTTCCCTTGTATGACAGGAATTCTTGACACTTGTAGAGGACCCATGTGTAACTTTGCATGAGCTGTTATTGCAATGCATGATACCATCATTCCTAACGGTTGCATGAAAGTTCCAACTGTTAAATATTTATTGTTCTGAAACTGCAGTAGCAGAGTTTAAATATTTTGAATTCTGGCTGCACTGGGAGAGGCTAGAGCTGTGCAAATGTTTAGAGTCTGTCCTAGATAGGACTGCATTTGTGAAGGCTTAAGATGAGACTTCTGTGCATTGACTGTGAAACCCAATTGATGGAGTAGGTCTAATGTAGTCTGAGTGTGTTGCAAACACTTTTGGTGTGTGCTGGCTTTGATGGGCCAGTCGTCTAGGTATGGGAAGAAATGAATTTGTTGTCTACTGAGATGTGCTGCCACTACTGCTAGACATTTTGTGAATACTCTGGGAGCAGTAGTAACTCCGAATGGGAGTACTTTAAACTGATAGTGTTTTCTTACAATCACAAATCTGAGATATTTGTGATGTGCTGTGTGAACCAAGATGCACAAGTATGCGTCTTTTAGATTCAATGTGGACATAAAATCGCCTTGCTGTAGAAGTGGAAGCACTTGTTGAAGCGTGGCCATGCCGAAATGTTCTGACAGTATGTACAGATTTAATGTCCTTAGATCCAAAACTGGTCTTAAGTAGCCATCCTTTTTGGGGATTAGAAAGTACAGAAAGTAAACCCCTGACTCTTGGTACTGTAACGGAACTGGTTCTATGGCTCCTTTTGCAAAAAAAGCTTGTACCTCTTGTTTGAGGAGCTGGAGGTGGTCTGACGAGAGTTTGAGAGTGAGAGGTGGAATATTGGGACGATTGCTGGTGAGCTCCAAGCATCAAACATGTTGGATAATGTCTAGCACTCATTTGTCTGATGTTATGGATTGACAAATGTGGAGAAATTGTTGAACTCTTCCCTCGAAAAGTGTTAAATAATCGGGGGGGAAAGTGTAGGAAAGTCACTATTTATTGGGGGAAGGGGAGTTACAGGTTGGTGTGCTTGTACCCCTACATTTGAAATTGTTTCCTCTGTACCCTCCTCAGTAGAAGCTTCTAGAGGGTTGCGTGTTGGATTTATATGAGGAAGCATTAGGGTGTGAAGATGTAGTTTTGGACCCTTCCCTATAAAATGAGCAGAAAAAGGAGACTCTGCTTGATGGAAACTGAAGCGCTTGCATGGATTTCCCCACATCTGGGTCTTTTTTCACCTTTTCTAAAGCCTCATCAACTTGAGGTCCGAAAAGATGTTGCATGTCAGAGGGGGTATTTAAAATAGATTGCTGGAGTTCTGGTTTAAAGCCTGAAAACCTAAGCCAGGCATGTCGACGTAAGAGAATGCTGATGTTAACTTTCTCGCTGCAGTGTCAGCAGCATCAAGAGCACATCTAGTCGAAGAATTAGATATACGTTTTCCTTCTTGGACTAGCTCTTTTTCTTGTGCTCTTCTGGGAGGTATTGAAGTTGGCCTTCCATCTCATGCCAGTGTGCCCTGTCATACTTAGCTAGTAGGCCTTGCGTGTTGGCAATGCGCCAGTGGTTAGCGGCTTGAGCAGCCAGCATTTTACCAGATACGTCAAATAATTTAGACTCTTTATCCGGGGGAGGTGCATCCACAGAGGTCTGAGTTTGCTCTCTTACGAGCTTTAGAAACTACCAATGAGTCTAAAGGTAGCTGTCCTTTAATAAATACAGGATCAGACGGTGAAGGTTTGTATTTTGTTTTGTCAACCCTGGGTGTTAAAATAAGGGCACAAACAGGGACCTTAAAAATCTCATCTGCATGCCTCATCATACCTTTTATCATAGGGAGACTCTTACTAGTCCTATGTGAAGACCCTAGTGTCTCAAATGAAAAAGTCGTCATCCAAAGCCTCTTTGTGCAGTGTAAGTTCATGATAAGCTGATGCCCTAGAAATCAGTTCTTGATAAGATACGTGATCATCTGGAGGTGATGGTTTTGCACGGTATAAATCTCGATAAATATCTATGGGTGGATCAATATTATAAACATTCCATGGATATGTTGGTAAAGGAACATTGTCATCATCATTATCTCTAAATCAGGCTGTGTATGAGGAGACCCCTGTGGTGTTATGTGCAATGGATCTGAGTAAGACTGTTTTGGTAATGGTGGAGGTTGAAGGGATGGCAAAGTAGGGTGGATAGGACTTGTAGCAATGTCCTTCTTTTTAAGAGGAATCTTATACCCAGTGTCCTCTGAACTATTTTTCCTTTCAAAGGAGTTTTAGTTAAAATATCTGGGTTGATGCATAGCATTTTCTGTTTTGGTCTAATCTCTTCTTCAAGACATCAAAGATCGGATCTGAGGGATTTGGTAAATCTACTTTTGATTTTGGCGCCAAAGGATTTGGTGCCGAACTGGACTTCTCCTTTTTGTCCTTCGCAGCGGAAGGTTTCAGCTCAGAACCGGACTCGTCTTTCGGAGCGGAATGTTTTGGATCCGAAGACTATCTGTCTCGATCCGATCCCGAGCCGAAAAGCTTGACTATTTGTTTTGGTCCGAGCGTGGGGGGCGGAAACATCCTCTCGGTGCCGACCAAGTCTCACAGAATGAGGTGGTGCCAAAGCTTTATGTTTAGTAGAAGAGGGTTCATGGGGAAAGGGGGCTTTAGTACTCACGGCACCCTGTCCCGCTGGAACGTCCTCGGACTCCAATTCGATTTCTAGGTTGGAATCCGATTCTGGGACTGAGAAGGCCGCCCCTCTTCTTCAGCAGCTGTCGCTTCTTTCTGTATGGATTGTTCTCCAAAGATATCCGGAGTATGTTGAGTGCTTTGGCGCTGTATCTCTCGTCGTCGAGCCCGACAATCTTGAAGAGTCTTTTTCAATCGGAACGACTGACAAGCCTCACAATCTTCTTCCTTGTGCTCCAGTGAGAGGCACAAGTTGCAGACAGTGTAGGTCAACTGAAGATGGAGACATTCCCAATCTAATCAATACGCGTAGAGAGGGAAAAGCGTACGATAACAATACTGCCCGAAGGGTGGTTTCGAACCAGAGGGCAGTAATACATGTCCGAACCCGATGACGGAAAGAAAATCTAACAATAAGTCGATGCTCATGCGCACTAGCACCGAAAGGAGGAGTCACCTTACCTCGTGACTGGGAAAGACTTCTTCAAAGAAAAACAACTTGCAAACATCCGGACCCCCACGAGATGGCAGGTGTATGCAAAGCATGTGTATCTACAGCACACATGCCTCGAACAACTATGTTCTGCTGGGAAACATCCTTTACAACACATGCTTAACCACCCTATGCCTTTACCATGCAGCTTTTACCACATATGCATTTTTTTAAGGATTTTACCATGCATACCTTTACCATTGCATGGTAAGTAGGTAAGAATATATGTGTGTGTGTCTGAGATATAAATATAGATATGGATATATATCTATATATCCATTCACACATTTAAAGGTTTATAGGTTGGTTAGTGGCATAGGGTATTTTTAGTGTTTTAGTGGTATTTGGATTCTAAAGGTATTTTAGGACTTGGGGTAGGAAAGGGCATTGGGTTGTAAGGGTGTTTTTAGGGTTAGGTAAAGGTATTAGGTGGGAAGGGTATTTTTAGGGTTTAAGGGCAGGTAAGTGCATTAGGTTGTAAGCAATTTTTAGGGGCGGGTAAGGGAATTGGGTTGTAAAGGTGTTTTTAGGGTTTAGTGGTAGTAAGGGGTATTGGGTGGTATGGGTATTTTTTATTTTAGGGGTGGATAAGGGTATTTAATAAAGGTGGGTTGGGGGTGCCCTCCATAAAAATAAGTCATTTGTTTTTTAAATGGGGTGTTTGGGGGGGGGACTCCCCCATGTGTGTGTGTATATATTACATATATAAACACACGCATATGTGTGTGTTTGTATATATATATATCACTTTATTTACACTTACCTGCGTGGTAAAGGTATTTGTGGTAAAGCCAGATGTGCGGTAAATACACAAGTTGTAAAATAAATGTGTGGTAAAGGCATTCATGCTAAATACCTGCGATGTAACATCATACAACAGTTCTGCTCTATTCTGGCCGCTATAGACCATCGAGAGAAAATCAAAGCGACTTGGCCGTGATCACAGTGGGCAGCGAGGAAGAGTTTTGCTGTTCTCTGCAACCAACACATCCTTTGGCACCATAAAAGGGCTGTGTGGGCTGCTGAATGTGCTACAAGGGCTGTCTTTGGTGATAAGAAATTGCCTAAAAGGCTTCTCAAAACTTTCAATGACTTGATGGGTTGATGTTTGTAAGCACCATGAATAGGCCATAGCACTGCTGTCTTTGAAGGTTTTCAACACAAAAACAGCGTCATCTTAAAAAAACTAGGGTTATTAAGTGGAATATTGATAATAGATGCCCAAACAGCCACAGAAAATCCTGGTGCCAATGGTGCAATCCACGCAGTCTGTCTTGTCCAGACTGTATGTCGTTACAAACTTAGCCGGGTCCAGTCCATCATAAATCTTTTGTGCAAACAAGTTCTAGTGTTCTTCAGAAATACTGGGTAAAATTTTACTCGCCATATGCCAGGGGTGTGTGTACAGCACCATAGTAGACAGACCGCATTCAGCTTGCCCAATGCCAAACTGGCAGATAAAAAAAACCTTCTTTCTCACGGATTCCAATTCAAGTATTCTAAGTGATGGAAGGAATACTTGAAATAATTTTGGCCACTGGTAATTACACTGGCTGCATCCCAGTCAAACGTTATTTTGTATACCATGCCACTTCGTGGGTCCTGTGAACACTGTAGCTGGGACCATGCTATTTCTGACTGATAAGTCCTAATAAGGCTGAAACCAGTCTTGCACTGCTAGTGTTTAGGTGCAGGCAGAACCTGGCCTTGCTGTTCGGGCTGGGCAGTTCCTGTACGAGCAGGATCAAGACTGATTTCTATATAGGTGGGTACAAACTGAGGTGGCTTGGAGTGCAAAATACCGATGATATGGGATGCAGCCCAAATACTTACCAGTGTCGGAGATTAATTCAATTATTACATCCATCACTTTTTTGTATACTTTAGTGTGATGCCTCAAGTTGGACAGGCATGCCCAGAAATGGGAGCGGTGCATACTGTGCCACTGGAACCATGCTATACCCGAATGATTAGCCCTAATTAGGGTTAAACTGGTCTTGGGTTGCTTGTGTTAGGGTTCAGGGAGGACCTGGCCTAGGAGTTTGGGCTGGACTGTTCCTACTGGAACAGGGTCAATGCTAATTTGCATATGGCTGGTTCCAAACTGAGGTGGCATGGTGTGCACTACAACGATGGAATGGGATGCGGCACGAGTACTTATCAGTGGCTGTGATTAATTTAATAATTTCATCCATCTCTTTCTGTATACTATAGTTAGATGGGTATACCCAGACATGAGTTCCATGCACACTATGCCACAGGAGCCAAGCTATACCCAACTGATGAGCCCTAATAAAGACAAACCAAATCTTGGGTTGTTTGTGTTCTGGTTCAGGGATGACCAGACTTGGCAGGTTGGACTAGACAGTCCCTATTGGAGCAGAGTCAAGAATGATTTGCATATGGCCGAGTCCAAATTGAGGTAGGATTGTGTGTAAATACTCTGATGCAGCCTTAGTAATTACCAGTGGCTGAGATTAATTCAAACAATCCAGCCATTATTTGTTTGTATATTTGATTCACTGTCTGGCACGGCACTGGGAAACGCATTAGGGTTGACCTTGCTGGTAGAAGACTATACTACCAAGCTCTCAGGAGTCGGGTGCTGGATTAGCAAGACAGGTCCCTAGTGGCAGGCCTATGACACCTAGGTCCAGGGCTCTTCTCCAGTGGAGCAAGAATGGCTTAGATCAGGTTGTCATTAAAATGTCTGTTAGAGCCTCATTAAGGGGCAGTAAGAACTCTGAAGTAGCAGATCCATTGTGCAAAATATCAGTTTGCAGATTTGCCTTTGTTTCTACAACAGACATCTGAAGGACCAACATTTCTATGGTGTTGAAGACTACTACATCACTCTCCTATGTAGGGGCCTCAGTGGAAAGTCTAACTTTGCCTCAGAGAAGTATCCAGGCAACTAGCACTTTGCAAATTTAAATTTAATCCTCCATCAGTGTAATGAAGGAAGAGTAACATATACGCATACTTGTCATCATCTTCATCATGTAGAATGTTCTGAAGACCCTGGAGAGTGTCTGATTCTGATCCAAATAAAGTCTCTAGCCTCCAGATATACTGGTATGGAGGTGGTGGTGGTGGCCCTGGCCTGGGAGGTATCCTAGACCATAAACTGGGTTTTAGTTCTTTCATAACGAGGCACAGTCTAGGCTTGGGACAAATTTGGATCTGGATCCAAAACGTATTGTGTTGGGGTTCAATCAGTGCCGCTGGAGCAGTCAGAATCAACATGGCATTAGGTGCAGGTGTGGAGGTACAGGTCAGTGACAGTTGGGAACCAGAGGCGAGTCCAAAGGAGTCAGTTGTGTTGGGATAGGCCTTGATGGTCACACACAGGCCCTGATGAATTTATGGTGCCCAAAGGCTCTTTATAAGGACTCACCTGCAAGAGCTGCAGGATGGCATCCTTTAAGGCCTCAACTTTGGAGCATGGTGGGATCAACCCCAGGATATGCTTCAAATTAGAACAAAGACAGATTATTTGCGCACCAAGTATGCAACTTCTTCTCAGAGTGGAAGTGACAGGAGAGAGAAGAATTCAATTTGAATCGCTTATGCTTCTGGCAAAAATTGTCTTTTGTCTTCAACTTACCCGAGAATCATGACCTGGAGCAGGGATCAGACCTTAGAATTTGGAACAGGGGCGGACTTAGTTCGGGTTCTTAAAGAGTGACCTGTCTCTACTTCTTGTGCTTGGTGAGGTATAGCTTAAGCTCACGCTCACTGTTGGCCTTCAGGTGCATCTGTCAAATTACTGTGAATCACACTTACACTCTAGACACTGAGCAGATGTGTGGGTCTATAACTGACACATGTTTCCTTCAGTCACAGCAAGGTGAAGTCTTTGGGGGAGACACTCTCGAAGCACATTGTATGAAAAACTGTCTTCGGGTTGGTAAGACATTGGCAAAAAGTTAGAGAGCGGAGTTCCAGATCTGCGTTAAAGAACACAGTAAGAAAGGAACTGCCACCTGCATGCAGGTTCTGTGCTGTAATTTTCGTAGGCAGTTGCAAGCCGCTGTGGAGTCTGATGACACCACATTCTGGCACACAGGAGTAGTTGCTGAAAAAGTTCCGGATCTAGTCTGGCACCTAGAGGAATTTAAAAGGTGAGGAATCTCGGATTAGAAGTATGTATTAGAAAGATAAATATAGTTAGCTAATGTTTAGTAAATATGGAGCGATATGATGTCTCAATTTCATATGTGGTGAGACCCACTCCACGTGTTGACTAAATGCTGACACACCAAAAATACAAAATCTGGGGGGCGTGGCTAGCAGCCTATCTAGATGGCCTCTGCTTAACGGGGCTCCGAGACCCCTTCCCGCGTTTTGAACGATCCAATCATTAATACGCATTCCCTGCAGAGATCTGCGTGGTGGCACGAGTACGGGATCGCAGTGGGCGAGTAGCGACGATCCCAGCCTGGACCGAAAGTGATCCGCGACACCGCACCACCGTGTGGTGAAGCTGAGGCCTAAGTGAGGCCGTGAAGCCAGGGCCTCGCTTATCCGCCCTGCCAGCGTCACGAGAGAAGGGACGGCTGCTCGGCTCCTCCAGAGGCAGAAAGGAAGGTCACCTGCAACTAGGGTGCCCATGACTGCCCTGACGCGGCTGGACCCCCATGCTCTCAGACAGAAGCTGGCATGGCCGACACACGGAATCGTACGCCGGGGCAGCAGGCATCGTGGTGCGATCGGCACCAGCAGACAGCTACGACAACAGAACAGTTCAGCTGCAGTATTGAGGACATCCAAGAGCCAAGCGCTCGGCTTACGACGACGGCCCAACGGTACTCCGCACTGACTCTGCCGCCGAGGCCGACGTGAGCCCCAGAAGCCGGGGCCTAGATTATTGGGAGTGCCCACGCGGGGTAGGAGTGATTGACCGGTGCATTAAGAGGCAGCCCAGAATTCAGCTTAGCACAGAGGGGTCTGCACGCCAACACAGCCAGACCCCCCCCCCAAGCCCCCCCCCCCCGAGGGATCCCTTGCTTAGAATGGATGACAGTACCGAAAGGTTCATAACACTGGGCCCAGTGAGGCAAACATCGAGGCTCATTCAGCGCCAACAGACTGAAGTGGCAATGAGGCACCAGTGAGGTGGGCAACCTACCAACGGGGCGACAACGCGCCATCCGATCTCTTGCTGAGGCACCGGGCCTAGATGACAGTGTACTGCTCGTGTGCTGCCTTTTCAGGTGCACGCAAGCAGAGATAATTACATCAATTTGATCACTTAACCATCGAGCGACACAGAGCCTGCTGTGGTGAGGGGAGATTGGCACTACCGGTTTGGAGGCAGGAAACCCGATAGGCCACAGGAGCTGTAGAACCCTCCTGGCTGGCGGCGGTGAGTACTGTCCCCAACGCTATCTCAACAGTGTGGCGACGCTGGAGGCGAAGATGGGGGGCTGCGGACAGCGTAACTTCCCGCAATCAAAACTGGAGAAGTTTGCGTACGCCAAAGATCAAACTGACTCAGCTGCCCATTCTAAGGAACCTGTTGGAGACGCATCCCCTGCGAGTGATCCGGAGATCACGTTGAAGACATCTTCACCACTCTGAACAGGGTCCAGTCAGACCTAGATGGTAAAATTGGTACAGTCTCGACGGAACTCTCCTTGCTTAGAGCTGATTTTAAAAACATGAATGCCAGAGTCAAAGCGGTCGAAGAGACCACGGTGAACCTCTGCACTGAAACCAAAGAACTTCAAAGACAAGTGAGGGAGTTGGAAACTGGAACAAAGCTACTTACAAACAAGCTCGACGAGTACAAAGGGAGATTACGGCGTAACAATGTGCGCATTATTGGCGTACCGGAGGGGGCGGAAGGAGGAACGGCCGATCTCTTCGTGGATGAACTCATTCAACAGCGCCACCAGCCCAAGGGGCTTTCAAACTACTTTTCAGTTGAAAGAGAACATCGAGTCCCAGGAGGGAGGCCAAAACCAGGGAACCCCCCCCAGACAACTCCTTGCTTGTATCTTTAATTTTAGAGACCGAGATATAATCCTGAAAACGGCGCGGATCACTCCACCAGTCTGATTTGAGGACAAAACTATGACATTCTTTCCTGACTACACAGAAGCAGTCACAAAACAGCGTTGCGCGTTCCTGGAGGTAAAAAGAGAACTCCGAAAAAAGAGAACTAAAATACTCCATGCTATTCCCAGCACGATTAAGGGTGGAGGCGGAGGGCAAGGTATGGTTCTTCCATGAGGCCGGAGAAGCCCGGGACTGGTTGGAGGGAAGGCGCCCAGCGACAGCACCAGGAAGATGCAATGGTAAATTGTACCAAATGCCGGCGCCAAGCATGCGAACTGACCCTAGCACCACTTCTGCGCCGGGGGAGGACTCGGTGGAGGAACAATCGAAGTACTCCCTGCAGCTGTAGGAATGTCACAGTATCGCCTTCCAACAACGCGAGCACCATGCTTGCATTTGAGGGTCATGGTAAAGGCTACAGTTTGACACCCCACTGGACATTACTACCACCACATATGGTTATCCTTTTCTTAGTAATCTAAAGTACACGACTATAAGAGGAATCGTCAACTGGAGGGACACAGGAGGGGCGGGAAAGATTGACCTAACCCCACAGAGGTACATGGGTAAGGGGTGTAAGCGCTCTGCAATGTTGGGGAGGCGGGTAGTTCTGAGTCCGTCATGCAGGGAGGCAGGGAGGAGGGAGGGACATCAGTTAAGGGGATTTCAGTTTGTTGTTTTTATGAGGGTTTTTGTTGCAATTGTTGTGTTGTTTCTGTATTTGTACATTCCCAGATATGATCTCTCTAAGGGCATCCATGAATGTACATTCAAGTGTCCGGTTAGCGAACGGGACACATATCATAACCCCCTTTACCTACTCAAATAGCGCAACGCACAGTGACACCGACACTACAGTTCCTCTCGTGGAATGCCAATGGTCTGAGAGATGAGGTGAAGAGGGGACTTGTTCTGCAGTACTTAAAACGTAAGACCCCAGCAGTTACACTACTACAAGAAACACATTTAACGGGGTCCACATGTAAAGCACAGGACAGATGGGGGTTTAAATTAATAGTCCATTCTGAATTCACCTTGGGGTGGGCATCTTGATCAGAAAACAATTTCCTCTTGTGGTCCACCGTACTTTCCAAGATGACCAGGGTCGATTTGCAACGGCGGCGGTGCAGTGGGAGGGCCGCCTACTTAATTTTGTTACTGTGTACGTCCCACCCGCCTTGCACTCGATGGCCTTACAGGCACTGGGCGCGTTCCTGCTTGCTGTGCCGGACCAAGAATTAATACTTGGGGGCGACTTCAACATGATGTTAGATGATGCGCTAGACCATACACCTGCTCGGCCACAGCACCGTCCGTGATCATACCTGGCGGAATATTTAGAGACACACGGTTTGCTTGACACTTGGCGTTTCCAAACCCGCACGTGAGACAATACACCTTTCATTCAGGTGCACACAACAGCCTTTCCCGATTAGACTACATTCTTACAGCAACGGATAACATGGGAAGGTTTGGGAGGGTCTCACACTTAGCACAAGGAATTTCCGATCACTCTCCAGTGATGGCGGAATATAGATCATATGCTACCGCACAGCGCCGTATCTACCCCATATACCCGGGATGCCTCCACAATACCACAATCAGGAAAAGCCTGCTTACAGCAACCACACAATACTTCACAGAAAATGAGGCCTCGATCTCCTCTCCACTATTTTTATGGGAGGCGTACAAGCCAGTCCTACGGGGCCATGCCATCTCACTAATTGAGGGACATAGGAAAGACAAGAAAAAAGAGGTGGAGGAGTTAGAACAGGAGGTACATCAGCTAGAATCCCAACACGCAGCCAATCCCACAGACGACAATACACATAGACTACGAGCCAAACAACAGGAATATAAGGAGTACCTCTAGACGGATGCTAAGATCCGCTTGATAGCAGTTCGGCACAGGGTATACGAGGCTGGGAATAAGGCTGGTAAACTCCTTGCCTGGTTGGACAAAAGGGAACATGCAAATAGGTGGGTGGCAGGGCTCAAGTCTAACAAGCATTGGCATAGCCAATAGGTCTCGCCTTTGGGACTGTCAAGAATTCCTGTCATACAAGGGAAACACGCCCTTATGTAAACAGGAGAGCTGTTACATAACTCAAGGGAAACACGCCCTTATGTAAACAGGAGAGCTGTTACATAACTCAAGGGAAACACGCCCTTATGTAAACAGGAGAGCTGTTACATAACTCAAGGAAAACACGCCCTATAAAGGGAGGAACCGGGAGGTACAAGGCTGTCGGATATTGTGTTTACACCGACGTACCTGCTTCGTGAAGAGCAGTGTTCCGGAGTGGTGCTCCAGTAAGGCAAGAACGGAGGTAGGTCGAGTCGTTACTCCCTGGGCCGTGTCTTGCCCCATCGTCACCTGTGAAGGACCCGGAAGCTCGCTTCGCTTTTTGACTCGGCTGAGTCCAAGCGCAGTGGCGCTTTTGCTGGTTGGAGTCGTAACTCCCAGCCCGACCAGAGACACAGGGACTGCCAGCTGTAACGCACACCAGGAGGTGTTTGCCGCGTTACAGACTCGGAAGTCCACAGGATCGATCGAGCGGCTGCTCTCGGTTCAGTCTTCTTGCTTGTGATTGGGGTATCGGTGACGCATCACCAGGAGGTGACTCCGCGTCCCGGTGCAGTCTGAGGAAGAGGTTGAGCGGCTGCTCCCTTCAGGTAGAGACCCCGGCTGGGTGTTTCCCTGACTCCTCGATTCTCCCCAACACTCTTCGTGCCCCTCACAGCCTACCGATTGGCATTGTCGGCCATTTCATTTCTGCCCTCTGTTGGCATACGCCGGGATCGGCGTATATGCAGAGGACGGTTAGGACCATCCGTGCTGTGGGCTGGTAACGTACTTAGCCTGGAGGATTCCAGTGACTATAACTTTTGTTTGTTCTTTGTATTTTATTTGCCTTCATTAAAAGAACTAACCCTTCACAAGGGGTTGCGTCCTCATTGTCGTGTCTGTTAAACGATCCTGAGACGTTCAGGGCGTTACAGGGACCTTAATAGTGTTTAGCCATGCAACAGTTGCATAACTAAATACGTATAAGGTCCCAAAAGCGAGACCTATTGGCTATGCTAAGCGGCCGTGAAAGTAATCGCGGTAAAGCGCGGCGCGCGCGCCCGCACATATGCACTGTAGCTCTAGGCTGGCCTGGTAGCACTTTTTGGAGCCCTCTCAATAAGTCTCGCCAGGCCAGCACATGCGCTGGGTCAGGCGAGACCTAAAAATTGATTACAAAGGGTTAACTAATTCGAAACTGAAACTTCCAAATAAATAACATGCTGTGTTCCTAAGCGACAGCGGTGAGCCCCGCCCAGGATCAGTCTGAGAAACACTGAAGTGTAATAGATGGCGACCACTCCACATGTCCCCATTTCACCCTCTTGAGACGTTTTTGCAGGACGAATGTGATCAGAGGACAATTGATTAGAAACAGCAAGCGACCCCTTAATTTATATTTCCCAGCAACTCCTATAGATTTCTATCTTTCAATAATTTTATATAATATAGGGTTCATTCTGTTGATACCCTGTCATGAAAATGCACCCCTGGTACATGTATTGTCAACAGAAGCACATTTTACAGGAACAACTTTGTCACAGAACATGCAAACAAGTCCAATTTTACTTTTTGAGTATAGTTTCATTATGTAGTTGTATAAAAAATCCCTTCCATGTAGAAAGTGAAAAATGACAGAGAACTTCTGCGAGAGCTTGCATCACGAGATGCAAATATGACGTGTTCCTTGTACCTTCCAAGCCCGTCTATAGATGAAGGTGTTGTCCGAGTGTTACAGAATATGACGGAAAGAACAAGCTCCGGAACCAAAGGAGTTAAACAACACTGCCAAGTCACTTGCCTTTTCGGGAAGCCTGGGAATCCAACTTCTGATTTACATCAGGAACTACACAGGCTGCCACGTTTCTAAACTTTCACACTAATGTGTATCGCACTTGTCCCGCGCTGCATAAATACCTACCGGCTCACAGTGGATGATGGAACACAGCTTGTGAGAGGAGCAAACTCTAATGCTTTAATACTTTGCATGGGATGGGTGCAGTCCTTGAGCACATTAAGCATAATATACTAACTTCAATTTACGGCCAGGGAGTTAATAATCCATAACCGTTAACCGGGCCCATATCACAGACAAGCACTGGTGCAAGAATTTGCATAGTTTGTTTTCAGGCAGTGTAATACAAAACAGCGAGTAGCATTTGCACATGGACCAATCTGATTTCACACTAAGTTTGCTGTTCCCTAAATAAGAAGTAAGCAACATAGATTTTATCCAATTTACACGCGAGTATGGGTCGGTGTTTGAGGCAAAATCACTTTGTTGCACGTTTTAATTCACAAGTAGCACAAGCATTGGCATAGCCAATAGGTCTCGCCTTTGAGACCTTATAAGTGTTTAGTCATGCAACAGTTGCATAACTAAATACTTATAAGGTCCCAAAAGCGATGCCAAGCGGCCGTTGTTCGCGGCCTAACATCAAAGCGAAAGTGAAAGTAATCGCGGTAAAGCACGGCGCACATGCACTGTAGCGCTAGGCTGGCCTGGTAGCACTTTTTGGAGCCCTCTCGATAAGTCTCGCCAGACCAGCGCATGCGCTGGGTCAGGCGAGACCTAAAAACGGAGATACGCTCAGAAATCAGCGAGACATTGTGACTGCACTGGCTGGGCATTTCGAGGAGGTCTACACCTCCACAAACACGACCACAGTGCAGGAAGCACGGGACTTCCTCAGGGACATTCACATGCCAGGGCTCACTCCAGATGAAACTAAAAATCTGGAGGCTGACTTAACAGCAGAGGAACTAAAGGGAGCCATTTACAAACTACAATGGTGCAAAGCCTGCGGTCCCAACGGTATCCCTGTCAAACTCTACAAACACATGGCTGATAAGATTGCCCCCTACCTGTTACAAATGTATGAAGAGAGCCTAACTGTGGGTGAGCTTCCCCGGGACCAACGTATAGCTACCATTGTGGCAATCCATAAGCCCGGGAAACCCACGGAGGAGTGTGCATCGTATCAGCCAATATCGTTGATCAACGCGGAGGCCAAGATTTTGGCCAAGGCGCTGGCAACTTAGATTAGCCCCATATCTCACTAAACTGATCCACCCGGATCAATCAGGATTCATGCCGGGCAGGAATACCGTCTTGAACCTCCGTCGTCTCCACAGTGTTCTGGGCCGGAAGCATACAATCCTAGAAGATGCAGCAATCATATCTCTTGACGCGAAAATGGCGTTTGACTCCCTTGAATGGGCATTCCTGTTCGCAGTCCTCCAACACTTGGGGTTTGGGCCTAGATTCTGCTCCAGGTTATGTCTCCTATACACGAACCCGCGCATGTGGTAGCCAACGGACACATATCAACAGAATTTACACTGGGGCGAGGGACGAGACAGGGCTGCCCGCTATTGCCCCTCCTATTTGCGCTGGTCCTGGAGCCACTGGCTGCCTGGATTAGAAAAGACCCAGCTATTTGCGGCCTAAGATGGAGGGAGGGAGGGCTGGGAGGACCGGATCTCCCTCTACGCAGTTGATGTTCTGATATATATAGCCTTCCCTGCGTGTTCTTACAGCGTACTCCTTGATATTTGTCGGGCGTTCGGATCGGTGTCCGGATAAACGATTAACTGGGAAAAATCGGTTATTTAAATTCTGTATGGCCCACCTCCTAAACTACCCCGGGGCTCTATGGTCAAGATGGTAACAGGTAGCTTTAAGTATCTTGGGATACATATGACGTCGGACCCGGACGAGTTCTGGGTGCTCAATCTTCAACCACCGCTGCAAAGGCTGTGACGTGAAATTCGGCACTGGAAGACGCTGCCACTTACCCTGCTGGGTAAAGCGGCTCTTTTCAAAATTATAGCTTTGCCGCGAATCTATGCCCTTCACAACACGCCACATCGTGTGCCCGACTCCTACTTTAAGGCAATAAACTCCAAAGTTACTAATCTCCTCTGGGCCAATAAACCTGCGAGGATAGCCATGTGCAAACTCGTTAGGAGCTGGTACAATGGCGGCATTGCTCTGCCTGATATCTGTGGATACTATTGGGCCTCACAACTGACGACAGTCAATCAGTGGCTCCATGTGCTGGATACTGGCCCAGCATTTCGCTTAGATAAGGTGGCCCTGGGAACCGGGGAAATGAATAGGATGTTATACAATAAGAGAAAACGAAGGGGCTCCTGAACCCAACTGCACATATGATTCATGTCTGGCACGCAGCGACACGACACCTCGGGTGGGCCGATAAGCTCACGCACCACACCCCACTATGGGACACTGGCAGACTGGGTACCCTGGGAAACAGTAAAGGATTTCAGAAATGGGATTTGATAGGAATCTCCAGGATAGGGGACCTGTGGAGGGAGGGCAAGGTGGTCACCTTTACTTACCTGCAAGACCACTATGAGTTGGCCTCTGGGGAGCAGTTTCGATGCTTGCAGGTAAAACACGCACTAGACACAACACTTCTAGCGGCAGACATACTTCCTGAATCGTTCCCCTTAGAAGACCAACTACTGACTGACTTTTTGCACAAAAAAGCTATCTCCCTCACGTACTGAAAAATCATTAATAACCAGACAGACCCCTTGACGCAACTACGAGTGACCTGGAAGGCGGAAGTTGGGGACATAGATGACTCGGATTGGCAGGACGCCATGGCATCGCCAAGGGAGATAGCAGTCTCCTCCAAACTGTGCCTCATACAAGTAAAAATACTGCACAGGACCTACTATACAAGAGTGACTCTGCATAAGATAGGCACAGCCTCGGACCAGTATTGCTTGCGCAATTGTGAAGAAGTAGGGACATTCTATCACACGTTATGGTAGTCTCCGGGGATCACATCGTATTGGACAGCAGTAATGGACCCCCTCAAAGAAGTTAGCGGGAACATGGTTCCGTTCTCTCCCAAGTGCTGCCTGTTGAACATATGGGAGCCGACAAACCTCAACCATGTACACAGACATTTGGCAACAACGGGGATGATTGCAGAAAAACGAAACTTAGCTCGGAACTGGGCAGCAGCGCAGACCCCGACTGTGACAGGTTGGTGAAAAAATATGGACATGATCATGCTAGCTGAAAAAGCTACATATGTCCACAGAGGGTGTCCCAAGAAATGGGGGAGAATATGGGGCAAATGGAACGCATACAGAGGTTATAGATGTCCCCCTCTGGTTAAAGATCATGGATCGGATGACGAGATGTAGTGAATGCGAATGTGATTTGTCCATCACTGTACACTGTGATGCCCAATGAGATGTTCTCTAAGTATTTTTATCTATATGTGGAATGTATTGCAAATTTCGCTCTAAATAAAATAAAATGTTTAAAATTATTTTTTTTTTTTTTAAATCTGTAAAACTTGTAGTAGTGGTCCTCTGAATAGGTTGGACTCAATGATAATAACAGGAACTTTGCAATCAGCCCCTAAATGCTATACCCAAACTGGGACATGCCTAATAAAATCAGCAACCTTCTTCAGTCATCTGTAGAAACCCCCAAGTCTAGTGTAACAAAAGAATGTTAACATGGGAATGAAAAAACATGTTGTTTCCCTCCCTTCCCAACCACACAGGAAAAGCAGACTGCTCACTTTCCAATCAGAGCATGCACACTTAACTGAAAAGGCTGATAACTTATTGAAACACATCTACTGTATCTGCCTTACAAGTTATAACACCTAATACACAGTGAGAAAGTATGAAAGCATACTATTGATGTTCTTTGTCTCTTTCTTGCAATGCAACTCTAAACAACTGCACTATTATATATTGCTAAAATAATGAGGAATATAGCTAAAATGTATAAGAGATTGTGATGTATAAGTATCTAATTGTAAATGAAACAATAGGTGTTACCCCAACTTACCTCCAAGTCACGGAGAAGCCATGTTTTACTAAAGCCAGTGCCTTTGCTACATTTTTTCACCAGTTGCTTCAGCAATCCAGTTTGAAGAAAGGCTGCTTGGATCCCTTCAAATCCAAGACTCTAGTCAAAAACACATGAAGCAAAGTTATACGTAAACTCCTTAACAGTCACAACATAAGTCTACCACAAACTTGCTGATTTGTTTTAATGTTAATTATCAATTATGGACTAAATCATAATAAAGAATAGGGACTAATCGTTATTAAAAAATAAAGCAATGCTAGCCAATAACCTCCTCTTTTTAAGCGTTTCACAACATGGTTAACTATAATAATGTCAGACAAATTAATCAATAACCTCAGAAGAGACAACAATCTAAAGAAAAGTATAATGGGGATCTTCTATCACCATAAAAATATCTTGCTACAAACTCAGGACAAGATCTATAAGTTGGCGGTCGGGCCATCCCCTGCCAGGGACATGGAGTAATTAACTCGGTCACCCTGGCAGAGGTCTTGACTGCCAAATTATGACATATTTGTCAGCCCACCGGACATTTGAAGCACTCAAAGGACCCGCCATTAAGGTTGTTGCTGTAAATACATTTAAACTTTGTCGTACAGTTCCGTCAAACATGACGGAACTTTACTGCAAAGTCTCCAAAGACTGTTTATTTTGAAAAAAATAGAACCTAAAGTGTCTTTTTTTATTTTATATAATGAAAACAATGTCCCTCTCACCATGGGAGTCATTTCAGATTGCGAGGGGGTACTTTTTTTGTTTTTACAACCCCTTACCACCAGGACTTTCCTGGTGGGGGAGGTGCAGTAAAAAATGCCTATATGTACCCGCATCCAAATTGGGGGGCAACATATGGCCAATTCTCCAAAAAGCCTGGATTAATAGTTTGGCCACAGCGGAAATGGAGTAGTCTCTGCTGTGGCCAAATTATGGTCCGCCCACTTTTAAATTCGGTGGGCAGACCATTATGTTGGTGGTAACCATACTTTGTATCAACAGAGTATGCTTACCGCCAACATATACATCTAGCCCTAAGTACCTTAATTGAAAACAGCCTCCACTAAGGTATTTGTTTTGCTTTGAAAAGTAAAATAGAAGAAAAGAGGCAGCCAACACTCTAATAAACTCCAGTGAATATTGGGCCCTGTGCCTTCACCAGAATGAGACCACATGCAAATTATAGCACTGTGTGGTGCAATCTCCTTATCCAGTATATCTTAAGAGCACTTTAGCACTTCCAACCAAAAAAAGATAATAAATAAAACAACTAATAGATAGATGTTGCAAAGGGCCTTCGGCTTCAATGAATCAGACACAAGTGTCACCCGTAAATATCCAACGCAGGGTAAAATAGACTTTTACATCATAAAATATTCTGCATCTAACTAGTTAAAAGAAATTGTATATATATGTGACCACTTTGACAGCCTACAAAGAAGGAGATATGTATGTTGAAATCAAATTTTGTTTCTGAATAATGCTAACCATATTAAATTATTTACTATCCCACTGAACATTTTTAATGTTTGAAAAGATAATGCATATTAAACCATTTTTTAAAATAAATCACATTTTAAATCTTAAAGGGTCATCCCTACAATTTGTAAATCTATTTTCAATAGTTCTGTGCAAGCAATATTGACGATAACAGCATTTATTGGTTTTAGCATCCCCTTTGATGATAATCTAGAGATTAAACAGTTTAGAGGGAATGTTTAATATTTCATAATATAAAAGAGAAAGAAAAACCTTAACAGCTTTGAATGCTTTTGGGAGGGCAGTGAGACTAATCTGGAAATTTTCATAACAAAGAGTTATTATCCAACTGGAGCAAGTAAGCAGTATTTAAGTAATGTACTTGACTCTCTGAAGACTATGATCACAGTTCAATATCTCAGTAAAAAATGCTTGGTACTACATTTTGAGGTCCCACATGGCTGCTTTCCATCTTCTTGAGTGAGCCATTTTATTTTCAATTCGAGATTATTCACTGTGTAGACTTTTTATGGTTCTCACACCAACTTTATACCCGGATAAAGGAATTGCTCAGCAGTATTAATGCTAAGTATTATACACAATAACATAGTCACTCATTTTGCCTTGCTTATTCCTTTTAAACTGTGGTATATTTCTCTACACCATCAGTTGCAATTTTCTTTATTGTTGGCTGAGTTAAAAGAGTACAAGTTACTTACCCTCAGTAACGCTCTTTCTGGTAGATACTTTATGAAACTGCAGATTCCTCACCTTATGAATACCCCCCAGGCACCACAGTTAATACAGAGATTTTCCTTCAGCAATTTCCTCTTGCAACTCCGCGTTGGATCCTCCCCATCCCAGGTTACCTACAAAGTCACCACCTTTGCACACAGACGTCAGTTTCATTTCAGATATTTGCCCGTGCAAATGTACACAGAGCCTTGGTAATCCGATTGTGCCAGTGTGGAGATTTTTAAGATAGAATCTTATCAACATGTACAGGTGGAGTCCATTCCCAAAAATGGAGAGGTGGAGGGGCTGGTGAGGAATATGAGGTTAGATAAGAGTATCAACTGGGCCGCTGGAATCGCTCGGTAGGGTTGACAAAAATACACATTTTGTGATAGTATTTCCATATTATTTTGTCATTTTTAGATTTGCTGTTTTACTAAAGTTATATGTATAATATACTTACTTCAAGGTGCTTAAAGCCACCTCACTCGAGTCAATGATCTTGTTTTGTCATTCATATTTTGCTTCCGCTCAATACAGCATTAGCGTGTCAGCCTACTCAAGCCCCTGGATAACTTCACTCTGAGTGACTGCATTGTGCGATTTCATAATGAACACATCCACAAAGAAAGTAGTTCCCTTCAGTGCCAGTAACTTTGTTTTTATATTATAATTACTTTAGCACTAGATTTATGTTTATAGCCTGATGTTATAGGATGCTTTCAACCAGCTGTGACCACAGTGCACATTCCAAATGTATCAGTTTCTGTATACAGCCAATGCTGTAGTAAATTCCTTTTGGCGTGTCCTTTCTTTATCTGACTGCCAGTATTTTGCAGAGTAACAGATTGCGTCCATTTGAAACTGTTCTGTATTAAGGTATTCTCTTTTTACTATGCATGCAGTGCACACACCTTAAGCTTCAATATTATACTATGCAAATTCTAAAGCGGCCACTTCTTCAGAACAACATGTGCATTCTGAACTGTTTCAACAATGGTTCTATATTAAACATTTCCCAGGGAGAAAAATGCCCTTTACTGAGTTCAATTTGCAGCACTTGTAACTATTCTTTCATCCCTTCTTTCCTGCTTTTTTTTCTTGCTTCCTTTCTTCTTCCTTCCTTTTTTTTCCTTTCGACTTTCTTCCTTCCATTGCTTCCTTACTTTCTTTCCTTCTTTCTCAAAGGCAAGAGGCTGGCACAAAAATTGGCTTTTTTAGGTCTGTGTTATCCACTAAAATTATGTGTGTAACATAGTAACCTCTACGGGGTTTGAGCAACACATCATCCATTTGTCTTTGGTTATGAGATTCAACTTGTATTCCACCCACTCGAGCATGCATCAATGGGCAAAGCACAAGGGAGCACTATGATAATGATTGAATTCTTGAGACTCAAGAAAAGTTTTTGCCATTAGCCAAAAAGTTTTTTTTTTTTTTTAATTTTTACATTGATGAAGGCCCAGCAGCTTCCTAAACAATGAGATTTTGCAAAAACCATGACTAAATATAATTGCCAAAAGGCTGGCAATCATTGCCAGACCTATTGGTTTTGCCAATGGTTGTTACATATGGTAACATGTCTGGGCCAAGATTTCACCTCATTAGTACTAGTTTAACCTTACCTTCGTTAACGCCTTATCTGGTAGAGACTCTATCTACCTGCAGATTCCTACCATTAGAATATCCTGAGGCACCAAATTGGGTCCGATAGAATTTTGAGCAGTACCCCTGCGTGCCGGTAGGTGACATCATTTGGCTCAGCATCTGCAGCGCCGTCCGTACTAGATGTGACATGCGAGTCACCTATATAGACACCTCCTCAGCGCGCTGAAGTCAGTTAATTTCGTGGAACATGGAGCAACGATGAGAACTGAAAAAGACTAATGGCCTGATTTTTTGGTGGACGGGTTACTCCGTCACAAAGGTGACAGATATCTCGTCCGCCGAAATATAAATTCAAAGGTGACAGATATCCCGCCCGCCAAAATATAAATTCCATGGGATATAATTGAACAGGAAATCTGTCACCATTGTGAGGGAGTAACCTGACGGCTAAGCCATAAAAGTACAAGTTACTTACCTTCGGTAACGATGTATCTGGTAGGGACGATTCTAGCGGCAGATTCTTTAACGTAGAATTATCCCCAGGCGTAAGACAGGACCCGGAAATCTTTCTTGCCCA
This sequence comes from Triturus cristatus, assembly GCF_964204655.1. NCBI lineage: Eukaryota > Metazoa > Chordata > Amphibia > Caudata > Salamandridae > Triturus > Triturus cristatus. The sequence goes on from NC_140584.1 coordinate 986,217,611, forward strand.
GCATCTCTGTGTGCCGGGGGGCGGTACCACACGACTCCGTCCCGAAGTCCTCCGCGGGTGTGACATCAGCGAGGTCACATAAGCCGCACCCCGGCACGCTGACGTCAGTTTGCTTCTGAGAACTTTTTCGCGCCACAACGCGGAGCCATCACAACAAAACTGAGGAGAGCATGGGAACAGTGTGCGAAAAAACCAGAGAAACAAAATAGAGAGAAACAAAAGGTGAGAAACATCACCAGGTGGCACTAAGGCACCAGAAGGCGACAACAGCAAAGCCAGAGCAGGGAAAGAGCAGAGCACCACTCTGAGGAACAACTGTGCAAGCCAAGGCGAAAGCACCAGGTGGCAGTAAAGCAACAGAAGGCCAGAGCAGCGAAGCCATAGCAAGAAAAGCGCAAAGTAACACTCCGTGGAACCACCTTGAAAGCCAAGGCAAGAACCCTCCTGGAGGCACAAGCATGTGAAAGCACCGTGACAGAAAGAGAGATAGAGAGCCTGCAACCCCAACCGCAAGGGGAAGGTACACAAGCCCGGAACCATGGAGCAACAGCAATCCATCCCCAGACTACACCGCCAAGGATGGCCACACCTCCTGAAAGGAGTAGGAGGTCAAAGGACAGGTAATCCATCCGCAGACTACAGTGCCAAGGAGGGCCATAATCTCTGAAAGGAGTATGAAGTCAAAGGACAGGTAAAAGAACTAACGAAGAAGACCGGGTGGGGAGCAGAGACTCCACCAACAGAGGGAAAGAGCAAAATCAGGCCCACACGCTGTAGAGAGAAACCAGCTGGAGGGATACCTGACCGGAAGAAAACGAAGAGGACACCCACAGATGACAAGTCACCCAGAGGGAGGCGACTGCAGAAACCCAAGCAGAAGGTCCTCGCAGAACGGGGAGGAAGGGCGGGTCGTGAAGGAATCTGCGGCTAGAATCGCCTCTACCAGATACATCGTTACCGAAGGTAAGTAACTCATACATTTGATAGAGACTACTAGCCGCAGATTCCTTCACGTAGAATAGATACCCTTGCAATACCCCCTGGGAAGGAGGGTCTGCGAAAGGACCCCACCAACCAATGCAGAACAGAGGGCCCCACAGGGGACCAGAGCTGTGGACCAGGTAGAACCTCGCCCCTGCCAGGTCAAGGGAACCCCCACAAGCAAAACCCCACCGACCCCAAGGGGATGTAGGAGGGAAAGAAGGCTGAAGAGGCCCGGACACTCACAGCAGAGGAACCAAGGGCAAGGACTGAGAGGCTGAAGCACCCCACTCCCCTCACAAGGCAACATAGCTTCCGCCCAATGCCAAGACAGGAAAGCGAAAGAAGAAGCCTAGAGGACCCAAAGAAACTAGGTAAAAGAAGGCAAACCCACTCCAGATGGAAAGCAGCCTGCCAGCCAGAACAGCGACGGCAGTCAAAGCCAGAATCAAGAAGAACAGCCCGAGGCCCCAGGAAGGCCGAGTAGGCAACGCCTAGCAAGGGAGAACACAGGATCATCGCAGACCTCAGGACAGGTGCAGGGAGAGGAGGAGATGCCCGGGCCACCACTACGAATGGCCGCGCACACGACCTCAGGAAGCAAAAGCAACCTACCTAAACGCCATGGAGAACAGGCACCGGAAGACCAGAACCCTCTAGCAGAGCGCAAGCCATATGACAGCTACCACTACCCCACATAGGGTACGTTAAGTCCCAAGATATGGGAACCCTCTTTGGAAGAACTTCCGCCACAGAGGAAAAAACAAAAGAGCCACGGGGAAAGAAACACCCCCGCTGAAGGCATGACAAGCTGCCCAAACAAAGCAGAAGGCCCAATCTCAGAGCCAAGTCTGCCCAACAACTCCTGCAGAACCACACACAATCAACACAAGGGCAGTCCAGCAGCCAACAATGCCAAAGTCCCAAGGAAGGACGTAAACAGCTAGAAAACCCACTGCACACCCAGAACAGCCGGCCTAAGAAGGCCCAGAATCAACCAAACGAACAAGTTACTTACCTTCGGTAACGATGTATCTGTAAGAAACATTAGTTAGTTAGATTCCTCACCTTAGAATATCTCCAGTCTGACGCCTGGGGATATTCTAAGGTGAGGAATCTAACTAACGTGTTTCTTTCAGATTCATAAGTCACTGAGGAGGGGACGGAGGAGAAGGTGGATAAGACAGAGGAGGAGGAGGAGGACGGAGCCCTGCCAAGAGCCTTTGGATGGCGGTGTCGGCCGTGGCATGGAACTACAAGCTGCCATCAAACGGAAGGTCGAGGAGTCGCTCCCGAATATTCTCAGGGAATACTCCGTCCCGAAGCCAAGTATGGCGATGGAGAGCGACTGAGGAAGCCATGGCCCGGCCCAGCACCTCCGAGATGTCCAGAGCGGAGCGGAAAATAAACGCTGCAAGCTCCCGGCCATCCAATGCATGATGCCGTAAGTCCACCAGGCCAGACTCCTGGGACGCTGCAGATCCCAGAGACTCCACCGAGTCTCACAAACAGGAGGAGGCCCTAACCAGCACACACAAGGTGTTAAGGGCCCGCAGGGCCGTGCTGGTTGAGGCGAACATGTTGCGTCCCCAGGAGTCCAGCCAGCGGGCCCCTCGGGACGGCGGAGTTAACAGCGGCGGCAGGGAGGGAAAAGCAGTCCGCAAAAGGGGGCTGGCGGCTGAGGGGTGAAGGGTAAGACACGCCGGGTCACGCGGCGCCGGGAGGTGCCGGTGCAGAAGAAAAAGCCACGAAGCAGCGACCATTCTATGGAGAAGAAGAAACCAACAACCGCCGAACCTCTGGAGAAGAGAGGAAGTCCGAAGACGAATCAACGACCCAACGCCGGCCCGGCGCTGTAGAGTCCGCGACCGGCGTCAGGTCCACGTCAACCAGCGCCGAAGGGGACGCTGGAATGACCTCGGACACAACGCGCGGCGCAGGAGACCGAGGCTGGGTCAAAGCCGAGGCGGCTAAAGAATGGCACCGAAAAGGCGTCGACTCGACCGCAGCCACTGGCATGGAGGGACGAGGGGGGCCCGGGGACACGCCCCGACCCCTAGCCGGTCCCTGAGCGGCGTCACCTCGGCCTCGGACAAGGCCGCCATCTGCACAGAGGACCGAGGGGGACTTGAGGACACGCCCTGAGCCCCGGCAATCTCCCGCAACACCACAGGGACCCCCACGGGAGTTTGCGGCGAGGCAGAGGCGATGGGGTCCGAAGGAGGGAACCCCGAAGGGCCGCACCCCCGACGGCACCACCACTTCAGAACCTGGAGCTGAACCTGTTGGTGCCGGAGCCGCCGGCGACACAGCGGAAGTCCCCGCATGCGGCAAAGGATCCGCAGACGTCCCAGGAAGAGAAGGAGAAGAGGGAAGAGCCAAGGAGGCCTGCAACGCCGCTGCATAAGCCTCCATCTGGGCTCTGGTCGCCCCCGCGCCGGGGAACGGTGGATAGGGTGGCGACGTGCGGGGCCACACCACTCGCGGAGAACCCGCACCCCCAACAGGCCAGGGACCGGGCCTCCAGATCAAACTGTGACACTTGGCAACCGGTGAGCGATGCCCTTATGTCCTGGGAGAGGGACGATGTCGGAGACGGAAGCGGCGGATCTTAAAGCCTTCCGCGGGGGACGGGCGTGGCGCCGACACCGACCAGAACATGCACGCCGAAAGGAGTTTCATCTGGCGCTCGCGCCGGGACTTCGGCTTCATTTGCTGACATGCCTCGCAATCCATGGAGTACAAAAGGGGGTGGTGATGGACGGAGCATCAGAACTAATCAAACACTCACACCCAGTCAACAGATCTGGGTTTGATCCATCACCGTTCTTTAGCCCACTCTGCCACCCCAGTTCAGACATGGCCATATGCAAATCAGTCTGACCCTGTGCCTCATGGGAACAGTCCAGCCCGAACTGCCAAGCCATGTCTTCCCTGGACCGGAAACAAGCTTCCTAGGACCGGTTTCTGGCATTTCAGCCGTCTTCAGCCAGGCTTGCTTGAATCCAGTGGCAAAGTGAGCAAGGGACTCACGTCTGAGCATACCCTGCCAACTTATGGCGAATCAAAGCAGTACAAAAGGGGGTGGTGATGGACGGAGCATCAGAACTAATCAAACACTCACACCCAGTCAACAGATCTGGGTTTGATCCATCACCGTTCTTTAGCCCACTCTGCCACCCCAGTTCAGACATGGCCATATGCAAATCAGTCTGACCCTGTGCCTCATGGGAACAGTCCAGCCCGAACTGCCAAGCCATGTCTTCCCTGGACCGGAAACAAGCTTCCTAGGACCGGTTTCTGGCATTTCAGCCGTCTTCAGCCAGGCTTGCTTGAATCCAGTGGCAATCCATGGAGTCGTGGTGCTCCCCCAAATACCACATGCAGATGGGGTGAGGATCCGTCGCCGACATCTGGCGCGCGCAAGACAAGCACGTCTTAAAGCCCGAAGGCATTCGCACACTGTTCTCAAGAAAAACGCCTAAAAGCAGAAAAAGAAGGCCGGAAACAGGCCAGGGACACGATCCGGATCCGCGTTGCACGCGGAAAAGAAGAAAACTGACGTCAGCGTGCCGGGGTGGGGCTTATGTGACCTCGCTGATGTCACGTCACGCCCGCGGAGGAAGTCGGGTCGGAGTTGCGTGGTATCGCCCCCCGGCGCGCAGAGTTGCTGGGCAAGAAAGTTTTCAGGGTCCAGTCTCACGCCTGGGGATAATTCTATGTTAAGGAATCTGCGGCTAGTAGTCTATCAGATATGGTGTGCATTACACCTTAACCGGTTCACAGAGCGGGGAGGATCGGTAAGGAATCAACGATTAGAGTCTCTACCAGATAAAGCGTTACCAAAGATAAATAACTTATTCATCTGATTGAAACTTCTAGCCACAGACTTGTTACCTTAGAATAGATTACAAAGCAATTCCTCCCCGGAGGAGGGCCTGCAAACCCGTTTAGATCAGAAAGTCCTGCAGGACTGAAAGGGTGAAGATTCCGTCACAACGGACCTGACTGTTCAGGCAACAATGTTTTCTGAATATGTGCAGTGATGCAGATGTTGCCGTCTGACAGGTGTCCAGGAGAGAAACGGGGCATGTTAATGCAGTGGGGTCTCAGGCTTGGCTCTGGTTGAGGGAGCCCGCGCGCCCTCAGAGGGCTAATTCTTTGCCAGTGCGTATCAGATCTTAATGCACAGAACGATTCAGCGCGAGATGGTCTAATTCAGCACCGTCTTTCCTTTTGTTGCCTCCAACACAGCCCACAAAGAGTCTTTCGCCAACAAAGAGTCTATCATCCACCCAGAACTCTTTTGTGTGATCAAGGTAGAACAATGCTCTTTTTGGATCTAGATGGTGGAGTCCCTCTTCCTTTTTAGAGGGAGGAGATGGAGCAAAGAAGGTAGGCAGAGTAATGCTCTAGCCTACATGGAAGGGAGTAACAACCCTCTGAAGGAAGGAGGCACGAGTACAGAGGACCAGTTTTCGAGGTAAAAGGAGGTGTAGGGAGAGTGCTCAGAGAGGGCCTCTAACTCACTGACCATCCTGGCCAATGTAATGGCCACTAAAAAGGAAGTTTTATTGGTCAGCAGCCGTAAAAGGTAATTGTGCAAAGGTTCAAATGGCGCACACATCAGGAAAGTGAGAGCAAGTTTGAGGTCCCACTGAGGCATAATAAACGGCTTGGGTGGAAACATGTACTGCAGACCTTTAAGAAACTTGGCTCCAACGAACAAGTTACTTACCTTCGTTAACGATATATCTGTAAGAAACATTAGTTAGTTAGATTCCTTACCTTAGAATATCCCAAGGCGTCAGGCTGGATCCGGAAAGATTTTTTGTCAGCAGTACCCTTGCGCGTCGGTAGGCATCGTCTGCGACTCAGCGTCCGTCGTCGGCGTCGTGATCGCCGGGATGACATCTGAGTACTTAGACACCGCCCTCACGCGCTGACGTCAGTTCTGTACATAGCTTTCCGTGCCAGGAATGCAGAGCCATGCAAGAAACAGACACTGGTGCCAAAAACTAGGGCCCTGAAAGGAATGACCTTAACCCTAGATATCAGTTCGCAGAATGGGGAGGATGGGTGGGGCGGTAAGGAATCTAACTAACTAATGTTTCTTAAAGATATATCGTTACCGAAGGTAAGTAACTTGTTCATCTGAAATAAACACGTTAGTTAGATTACTGACCTTAGAATAGATACCCCAGCAATACCAACCCCGGTGGTGGGTCTGCGAACCAAGATCACACCAGTAAGTCCTGGAGAACGGAACGGCCAGAGAAGCAGTCTCTCCGGACTTGGCTGTCCAGGCAGTAATGTTTGGCAAACGTGTGCAGCGAGGCCCACGTTGCTGCCTGACAAATTTCCTGCAGAGGGACTCTCCGTCCCAAGGCAGTAGTAGCCGCTGTGGCCCGAGTGGAATAGGCCCTCAGCCCCAGAGGAGGATCCTTCTTAGCCAAGGAATAACAGGTCTTAATGCACAAAACGACCCACCGAGAGATGGTCCACTTGTGCACTGCCTGCCCCTTCTTAGCGCCCACGTAGCCAACGAAGAGTTGGTCGTCCACCCGGAACTGTTTTGTGTGGTACAGATAGTAGGAAAGCGCACGTTTTGGGTCCAGACTGTGGAGCCTCTATTCCTCTTTAGAGGGATGCGGAGGCGGAAAGAAGGTGGGCAATGTAACAGACTGGCTGATGTGAAAGGCAGTAACCACCTTAGGAAGAAAGGAAGGACGAGTCCTTAGAACAACCTTGTCCGGATGGACAGAGAGGAAAGGAGGTTTAGAAGAAAGAGCCTGGAGCTCACTCACTCTTCTGGCAGAGGTTATGGCAACCAGGAAAGCAGTCTTGAGAGTCAGAAGACGAAGAGGACAGTTATGGAGCGGTTCAAAAGGAGCGCACATCAGATAGGTTAACACCAGATTCAAGTCCCACTGAGGCATTACGAAAGGGACAGGAGGAAACATGTGAGTAATGCCTTTTAAGAATATAGCAACAACAGGAGACTTGAAAAAAGAAGGCTGATCAGGAAGCTGTAAGAAGGCAGAAACAGCTGAAAGATATCCTTTGATGGTGCCCAGAGCAGAGCCCTGCTGGGCCAGGGAAAGAAGAGGAGAACCTCAGAAAGAGGGGCGGAAAGGGGAACCACAGCCTTTACAGCCTTTGCTGTGCACCATACCACAAATTTGTTCCACCTGCAGGCGTATACCATTTTAGTGGAGGGACGCCTGGCTGCCAGAATGACATCACAGACTTTAGGAGGCAAGTAAAATGGTATCAACTGCTGCCGCTCAATCTCCACGCATGGAGGTGGAGGCTGGACAAGTTCGGATGGAGGACCGTTCCCTGCTGCTGCGACAGAAGGTCCTCCTGAAGAGGCAGTCGGATCGGGGGATCGATTGACAGACTGAGTAGCTCGGGATACTAGTACCTTTGTGCCCAATCCGGAGCCACAAGGATGACTTGGGCCCGGTCGCGCCTGATCTTCTTCAGCACTCTAGGCAGAAGTGGTATAGGAGGAAAGGCGTATAACAGACCGCAACTCCACTCGCGACGAAAAGAGTCTCTGAGCGAACGCCGCCTTGGAAACTCCAACGCCCAGAACTGATGACATTGCACGTTCTCTACGGTGGCAAATAGATCTAACCAAGGCTCTCCCCATTGCCGAAAGAGGCCTTGCGCCACGTCGGAGTTCAGACGCCATTCGTGATCCATCATGCACCGGCGGCTGAGTTGGTCTGCCCTGGCATTCCGAGAGCCCGCCAGGTGTTGAACCACCAGGGTGATGCCCTGATGTTCCAGCCATGTCCAGAGGCGCACAACCCCACCCGCCCTGTTTGTTGCAATACCACATGGAGGTAGTGTTGTCCGTGAACACCTGCACTACACTTCCCCCGGACAGAGGGGAGGAATGCCTTCAGTGCAAGCCAGATCGCCCGCAGCTCCAACAGGTTGATATGGAGCCGGGACTCCGCCAGAGGCCTCTGATCTCCACCTCTCCCATGCATCCGTCACCACCATTTGCTCCGGTTGGGGGTAGGGAGAGGGATCTGCCACTGACCCAATCGCGGTCCGTGAGCCACCACTGCAACAGTCTTGCAGTGCCCTCCGAGATCAGGACGAGGTCGGATAGGTTGCCCTGATGTTGAGCCCACTGGAAATTCAGGTTCCACTGCAGAGCCCGCATTCGCCACCTGGCGTGATTTACCAGCAGGATCCAGGAGGCCAGCAAACCCAGCAGCCGTAGGACCATCCTGACCGAAACCCGGGATAAAGGCTGAAAGATCGGAATCAGAGCCTGGATATCCTGAACCCGCTGTTCGGGAGGATAGACCCGAAACTGCGCCGAGCCCAGAACCGCTCCGATGAAAAAGAGCTTCTGGGAGGGACTCAGATGTGACTTCGACACATTGATGGAGAACCCCAGCAAATGCAGGAGGTCGGCCGTAGTCTGGAGGTGGGAGACGACCGCCTGGGGCGAGCCCGCCTTCAACAACCAGTCGTCGAGATAGAGGAAGACTGGAACCCCTAATCTGCTCAGATGAGCTGCGACCACTGCCATCACTTTTGTGAACACCCGAGGGGCACTGGTGAGGCCGAAGGGGAGCACGGTAAACTGAAAGTGCTCGTGGCCTACAGTGAATCGCAGGTAACGCCGGTGGGCCGGCAGGTCATGGATGTGAAAATATGCGTCCTGCAAGTCCAACGCTACCATCCAGTCTCCAGGGTCTAGGGAAGGCAGAAACTGAGCTAAAGTAAGCATCTTGATCTTCCGGAGGAAGGTGTTGATGCTCCTGAGGTCCAAGATAGGGCATAGGCCCCCTTTGCCCTTCTTGGGAAGTAGTGGGAGTAACAACCCCATTCTACTTCTGGGCCAGGAACGCGCTCCATGGCCCCCTTGGCTAAGAGGGTCATAACTTCCTGCAGAAGTTGCAAGTGATCCCCCGACATGCGGCGGTACTGCGGTGGCATGGTTGGAGGGGTCGCCTCAAAGGGTAGGGAGTAGCCCCTTTGGACGATTTGCAGCATCCACCTGTCCGACGTGATGGTACGCCAGTGGAGTAGGTGATGGCGAACTCTGCCTCCCACTGGCGTGGAATGGGCCTGAAAGGTCGGACTAGGAAGGCTTTGAGGCAGCTGCCGCGGGAGCAGATGTGGACTGACCGGCTCTCTGTCCCCCTGCTCCGCCATGGCGGAATCCACATCCGCGTTGAGGCTGGTTCTGCGGCCTGTGGCTGGACGGACGTGCGGGGGCACCCCTTTCTTGGCCACGAAAGGGACAAAAAGCAGAAGCTGGGGGGCGCAGGCCGAGAGGGCCAAGGACTTGGCCATAGCCCTGGAGTCCTTAAAGCGCTCCAGCGTACTATCCGCTTTGTCGCCAAAAAGGCGATGGCCATCGAAGGGCATGTCCATGAGGGTGCTCTGGACATCCCCTGAAAAGTTTGTGAACCTCAGCCAGGCGTGACGATGAATCGCCAAAGTCGTCGCAATCGCTCTACCCAGCGAGTACGTGGTGTCAAGTCCACATCAAATGGAGTACCGTGCTGCATCCCGCCCCTCAGCAAGAGCCTGGGCGAGCCATGTCCTGGCCTCCTCCTGACACTGGGGCAGCACGTCTGCCACTGAATCCCACAAGGAGTGGGTTTAACGGTCCAAAAGGCACACGGTATTAATGGACCGCAACCCCAAACTGAGGGAGGAAAACAGTTTCTTCCCAAACTGCTCCAACCTTTTGGATTCCAGATCCGGAGGAGCGGACGGGAAGGCGGTCTGGGACGTAGAGGCCTGGATAACCAGACTCTCAGGGGTGGGGTGTACCAACAGAAAGCTGGGGTTGCCCGGAGCAGGGCGGTGGCGCCGGGCCACGTTCCGGTACACAGGAGTGACTGTGGAGGGCTTGGACCAAGTGCCCATCAGAACGTCAGTGAGGGCCTCACTGAACTGCAGTAAAGGCTCCGAAGAGCTTACTGGCAGTTGAATAACCTCAGTGAGGAGGTTAGTCCTCACGGCCGTCGCAGGGAGCTCCAGGTGAAGGGCCTCGGCAGCCCTGTGCAGCACCACAGAATAAGTTGCACCCTCCTCCGTAGCCACGGAAGGAGGAGAGAAGAAGCGAGTGTCAGGCGAAGTGTCGAGACCACTGGCATCCCCCAGCTCATCTGCCCAGTCCTGACTTAACTGGCACTGCTGTGCCAGAGGGTCCTCAGACCCCTCCCAGTCCTCCCCTTTATCCATCTCCCGGTATACAGGTAGAAAGGACGGAGCCGGGTGGTAGATGAAATGCTCATCCATCGGTGCCGGAGACGGCACCGGGTGGCGCCGTTCCAACGCCGGACCCAGACCGGGGCTGAAACTGGGGACGGCGTCGTCCGAAGACGGCGCCGGGGGCGGCACCATAGGCGTTGGCGCCGGCGGAGGGGTCGTAAGGTCAACCGGTGTCGACCGGCATCTAGGCCTGGATCCCACAGGGGCCTCCGGCGTCGGGACCGAAGACGGCGCCGGGGCCAAAGCTGCCGGCTCGCTAAGCCTCCCAGTCGGACCTGCGGGGCCCAAAGGCGTGCCGGCATGCCTAGACGGCGGAGCGAGACTCCTCATGGCCACGAGGAAGTCCCGAATCTCGCCTGGAGTCGCATGAGGCCCAGGGATCGGAGGGTATGGGGCCGGACGCGACTCCAACGGCTCCAATGGAGCCGCGCGGGTAGTGCCACCCGAACCCTCAGCCGAGTCACACGACCGGTGAGGGGAGTCAGAAGAGCGGTGTCGCTTCTTCGACTTCTTCTTACTGTGCCTCTATTACCTGAATGCGAGGACTTCGAACCAGACTAGCGGTGATGGCTTTGGCTCCGTGACCGGTCCCTCGACCTTCTCCTCGACCGGGGCCTCGAGTGGCGTGGAGCCGACTGCCGGATCTCGAGGAGCTTGCGGGACCGCTCCCGCCTAGCCTTCGAGGTACGAAACTTCCCTGCAACTTTGTAGGCCAAACAACCTACAGATGGGGAGAACCAAGCGCTGCCGCTCACTGACTAACTTTGGGCAGCAGCACAACAGGTGGAGCCAAGATTCACGGTGGTAGTCGCAGAGTCGGCAAGCCACTGAATTGTCCTGCCGGGCCCAAGTTGAGTTAAAATCCGTGATGGGCAGAGCGAGAAGTCTCATGTAGGTGATTCTTCTCCGAGCCAGGACTGTCAGAGCTTTCTCAAGGTAGGGCTGCGATTTTCCTATGATGTATGAGGAGTCCAGTGAGGAAAGATTGAATTAGTGATGCAGGCTCTCGGTCCCTTTCAAAAGATATTCTCTTTGCCTGTATATTCACGGTTTTCCTTCAGGCTATTATTGGGATGACCGGGTTGTGCATATTTTGGACGTCAATATCCAATAATCTAATGGCTGCTGCCATGCACCTGCCATGGGGAACCCTCCTCTTCGAGAAGAGTGTTTTAATTTGCCTTTTCAATGACAATTCTGGAGCTCGCATAGTCCTGATATAGTATTTTATTAAGTGACCTGAACAAGTGAGACCCAACTCCAGCCTTACTCTTGCTCTCCTGGCCTGTCTAGGGAGAGCTAGGACCTTTATATAGGCCAAAATTTGATGGTTCAAGAGGAACTTGTTGAAGGCACCGGGAAAAACTAAATGGCCATAATTAAGACAGGGCAGTAATTTTGCCTTAAGAACTTATAAATTGGGTTCAGCCGTTTGACTGGTTAAGGCTTTTTAAGGAAAAAATGATGCCTGCCGCTTTCCTTCTCAGATGTTTCAGGTGGGGTGTAGGTTTTGCCCCTACCGATAGCCAGAAGCCTAAATATTTGTAGCTCATACTTGTTTTGATTTTTAGGGCCCCAAGTCGCCAATGTATGGTCTTCTTTCGTGAGTACTTCCCGAACATAAGTATCCTGGTCTTCTCCTGATTCACCAGGAGTTTATTCTATTGGTTATATCCGTGTAAAGCTTTTAGGGCCTTCTGTAAGCCGGTTCTTGTGTGGTCCATTATTACGATGTCGACAGCATACTGGAGTATTTGAAGCCGCTTATTCCCCAGTCTGATGGCCCAGGACTAAGATGTTATCTGTGGTAGAGCTTTGGGCCCTAAATCCTGTTTGAAAAAAAGGAAGAATGTTATTATCTGCTGCCCAGACTTCCAGTTCTTTCAAAAGTATTCTGGCATATACTTTCGCATCCACATCTAGTAAAGCAATAAGTAAAGCAATAAGCCGGTAATTTTTGGGTTTTGTGCTGTCCCGTTTTTTATATATTGGGGAAAGTATTGAGCCTTTCCACAATAATGGAACAATAGAAGTGGCGAAGGTATGCTTAAAAAGTGTTGTTAACTGTTCTGCCCGGAATTCCTGCAAGGCTTTGAACACAGATGTGGAACTCCATTGGGCCCTAGAGCACCATCTGACCTCATTTTTTTGATAAGGGTAGTTACCTCGGCCACTGTAATGTTAGTAGTTTTGATAACTTCATCTTTTATTGGAGATTGTTGATGGGAATAAGTTTGAATAATGTTCTGATGGGTTGAGTACAGCTAAGTTGCATGTTTAACCCACTCCAAGGCTGCCACTCCGTTTTCCTTTATCTGACCGGTGTAAGTGAATTGCTTAATATATCTCCAAAGTTGGATGTGTCCCCTTTCTATGAGGAGGGTAAAGATTTTCACCCATTCTGCCTCAATTTTCTTGGAGCGTATTTCCCAGACTTTCTTCCTGTGCATTGCACGGAGAGCTGTGATTTCCTGAGTTTGGGGATTTTTGATGCCTTTCCTTCTTGCCTTCAAAGCCCTTTAAAGACTGCGTTTTGCGTGAATTAGGTCTCTTGATTTAATACATTGCTGGGGTCACAGAGAGTGGATATCCTGCACTTGGGTGCCTCCAGTTCGTGCCCCTAGGGTTGATTTTAGTTCTACTAAGAGAGCTTCCCAGTGCACCTGGGGAGAGACAGTGCTCATGACTATGGAATTTGATTCTTTGTAAGCTACCCACACCAGGAGTTTGGGGCCAAGATTAACAGTCCATTTTATTCTACTCAGGACTTCGTAGCGTTCTTCGCCGGCTTAGACCCCCAGTGTTTCCAGTTGTGTTGCGGATTCCCCGTTTAGCTGCAGGGTTATCCTCAGTGGCCTATGATCGCTTTCATCCCTGTTGTCCACTTCAAAGTTGTTAAAGTATGGTACTAGATGATCCGAAATAAAGATATAGTCTATTATAGACTTGTTCCTGAAGGTGGGGAGTGGGAGCCAGAGAGGTCCGCAGTTGTTTTGATGGTGTGAGCAGAGACCAGACTATGATTTAGAAAAAACTGCTGCAGTGAGGCACCATCAATGTGCGGTAGAATATGCACTTTCGACTTCCCTAACTTCCTAAGACCTTTAGTGTTCACTGACTGCAATGCCAGGCTGGTGGAAGAACACTTTTTCTTGCCTAAATTGTTCCGCTTCCTGGATTTCCAATCTGGCGGGGAAGTTGGGAATGCACCAGGATTTACATATAAAGTGGAGGCCTGGACTATCAAGCTCTCCGGGGTAGGATGCTCTTTTTGTGGGACCAAATGGCTCGATGAGCTTTGATTCCACGACTCCTGGGACCTTCCTCTTGACCGGGACCGTGAGCGTCGCAGCATCGAACAGTCAGGAGCTTGAGGAATTGCTCCTGCAAGGCCTTTGGGTGCATGGCACGCCAATTGGGACAGGCCTTTGAGTTATGGTGTCGTTCGAGGCACCATAGGCAAAGGTGCAAGTCAGTCACTATCATCTGTTGGTGATTGGCATCAAAGGGCTTAAAGCCAGCCTTCTTTGATGACATTTCTGCCACACAAGAAGGTAATACCTAAAAAAAAAATCTATATAATGTTGAAAAAGCTTAGTCAAAAAGTGGCTAAGGGTTAGCTGTTGCGAGATCTGCCCTGACTGGCACAGAGAGAAAAGAATTGTCAGCGTGCATATGTGCCACCTATGTAGGCACCTCAAACGTCACTTCTGGTGCAGAGAAAGCCAACAACCCCACGCAGAGCCCAATGATGCCACCTACTGGTGCACAGGGATACTGCTCATGAAAACATTTCGGATCCAGTCTGACGCCTGGGAATAATTCTAAGGTAAGGAATCTGCGACTAGAAGTCTCTATCAGATACATGTTATCAAAGCTGGAATTATGTTTATGCAATGTGTTTCTGAAAGGAGGTGTAGGTTTTCAAACGCTATGAATACTAAGGTAGTCCTATGTGTGGGGGGTATTGGCAAACTGTTCCAGTGAGTCACATAATACAAAGATATGATACAAGGACTGCAGAGTAGCGTATAGGAATCTGTCTCAGGCAATGAGGGGGAAGACAATAGAGGAGGTTAGAATTGCACGGTCTGCTTACAAAAAAGCCCAACATACAGCTAAACAGGAGATGGAAAGAGTTGATGCAAGCTAACTCTGGGAAAGATATGCAGAAATGTTGGCATATTGTAAAATGGGGGAGTGGTGAAATTTTGCAAACCCCTGTCAACGATGTTGCACCGGAACAGCGGGTTTCTTATTTTGAGGCACAATTTTTTACCCCGCCAAACATCTTAAATTCAAATCCCGTTTTAGTCCCCGAGACGACACTGACTTTTGAGATTAGGGAGGTTGAAATAGCCCTGGATGCAATCCAAGCTGGAAGGGCACCAGGCCCGGATTGCATTCCTGCCGACTTATTTAAATTCGATAAAGCAAACTGGACCAAATACATCCACTTATTAGTAAACGCTATAGCAAGAGGGGCACCCATCCCGGATTATTGGCGTGGAGCTGAGATTATACCGATCTATAAAAAAGGGGATCGTACCAGCCCAAAAATCTATAGGCCAATAAGTTGAATAGACACGATGCAAAAGATTATGGCCCGGCTCGTGTTGAGCCGCATACATATTTGGATAGATGAATGTGAGATTTTATCAACATTTCAGGTTGGTTTTCATCACCATGTTAGTACTATAGATCAAGTTTTTAGATTTATGATGATTTATTGGAACACAGTAATTCTGGCAGGGGGAATTATATATGCAGCTTTTATTGATTTAAAATCTGCATTTGATCTAGTCCCCCGAAATAAACTATGGGTTTCCCTAGAGGAAGCAGGGATCCCTCTGGAACTTCTCTCTGTGATCGTCAAATTGCATGAGTCTTACTATGCTCAGGTTCGCTGGGGATCCCAGGGGAAGGTCACTGAACGATTCCCTGTATGCAAAGGGGTACGACAAGGGTGTGTTTTGGCACCTACCCTTTTTTTGCTTTTTATTAACAGGGCTTTTACATATTTTTTTATCATATCCAACAGATGCTCCCTCACTAGCAGGCACTAAAGTACCACTATTAATGTTTGCGGATGATACCTTAATTCTATCTAAGACACAAATGGGCTTGCAACGGGCGCTGGATAGATATACGGTATTGTGCAAAGACTATGACCTAGTGGTGAATGTAGATAAAACTACATTTATGGTTTTACACAGATATAAATCAGTAAAAGGAAGAGTAGTAATGGATAATGCCATACTTGAACAAACAGATACATTTACTTATCTGTGTGTGACCTTGGGAAAAAGGCTAAATTGGAAACCACAGATATATTGGCCATAAGGCATGCCCAACTTGCAGGTGTCCTCTTAAAAGAATTTCGGCTTTCACAAACTAAGCAGATAGGCCCTGCTATAACGATTTACAATGCAAAGTTCAGAGCCTCGATACTGTATGGTGCTGAATTATGGGGCTTCGAAAAAATAACATCGCTAACTATAGCCCAAAACAAGTTCTTGCGAGCACGGATAGGCCTCCCACAATCCACGCCACTAAAACCTCTTACCTTAGATCTGGGTTGTTCCACACTGGAGGAGCTAGCACCATATAGGCCAATAGCGTATAGGAGAAGGCTCTGGACTATGCCAGAGTTACTACCATATGCGAATGCATTAAAACATGTTAAAGAAATCGACTCGGCATGCAAAATTAAATGGCTACAAAAGAGCACACTGGCCGATATGGGGTTTAGCCACCTGTGGGAGGATCCAGTGGATAGTAGATTTCCGTCTAAAAAAGATTATAAGGAAGCTTATTGGAACATGATGAATACTAAGTCACTGTCACTAGTACAAAATACCTCCCTTATTGGCATTTTCCTGGAACACAAAATAGAACCGAGATTTGAAGCTTATTGGAATTTTATTACGAGCCCCGGTGATAGGAAACTGTTCCATCAATTTAGAGTAGGCTCATTGCCCATAAAAACATTTACTAGAAAATGGCAAAATGAAATAGATACCAAATGTCCCTCATGCCAATTGATGGACGAGTCCTTAATGCATATTTTATTTGTATGCCCTGCATATAAACGCCAGACAAATAAATGGTTAAAGTTGACTTGCTCTAATCTGGGCACAAGATCAAGCTTAACTGCCTTCCGCATTCTGAAAACCAATCCGCGTGAAGACATAGCTATTGCAATGGCTAAGTACTTGAGCTGGATGTGGGCAATTCGCAGAAATAACATTAATAAACTTGTGGAACTTGAATAGGGATTTTATGGTATCTGAGGTTTAGTTCCGTAGCTGTATAGTTTTAGAAAACAATTAAATTCACGCTGCTATATATATGGGTATTATATGTGCTTGTTATGCAATGTTTAATGCTTAAAAAAGAAAAAAAAACATTTTTCTAACTTTTAAACTATTTTAATATCATAACCCGATCTTTTACATTAATTGTATTATAAAATGGTGCTGTTAGTGGTGTATGAGGAATAATGTACTGTATTTTTTATTGTGTCTTTGGTGATTGAAATTATCGAAATAAAGACTACTTTGACTTTGATATGCTACATCACATCCCTCTGTGGAATGTATCCTACAATTATCTGTTGCAATCTGTTTGCCGGAGCTAGGTTTATATAGTTCTGTAGTCATAAATATTCTAAATAAAATGTTACCATGAATATTAAACTTTGTTCCCAGGACTAAAAATGAGAGAACACATTTGTTTCAGATATAAAACACAGTCTTCTCAATAACAATTTAATTTAAAAACTGAAACATTTGTTTCTGCGATGCCCATTACAACATTTCCCTGTCTCCTCCGCAACTGAATTTGTATTTACGAAGTGTTCACTTTTGGAGTCTGTACGATCACTGAACATCAATCTTCTCAAAGTAGTTTATGTTTTTAACATGCATACAAGGAAATATGGAACAGGAAAAAAATCATTTGATAAACATCACTGATTATATTCGAACTTAGGCTAACTGACCTGAATAAGTAAAGTACACAAAACCATGCCTTAAACTTACTTTACCTTCACTGTTTTATAAAGCCCTTTTAGAGCAAGTGACAGGACCCATGTTGCCTCTACTGCTTCAGAATAGGAGCTTTCCATGCTGGTCTGCAAAAGGTGACTTGTTATAAATGCCAAGTGCTGGAGATGGAGTCTGAACTGGGCTCGAAGGTCAGAACTTTCCTCATCACAATGATGTATTAGCTGATAGTCTTTCACTGCAAAACAGTAAAACAAATTACCTTTTAGAATAAAATGCATGCTATTTCCTCCAGTTTGCTATTCTAAAAGCGATGTGTTGTACAGTGTAGTGCAGGATGTAATGTACATGACTTTCAAATACCACTTTAACTTTATAGACATTACCATTAAAGATATGGATGAATCATAGCTGGCATCATTGCTGTGGGGCTCTGGCAATTCCCCAGTTGCTAGCGGGTTTCAGCAGTTCTAACTGAGAGAGGGTCTGGACCCCTGAACAAGGCTCTCCTGGAGTCTGACTCTGGACCTGCAAGCAGCAGGTTAGTCCCTGCAATCAAAGATGGGCAGAACTTCTTCCTTGATGTGCTGCATGAGAGAGGTCAAGATGGCACTGAAGGGAGCCACAATTCTTTGGGCAGGGGCAGGGTAGCGGGTTAACCCTGTCCTCCCTAAAGAGTGTTCCTCCATGAGGGAGCATCATTTATCCAAATAGTGAGGAGTGGAGTCCTCTTTAACAAATACTCAGACCCCTGCAGTTAACCAGACTGCAGGGGCAGATCTTGGTCTGCTGCACTGGTGTGGCTGAGGAACATGTGGGGGGGATCCAGAAATTTAGAGGGCTGATATTGAGTCAGGTATAGTTGAACTGAAGTTCTGTGCACGGATAAATTACCTATGCCCAGCTTGTTCTTTAGGAGCAATGTACGCACCAGAGTGAGTGAGGTCTGTGGGATTTATTAAGGAGCATAGTGAAAATTCCCCAACATCATTCATTCCATCTAAAGAGAAACGGGGTAAGTGACAAGAAATACTTTTTGAGTGCTGTGTAATCTCACATAGGTAAGACAGAGAGAAATTTCAAGATATTGACAACACTTTTCTCCCCTTATCTAACAGAGTTACTAACACAATATCTAAACACCTTCTGGAAAACTATGGAGGACAAAGATCGTGAGGTTTCCACTGTAGAAAGATCCCTGAGCAAGATAAAAGGAGGACTAGAACAACCTGAGAAAAATGTCTCGTTTTGACAAACAAGCGGATGAGTTAGAGACGAAACAGTCTACAACACATCGTCAGCTGAAGCTTAAAAACTGTGCGTTGCCCACCATCGTGCACTTAGAGGAACATCTTCAACTCTGGAAAATAAAATGAAGGCTGTCAGACTCAGATTCTTATTGCGATTAACCAAAAGAAAGTAATAGGAAGTTGTTGCTTGGGTTCTTAATGGCTGAGGTAATGGGGCCTGAGAATTCAATAGCACTGGACATGCAGACAACTACCAGGTGGCTGCCAGGTTGCTATCAAGAGGGCCTGGAACCCATGGAGCCAGTGCAATCTTGGAAAGAGACAGTCCAGGCATTCAGAACCAGTAAGATTATATTATTGATTAAGTCAAGATAGTATAGAAAAAGTGCCAAGCTCTACTTTACATCTCAGGCAACTAATATTTGAAATGTCTTACATTTCTACAGACTGTCTGGACTGCAATATATTTGGTGGAAGTATTTTAGTTGAATAAACCGAAGTCGCATAGATGCTGCAAGTACTTGAGGAACCATTTTGACTACTTTCTAGTCAGGGTCCTCTAAGGGATCCATGGCCTGTGCCCATCTTGGTCGCAATTGTTTCAGTGGGTTGGAATTGTGCTTAACCAGAGGCTCAAATATATGTGAAATCCCCTTCATTTCCTTTCTAGCTGTTTTCAGTGTCCTTTGGTGTTTCTGAGTTCTTCTGTGTACCACTGACCTGCTTGTTTGATCTGCTATGCTTGATTCAGGTGTTGAAGTTGTCGATGTCCTTATCAAGGTTGTCTGTGGGGCTTGGTTGAGCCATGCTGAGGGCGCCGAGCCAGTCTGTTTCTGTGATTTTGCCCCAGTTGTGGCTTGGTATGCTAAACCTGGTAGGGATGTTGACTAGAGGTGTGCTGATTTGGAAGTGGATGATGGAGTAGTCGGTTCATGTGAGCGGTGTGGTGGAGTTATATTTGATGCGGTCACTTGTGGTGAAAATGGAGACAAGTGTGTGTCCTGCGGTGTGTGTTTGTTCTGAGACAAGCTAGGTAAGTCCGATGGTGCTGAAGCTTCCGAGGAGTGCTGTGGTGCAGGTTTTTTTTTCGGTCTTCCAGGAGAATGTATGCTCTGGAGTAGATGATGACTGGAGCGGCGAAGTTGGTGCTGGTTTTGTAAAGATGGCTTAAGGTTGGAAAAAGTTGCACGTGGACCAGGTGGTCGATAGGTGAGGGTTCCATTCATGGTGAAGTTTTCAGAGATGTGCAGCTTGAAGTGCAAGTGTTGCATGAATGGGGTGGCGTGCTCTGTGGATGTTGTGCATTTGATGGATTTGTTGTAGTTGATAACAAGGCCTCCTCCTGGCTTGTAAAGGCAGTGCTGTCTAGCAATATCACAGCCCACTGGGATTGCTGTGGCGATGTAAGGAGCCGATAAGGGTATGAGCTAAGTCACTGTGATGAAGAGGATGTCCGATGTGGCACTACTCAGCAGGTCTCATATTTTGGTTGTGAGTTTGCTGATTGATCGTGTGTTGAGAAGCATAAATGCTAGTGGGTGTGGGTTTGCTGCAAAGTGTTGTAGGGTGGGGATGTAGGCGTTGTTGGTGCTTTTGTGGTGTGTGTTGGGAAGGGGTGTGGCGGGCGTTGCTAGCATGTTTGTAGGGGCTGTGGGTGAGTGCCTTTCAGAGAAGCAGCAGTGGATGCAGATAAAAGCTCCTACCATAGTGTAAGACGTGGCGTAGAAGCAGTAGGGAGAATGGAATCCAGGGTCTAGCGACCCAAGGAGTGCTGTGGAGTATAGCTGGGAGGTGATCAGAGCAGTGTTTCTGGTACTGGCCGTGGTCTGGGCGTGGTCCAGGCGCAGACATGCTTGCCTTTGGCACACCTTATTTTCCATTATCATGACCCCTAACTCTTCACAGGCTCTAACTGTATCTTATATTGCTTTCAAAGTATAGCTAGGTGGTTATTGGACCAGGGTTCGTGGTGCTGGGTGTGGTCCAGTCGTGGACGGGCGCAGAAAGGCTTGCCTTTGGTGCGCCTTCTTTTCCATTATCATGCCCCCTATCTCTCCATGGGCTGTAATTGTAGTTTTTTTTTATTGTTTTTACTATTGTTGCAAAGAGTCGTCCTGAAACTTAACATAGAGGTTTTGCGCCCCTACTCAGCAGGTTTCATGATCCCTTATAAGGGACCCAGGGGCGCCAGTGAGTGTAAGAACTTGAAGTCAATAGGAGACAACCTGGAGGCAGCGAGGCAGAAAGTGGAAAAGAAGTTCAACTGGGGAGGGTGGCAGGCCCTCCTCTCCCTCCCCCCACTGAAGTATCCCCCCTGGGCGTGGAGCCAAAAAAGGAGACAGGCAAATTAAGGTTAATACACCATCTATCACACCCCCAAGGGGACTCCATCAACAATTGGCTGGATAAGGGCAGTTGCTTGATAGCATACGCATCAGTGGATGACGCAGGCAGTAGACATAAAAAACTAAAGAAGGGAGGGGGACACTGTTGGCGAAGAACAAGTTACTTACCTTCGGTAACGATGTATCTGTAAGAAACATTAGTTAGTTAGATTCCTCACCTTAGAATATCCCCAGGCGTCAGACTGGATCCGGAAGATTTTTCGTCAGCAATACCCCTTGCGCGTCGCTAGGCGTCGTCTGCGGCTCCGCGTCCGTCGTCGGCGTCGTGCGCCGGGATGACGTCGTCGGAGTACTTAGACGCCGCCCTCGCGCGCTGACGTCAGTTCTTGTACATAGCCTTCCGCGCCAGGAACGCAGAGCCATGCAAAGACCGACACTGGTGCCAAAAATAAAATCTAGGGGCCTGAAAGGACAACCTTAACCCTAGATGTCAGTTCGCAGAACGGGGAGGATGGGAGGGTCGGTGAGGAATCTAACTAACTAATGTTTCTTACAGATACATCGTTACCGAAGGTAAGTAACTTGTTCATCTGAAAGAAACACGTTAGTTAGATTCCTCACCTTAGAATAGATACCCAAGCAATACCATCCCCGGTGGTGGGTCTGCGAACCAAGATCACACCAGAAAGTCCTGGAGGACAGAACGGCCAAAGAAGCCATCCCTCCGGACTTGGCTGTCAAGGCAATAATGCCTGGCAAACGTGTGTAGCGAAGCCCACGTCGCCGCCTGACAGATGTCCTGCAAAGGGACTCCCCGTCCCAAGGCAGTAGTAGCCGCCGTGGCCCGAGTAGAATGGGCGCGCAGCCCAACAGGAGGGTCCTTTTTAGCCAAGGAATAGCAAATTTTTATACACAAAACGACCCACCGAGAGATGGTTCGTTTGTGCACAGCTTTCCCCTTCTTAGCACCCACGTACCCAACAAAAAGCTGGTCGTCCACCCGGAACTGTTTTGTGCGATCCAGATAAAAGGAGAGCGCACGTTTTGGGTCCAGACGGTGGAGCCTCTCTTCCTCTTTGGAAGGATGCGGAGGCGGAAAGAAGGTGGGCAAGGTGACAGACTGCCCAAGGTGAAATGGAGTCACCACTTTAGGAAGAAAGGAGGGACGAGGCCGAAGGACAACCTTGTCCGGATGAACAGATAGAAAAGGAGGCTTTGAAGATAAAGCCTGGAGCTCACTCACCCGTCTAGCCGAGGTGATGGCTACCAGAAAAGCAGTCTTTAGAGTTAGAAGACGAAGAGGGCAATTGTGAAGAGGCTCGAAGGGAGCGCACATCAGGAATGTCAATACCAGATTCAAGTCCCACTGAGGCATTACAAAAGGGACAGGAGGGAACGTGTGTGTAATGCCTTTGAGAAAGCGTGTAACCACAGGGGACTTGAAAAGAGAAGGCTGATCAGGAAGCCGCAAGAAGGCGGAGATGGCAGCAAGATAACCTTTCAGGGTGCCCAGGGCAGAGCCCTGCCGGGCCAGAGAAAGAAGGAAGAGGAGAACCTCAGAAAGAGGGGCGGAAAGGGGATCCACAGCCTTTGCTGTGCACCATGCCACAAATTTGTTCCACCGGCAGGCGTATACCGACTTTGTGGAGGGACGCCTGGCTGCCAGAATGATATCACAGACTTCAGGAGGCAAGTAAAATGGCATCAACTGCCGCCGCTCAATCTCCACGCATGGAGGTGGAGGCTGGACTGGTTCGGGTGGAGGACCGTCCCCTGCTGCTGCGACAGAAGATCCTCCCGAAGGGGCAGACGTATCGGGGGATCGGTCAACAGACTGAGTAGCTCGGGATACCAGTATCTTCGTGCCCAATCCGGAGCCACCAAGATGACTTGGGCCCGGTCGTGCCTGATCTTCTTCAGCACTCTGGGCAGAAGTGGTATAGGCGGAAAGGCGTACAACAGACCGCAACTCCACTCGTGACGAAAAGCGTCGCCGAGCGAGCGCCGCCTTGGAAATTCCAACGCGCAGAACTGCTGACATTGCGCGTTCTCTTCGGTGGCGAATAGATCTAACCAAGGCTCTCCCCACTGCTGAAAGAGACCTTGCGCCACTTCGGAGTTCAGACGCCATTCGTGATCCATCATGCACCGGCGGCTGAGTTCGTCTGCTCTGGCGTTCAGAGAGCCCGCCAGATGTTGAACCACTAGGGTGACGCCCTGGTGTTCCAGCCACGTCCAGAGGCGCAGAGCCTCCTGACAAAGGGTCCACGACCCCACCCCGCCCTGTTTGTTGCAATACCACATGGCGGTAGTGTTGTCCGTGAACACCTGCACGACACTTCCCCTGACAGAGGGAAGGAAGGCTTTCAGTGCAAGCCTGATCGCTCTCAACTCCAACAGGTTGATGTGGAGACGAGACTCCGCCGGAGACCAGAGGCCTCTGATCTCCGCCTCCCCCATATGGCCACCCCAACCCAGGAGGGACGCATCCGTCACTACGACATGCTCCGGTTGGGGAAGGGAGAGGCTCTTGCCCTTGACCCACTCGCGGTCCGTGAGCCACCACTGCAACTGCTGTGCAGTGCCCTCCGAGATCAAGACATGGTCGGACAGGTTGCCGTGATGCTGGGCCCACTGAAACTTCAGGTCCCACTGCAGAGCCCGCATGCGCCGCCTGGCGTGATGCACTAGTAGGATGCAGGAGGCCATCAGCCCCAGAAGCCGCAACACTAGCCTGACCGAAACCCGGGATAGAGGCCGAAAGATAGGAATCAGGGCCTGTATATCCCGGACCCGCTGTTCCGGTGGATGGACCTGGAACTGCGCCGAATCGAGAACCGCTCCGATGAAGAGGAGCTTCTGAGAGGGACTCAGGTGTGACTTCGGCACGTTGATGGAAAACCCCAGCAAATGCAGGAGATCCGCCGTAGTCTGGAGGTGGGAGACGACTGCCTGGGGCGAGCCCGCCTTCAACAACCAGTCGTCGAGATAGGGGAAGACTGAAACCCCTGATCTGCGCAGATGAGCTGCGACCACCGCCAACACTTTCGTGAACACCCGAGGGGCACTGGTGAGGCCGAAGGGGAGCACGGTAAACTGAAAGTGCTCTTGGCCCACCGTGAACCGCAGGTAACGCCGGTGGGCCGGCAGGACGGGGATATGAAAATATGCGTCCTGCAAGTCCAACGCTACCATCCAGTCTCCAGGGTCTAGGGCAGCTAAAACCTGAGCCAACGTTAGCATCTTGAACCTGTCCTTTCGGAGGAAGGCATTGACGTTCCGGAGGTCCAAGATAGGGCGTAGGCCCCCTTTGCCCTTCTTGGGAACCAGAAAGTAGTGGGAATAACAACCACGACCTACTTCTGGGCTCGGAACGCGCTCGACGGCCCCCTTGGCCAAGAGAGCCGAAACTTCCTCGCGGAGAAGATTC
Organism: Triturus cristatus; assembly: GCF_964204655.1. Lineage (NCBI taxonomy): Eukaryota > Metazoa > Chordata > Amphibia > Caudata > Salamandridae > Triturus > Triturus cristatus. The sequence goes on from NC_140584.1 coordinate 986,241,882, forward strand.
AAATGATCCCCCGAGATACGGTGGTGCTGCGGTGGCATGGCTGGAGGGGTCGTCTCGAAGGGGAGGGAGTAGCCCCTTCGGACGATTTGCAGCACCCACCTGTCCGATGTTATGGACCGCCAGTGGAGCAGGTGATGGCGAACTCTGCCGCCCACTGGCGTGGTATGGGCCTGAAAGCTCGGACTAGGAGGGCTTTGAGGCGGATGCTGCCGGGGTGGAAGTGGGCTGACCACGTCGGCCTCCATTTCCGCCACGGCGGAAGCCACGTCCGCGACCGCGCGCAGGTTGGTTCTGCGGCTGGTGGCTTTGCGGACGTGAGGAGGCGCCCCTTCCTTGGCCACGAAAGGGGCGAAAAGCGGAGGTGTGCGCCCGCGGAGCCGAGAGGCCCAAGGACTTGGCCGTAGCCCGGGAGTCCTTAAAGCGGTTCAGCGCACTGTCCGCCTTCTCACCAAACAGGCGAGTGCCATCAAAGGGCATGTCCATGAGGGTGGTCTGGACATCCCCGGAAAATGACGTGGACCGCATCCAGGCGTGGCGGCGGAGCGCCACCGTGGTTGAAATCGCCCGACCCAGCGAGTCCGTGGTGTCAAGCCCACATCGTATGGCGTGCCGTGCTGCATCCCTCCCATCGGCCAAAGCCTGGGTAAGACGCGTCCGGACCTCCTCCGGGCACAGGGGCAGCACGTCCTCCACCGTATCCCACAGGGAATGGGAATAACGGTCCAAGAGACAGGCGGTATTTAAGGACCGCAGGCCCAAACTAAGGGACGAGAACAGTTTCTTGCCAAACTGCTCGAGTCTCTTGGAATCCCGGTCCGGCGGAGCGGTCGGGAAGGAGGATTGGGAGGTAGAGGCCTGGATAACCAGACTCTCGGGGGTGGGGTGTTGGGACAGGAAACTGGGGTCGCCCGGAGCAGGGCGGTGGCGCCTGGCAACGTTCCTATCCACAGGAGGAACTGTGGAGGGCTTGGACCAGGTGCCCTGCAGAACGTCAGTGAGGGCCTCGTTGAACGGCAGCAGAGGCTCAGTGGAGCTTGCTGAGGTTTGAAGCACCTCAGTGAGGATGTTAGTCCTCACAGCCACGGCAGGCAACTCGAGCCCAAGGGCCTCGGCCGCCTTGCGCAGCACCACAGAAAATGCTGCACCCTCCTCCGAAGCCACGGTCGGAGGAGAAGTGAATCCAGTGTCTGGCGAGGTGTCCAGCCCACTGGCCTCCCCCAGTTCATCTGCCCAGTCCTGAGAAAGCTGTGACTGAACAGCCAGAGGGTCCTCGAACCCCTCCCAGTCGCCCCCTTCTTCCGATTCCTGATAAACAGGAGGAATGATCGGAACCGGACTGTAGAGATGGTAGGACTCAAGCGGCGTCGGATGCGGCGTCGGTCGACGCCGCGCCGGCGCCGGGTCCGGATGAGGGCTAAACTGGGGTGTCGGCGTCAAAGGCGTCGGCGGCGCCGGTGACGGCGTCGGTGGTTCAGGCGTCGGCGCCGGTGGAGGAGTGACTAGGTCAACCGGCGTCGACTGGGGCCCAGGCATGGGCCCCGCGGGGACCTGCGGCGTCGAGACCGGAGTCGTCGACGGCGCCGGGGCCGGAGCCGCCGGCACGCGAGGTCGCCCAGTCGAGTCCGCGGGGCCAGGCTCCTCATGGCCGAGAGGAAGGCACTGATCTCCGCCGGCGCCGCGTCAGTCCCAGGGACCGGAAGGTATGGGGGCGGACGCGGCACCTGCGGCTCCGCCGGAGCCGCGGGGGTGGAACCACCCTGACCCTCGGCCGAGTCGCGCGACCGGCGAGGGGAGTCCGAAGAGCGGTGTCGCCTCTTGGACTTCTTTGAGCGTTTGGACTTACCCGACGACTTGGAGCCGGACGATCGATGGCGTCGGCTAGGGCTCCGCGAGCGATCCTTGGACCTCCTCCTGGACCGGGATCGCGCACGACGCGGAGCCGAGTGGCGAAGCTCGAGAAGCTTGCGGGACCGCTCCCGCCTAGCCTTCGAAGTCAGGGCCTGACAGTCGTTGCACGACTCCGCGTCGTGGTCGGGGCCTAAGCAGTAGAGGCACCGGCGGTGGTGATCGGTCACCGACATCAGTCGATGACAATCCTCGCAAGCCTTGAACCCAGGCATCCTACCGGCACCAGATGTCGACAGACAAGGATCAAAAATGATCAAAAAAGATTTAGTCAAAAAAGACTAAAAGGGGTAGCTCTCCCGGATCTGCGCTTACTGGCGCGGAAAAAAGAAGAACTGACGTCAGCGCGCGAGGGCGGCGTCTAAGTACTCCGACGACGTCATCCCGGCGCACGACGCCGACGACGGACGCGGAGCCGCAGACGACGCCTAGTGACGCGCAAGGGGTATTGCTGACGAAAAATCTTCCGGATCCAGTCTGACGCCTGGGGATATTCTAAGGTGAGGAATCTAACTAACGTGTTTCTTTCAGATACAGACATAGAATCTGCCTTCCGCCTCCTGCCAGTACACCCAGAGAGCTACCCCCTACTGGGTTTCCGAATGGACGGCCAGTACTACTATGACAAATGCTTACTGATGGGTTGCTCCATATCATGCACCTATTTCGAGACTTTCGGTGGTTTTCTGGAGTGGGAGCTGGGTAGACGGGCCCCGGCGGGAGGAGGGACCACTACTTGGACGATTTCCAATTTATTGGCAGGGCAGGCACAGGAGAATGTGCAAACCTCCTCCACAACTTCATGGGCCTGGCTCAAGAACTGGGTATCCCACTCGCCCAGGACAAGACAGAGGGACCAACCTCAAAACTGTCCTTCCTAGAGATAGAATTGGACTCAGTAGCTGGGACATCCTGAGAAAATGGTGGATCTGAGGCAGAACTTTAGCCATGTAAGGCAGCAAAAGAAGTCGACACTAGGTGAAATTCAACAGATGCTGGGGAAGTTGAACTTCGCCACGAGGGTAATTCCTGCTGGGCGACCTTTCGCGAGACGCCTAGCCTGGATGACTAGGAAAGTGACAAAGAAGCACCACAGCGTTTGCCTAACACAAGGGGTCAAGGAGGACCTGGGGCAATGGGAGAGGTTCCTAACCAATTTCAACGGGACCCTCATGTGCCGAGAACCTTGGGTGCAGGCAGATCAGCTTGAGCTTTACACAGACTCGGCCGGGGGGCTCGGCTTCGGGGCCATTCTGGGCAGAACATGAACAGCCGGGGCGTGGCCTGAGAGATGGAAAATGGCGGGGATCACCGCAAACATCTCATTGCTGGAGTTATTCCCTATCATGTTAGCAATCCACGTATAGAGGAAAAGGTTGGCCAACAGACATCATTTTATGGTCGGACAACCATGCGGTAGTACAGGCAATCAATACAGGAACAGCGAAAAGCCCGGCAGTAGTCAGTCTGCTGAGAAAGTTAGTGGACAGCCAGCTAGAGGCGAACATCGCGCTTAGGGCCCCACACATCCCTGGGGTAGACAACTCAAATGAGGATGCCATTTCTTATTTTCAGTGGGACAGATTCTGAGAGTTTGCCCCCAGACGCGGACTGAGGGATGACCCCGGTGCCGGAGGAGGCGTGGGCATGGGTGGACCCGGGATAAAGAAAATGCTGGACAACGCATTGGCCCCAAAAACAGAGCACCGATACCGTAAGCACTGGGCAACTTTTTCTAACATAACAGGGGTCACGGGGAGCCATTGACAGGGCAGGAAGAGGTCTTGGGCTTCATAGATTGGGCCTTTGAGGCGGGAAAGATAATCCTGGGCCCAGGCCCATCTTAATGCCGCCACTTACCATCCAAAGATGGCGGGGGCAGGGGGGGTGGGGCGGATGGAGATTCGACGAGGTCTTTCCAATGTAGGATGGCCTTGAGAGGCTGGAGCAGATTGCAGCACACAGAGAGGGACAGCTGTTGACCCAAACATTATGTAACACTGAAACAGATGTTAGGGGCACTGGAGGAGATATGCACCACCGAGCTAGAAGCCACACTCTTTAGGGCAGCATTCACATTGGCCTTCTTTGGGGCTTACAGGGTCAGTGAGCTGGTGGCACCCGCGGTAGACAACCCATGTACATTATGCATATGTCGGCCCGACGTGGAGATAGGGGAAGGTCACATGACCATCCTCTTACAGCGGTCAAAGACAGCCCAGGTGGGATGAGGAAGATGGACCAGGATCAACTGCATCAGGGACAAGTCCGGCTGTCCAGTGCGCTTAGTTCAAAGATACATGCTATCCGTGAGACACAAGCAGGGGCCGCTGCTGACACACGGGGACGGGTCGTATTTGAGCCGGTTCCAATTCATAGCAGTGATGAGGAGGGCACTGGAAAGGATAGGACTCCCTACGAAGGCCTTCGGGTCCCATTCATTCCGAATTGGGGCAGCTACCACAGCCGCAGAGCTAGGCTTAGGAGCCGACCAAATAAAGGGCATAGGATGCTGGTCATCCAGGGCATTTAAACGTTACATACGCCCCATAATGTGCTAAGTCCGGTGTCTCCCTCATCCCCCATTTAGGTCCCACTGGACGGCATAAGGTGTGGATCATGGGGCACTCCTACGTAACGCGAGTGCAACGGTGGGCAACAGCCAGATACGAGTTCGGCGGAATCTGGTTGTGGGACATGGAAGTAACCTAGCTAGGGTGTTCAGGAATGAAATGGGACCAACTGCTTCCCGCGGCAACCGGGAAGGTGGCAAACAGGATGAGGTGATGATCCACCTGGGAGGAAACGACCTGGCAACCATAGGAAGGAGGGGGCTCCTCGAAAAAATGCAAGCAGGCCTGACAGCCCTACCAAGGATGGTGCGCCCAGCCGAAATAGTTCTCAGAGGTGATAGTACGTAAATCATGGAGGGGGGCAATAGATTTGGGGGCAGTGGAGAAGTCCATGCGAAAACTAAACATCACTATGGCAAAAATATGCAGGGCCAACGGGTGGGGGTTTGTGAGACACATATGCATATTATTTTAGCATGTGCATAGTCACACCACTTGTATCGAGGAGCTATGCAAAAGCTACAATCCTCCAGATTGCCATAAAAAACTGCAGGCACATTTGAGGATAGCGGCTGTAACAACATATTTTCGTAGTAGCCCACTCGGCCTTGGACATGTGTCAAGTATACAAAGTATATGTGCTAAAGGGATGTTATCATAAGCTTAAACGAGCAACTGTCCTAGTTCCAGCACAACAGGCCTTTGAAAGGAAATAGCTCAACATGTGGCTGACTCTGCTCTCCCACTGTGCTCCAATTAGAAACATTTTACTGGTTTAAATAGGCAGGTACTGTGTGTTTGCACTGCTTTCATTTGGAAAGTTGAGCCCCACACTTGTCAGCAGGGGCGCAATATTTATAATGGGACAGCACAATCATCTGCTAGCAGTAAATAGGCACTCTGGGCCAGTGATTGCCTGCCCTTCTTTATTTAATTGCAAATGTGGGTGCCAAGAGCTTATGCTATTGTTGCTCATCAAAAACAATCACAAGGCTGGATGTTGCCCTGCAGCGCACGCTTTAACCCCTTCGCCGCGGCAGGAATTCCGCCGCGGCGCTGGGGGGGGGGGGTTTGGGGGCAGTTGCGGGTCCGCTGTGCTCATGACGGAACCACTCCGTCACGAGTCACGGTTGAGCTGTGCTCATGACGGAGTGGTTCCGTCATGTCTCCGCCCACTGCGCTAATCGCCCGCACAGGCGGGGAATTAGCGCCGCGTGGTCGGAGCGGCCGCCAACGGCCGCAGCATGACGGAACCACTTCGTCATGAGCACAGCGCAACCGTGGCTCATGACGGAGTGGTTCCGTCATGAGCAGGGAAGGGGTTAAGTGTTTAGCTGTTCATAATCTGTAGCGTAAACAGTTCATCATCCACCCAGAGTGCATGTATGAGGAGCGAGCATGCCCTGGGCATCAAACAACACTTCAGAGAGAAGAGGGACAGGGAACAACGCAGGGGTGAAATTAAGGTCCACCAAAGACGGAGAAAAAGATTTCTGTGAAACAGCGTGATAAAATTTCAGTCCTACAGCATTTTTTAACAAGCTCACGGTAGCATCTATGTACAGTAACGTCCAGGGGTTAGGTCAACCGTTAATGCATCTGAATAAACTAAGCTCAGGGGTCGGTCTTGAACATGATTAGACCCCACACCATAATAAAAGAGACCCCATAACAGAATCAGATAGCTGCCAACAGTGTACATCATTTGCAAATCAGGGTAGTTTTAAACTTGCAACGCTAAAGGAGTGAGAGGCTGCAAGCATTCACCCTTTCTGCAGACTATATTTGTTGCAACATCAGCATAATCGATTAAAACCTGGCCCAGCATTAAAACCCAGCCCACCACACGCTGACCTCCGAGAAGAGCCCTTCAGGCACTGTCAGGCTGCTCAGTAGATTAGTCCGAGGATGCAACTCACGGTAATGAGCCCTCTTCCAAATGAAGGAATGACAAGTGTGTTAAGTGCCCACCCTGCCCTTCACTTACACCCTGGATTGGTCATTCGCAGAGTGGGGAGGATGGGCAGGGAGTTAATGAATCTGTGGCTAGAATGGGTCTCTACCAGATATTACGTTACCGAAGTTAAGTCACTTTTACATCCAATATATTCCTTAACTTTTGAATTAAATACCATATCTATACCCTACTGGAGGAGGGTCTGAGAACGAATCCTACAAAAGTTCTCAAAGAGAACCAGCCGGTCATAACCAACAACTGACCAAATGTACGTAGGAATAGCAGAACAAGAGCTTGGCTCTTAATATGAATCCATGATCAATGTCACAGAACAGATACATAAAAAACAACCCTACAAGCCAGAGAGAATCAGCCCTTGAAGGGAAAAGTGACAAAAAAGACCCCTAAAGATCCACCTGTCAGTTAAAAGACTTTATCCTCTATCCCCCAAGGGGAAAGAGAACTCGTTGACCAAACACAAAAAGGAAGATGAACGATAATACCTCCAAGGTATGGAGAATTTTCTTAGAACAAAATAACCACCCGAAGATTATATAATGCACTGTAACAAGACTAAAATGGCATTAATAGGTTTGAATTTACTATTGATATTCATCAATAATGCCAGTTGTAAAAAACAAAAACAAAAAACATTTTGCCACAAAGGTGCACCACCTGGACATATGCAAAATATATATAAAATTGTGTCACACTAGACTCTGGTCTGACAACACATAGAGCCTCACTGGCCCACATTTACTGTAGGACTGCAGGTATCTACAAAGCCTGCGCCTACATGACATTTATTGTCATGGGCCGAAAGTCTGAACATGACTGCGAGCCGTGGGCAGCTCAAAATACCAAGGCAAGCAACATAAGAAAAGGGAACGCACCTATTAGTGCAGTATCAAAATATTAAATAAGGAAAAAACGAAACAATTCAATTCAATAATCTTTATTCTCGATCATTTTGATCATCAAAGATATAAATACATAACAGTTGCTTAAAATGTGAAGTTTTCAATACAATAAGCAATTTCATTTACAGTTGAATTTTAGACAGAAAAGCCCATTAGTGAAACATTAGGGAAAACATGAATCAATAAACCAATATCTTATGGCTCATACAATACCCCCCTCTTTCAGAATGCGGGACCGAACGTGCCACATGGCCGTTAGATACTTTGCTACAGCAAAGACAGTCGGAGGTGACAGATCAGTTTTGAGGATTCTAAATGCAGGGAGGTAATTCCTGAAGCCCATGTTCTTGAGGATAGGTAAGAGCCAGTACCTCCTTGCTCTTCGATAGGCTTTGCAGAAAAGGACAACATGGAGATCACTCTCCTGGAGATATGTACAGGCTGGGCACTGCTCTGTTGTTAATATGGTGGACCAAGAACTAGTAAAGGCCCTCAAAGGTAGGGAGCCATACCTCCACTGTAAGTAGAGTTTTCTTGTCAACAGGGGACCCATACCATCTAATACAGTTTCCAGATAATAAGAATCTTTCAGTTGGATAAATGTATGGGTCAAAGATCCCGCACGTGTATTTGCTATATCAGTAGCCAACTTTGATTGAAAGTAAAGTTGTGTGAGTGCCTTTCGAGAGATCCTCCTACTAAAGTTAGCAGGGTCAGTCCATAATTCCTGGAGACCTAAACCTTCACAGGTGCTCCTTATATATTTTAGCCAGGGGATGTTAATAGTGTTTGGTAGAGCCAGGAACTCCTGGAGCTCACTTCTGTAATCGCTGAGGTCCTGGCTACTCCATATTCGTCGCCAAAAAGCTAGGGGCTTCAAACTTAGCTCCTCGGCAATTGGCCTTAGACCTAGATCTAATCTCAGGGGAAATAGTGGGGTGCTAGAGGGGAGGGCCACTAGTTGCCTGAGGAATTTGTTCTCTGTGGTTGTTACGTTTTTTACAGGAACATGGCCCCATAGTTCCGCCCCATAAACAACTGAACCCCGGGCCTGAGATTTGTAGATCTGTATTATTGGGCCCAGTGGGCGGTAAATAGATTTGCCCGTCATTCTTAAAATGCCCCTCACTTTCTGCAATAATTTCAGGTTTGCCTTAGTCGTGTGTGTCCTCCATGTCATCTTCTCGTTCAGGGTTACCCCCAGATATTCAAATGTGGAGACCCTCTCCAGACGCACCACACCCAGTAAAGGGTTTGGGCGTGATGAGGGGGTAGGGTTTAAGATCATAAACTTTGTCTTGGAGGCGTTGATTTCTAAGCCCCTCTCAGTACAAAATTCCAAGAACCCGTCCACAATCCGTTGGATACCCATAGGGGATTTGGACAGCAGCAGGGTGTCATCTGCAAACATTATGGCGGGCACCCTGCTGCCATTCAATTTGGGGGCATCAATGTCTTTCAGCCTAGACAGATGAGCGATTAACCCGTTGACAAAGAGGCAGAACAGGGTGGGTGCAAGCACACATCCCTGCCTCACCCCCCTGTCGACGGGGAATCTTTCTGTTAGACCCCCCACCCTGCCACATCTGACCCGCGCAAAATTATCCTGGTGCAGTTTGATCAAAATAGCCAGGATATCTGGCGGGACACCCAGCTCACACAGGACACTCCAGAGCTTGGATCTGGGGACCAAGTCGAAGGCGGTCCGCAAGTCCACGAATACCGTGTACAAGCTGCCGCCCTCGACAAGTGCCGTCCTCCAGTAGATAAGATTGAGGCGAAAAACTTGATCCATGGTGGAAACCCCTTTCCTAAAACCGGCCTGGTAAGGGCTCATAATGGCAGCTTCGTCTATCCAATTCTGTAAACGGTCTAAAATGAGCCTCCCGAAGAGTTTCTGCGACACGTCTATCAGGCTGATGGGCCTGTAGTTGGATGGGAGCAGGGGCGAGCCTTTTTTAAAGATCGGAACCACCTCTGCGCCCAGCCAAGTGCAGGGGACCTCCATGCCCCCTAGAATCGCATCAAATAACATCAAGAGATAGGGGGCCCATATGTCCGGCTCCTGTTTGTAAAGATCGCCAGGAAGGCCGTCCAAACCAGGCGCCTTTCCAATTGACAAGCCTGTTATGGCAACCCGGACCTCTCTAAGTGAGAATGGGTCCCCTTCCACAAAGTGGAGCGACGGAATAGTGGCGAAACTCCCGTGGCCTGACTCCTCTGTGTACTGAAAAAACGAAACATTAAAAAGGAAATAATATATAAACTGAATCCTTGTTAACAACAAGCGCATGCAACAACACTAGTGATATGAACCACAATTTGATCACAAGACCGCCTCAAGAAGTAATAGCCATGATTCTCTAAGGACTTGCAAAACACAGAGAAAATAGGTAAGTATCCAAAAGACACATCATAAATATCCTCCAGACAGATGCAAAAAGCATTGCGGGAGAATAAGAAGAGCTTCCTATAAAGCCTAAAAATTCCAAACATAAATTGTATGACCGAAAACAGGTAAGGAAACTGCAGCTAGAAGTCTCCATCAGATTGTTTCCGACACTACCTATCACACAGCTGAAGATACAGAGTTTACCCCCCTTATGTTCTAGGAATGAACAAATGAATCACCTATCCCCTCCACAGAGGAGAAAGCAACTAACTTGAGTCTTCCAAAGAATACACCATAGAGTTTACTCACACGATTTTCCAAAAAGTGAAGCACATATAATGAAAATGTAGATATGAAGTACACTCAGAAGGAGAAAACAACCTGCAACATAAAAGACATAGTCAAAGAGGACTTAAATGAATAATGAACCACAAGAATACATAGTATAGGCCCTGAATCCATCAGCGCTATAATAAAAATGCGCACAATGAGAGACAACGAAAGGTCGAAACCATGCACATTTTAGCATAAACTTGCGTCAGAAAATCTTCCATACAAAAAGACGCGTCTCTTGACAATAACCTCTAGAGCACAAAGCTCAATCTCAGTGGCCAAGGGACAAAGGGCAACCTCTCATTCATCTAACCCAATCCCAAGGAGAAAAATGGTACTGAGAATAAAACATGCGCTCTACTACATTTGAGCCTCTGGACTCTGATGATAGTAACCTTAGTGCAAACAAAGATGCTCAGTGGGGAATTCCCCAACTGGAGATACCACCAATTAAAAAGTGGACCGAGGCAGCGCTCCAACTAAAAGCATTTAGCTTAGAAAGGGGAGTTAGGGCAGCGAATAGACGTACACCCTCCGATCAATTAGGATCCCAACCATATAGTAATGACCTGAGAAGCAGTCGTATTGACTACATCCTTATTAATATAGAGAACTGGCCATCTCTTGTGGATATGGAGGTCTGTGTGAGGAACGAAAGCGATCACAATCCATTGTTGCTAAAACTTAAGGTAATTGTCACGTATCACCTCTGCCCATTGCCAACGTGATTGAGACTACCAATGCTATAATAAGTAACGACATGAGGAGGATTAAATGGTCTCGGATTGTTGAAAATGAAAGTTCGCTTGAAAAAATGAAAGTAGAAGTGATGAGCACATTAGATAGTCTGGAAAAATGTAATAATCAGGGAGAAATTAACATAAATATCACCCAAATCCATGAGACCATGTTCAAAAAGATTAGGTCCTTCTGTGTCAAACCTTTCAAAACGTCAAAGAGATTCTCACTTAAACAGGACCATTGGTACAATAAGGCCTGTAAAGAAGCATATAAGCAGCAATCCTGGGCAATCAAAACTAAAGACATGGCCAAGATTAAACTAGCACGTAAAAAGTATAAATCCACGCAAGCAGTAGCAAAGAAGGAATGGGATGAACAACGGTGGTTAGAACTTTTACAGGCTAGCAAAATGAAAAATATGCAATCCTTCTGGCAGCTGGTAAAGTGGGGTAGAGGAGGTCAGGGTAACATCCCCCAAAACTATATAGCGCCCGATCAGTGGGTCTCCTTTTTTGAGAAACAATTTGCAGTCGGAGAGAATGCTCCCCTCTTCCAAATACTAAGCACTGATATATCAGTAACGTTTACTATAAGTGAAGTGGAAAACGCCCTGAACTCAGCACCAAAGGGTAGGGCCCCAGGCCCTGACTGTATCCCGGCGGACCTATTTCTATCTGACCAGGATAACTGACTCCAGTATATCATGATCCTTGCCAACGCAACAGCCAGTGGAGCTTCTATTCCTGACTCTTGGCGAGGAGCTGAAATTTTACCTATTTACAAATAGGGGGATCGCTCTAGCCCCAGCAATTATAGGCCTATCAGCCTAATCGATTCCAGCCAAAAGATTATAGCCAGACTGGTGCAGATTTGGATAGCAGAGAATAACATATTATCTCCACTTCAAGAAGGCTTTAGGGCCCTTGTAAGTACAACTGACCAAGTTTTTTTATTTTGTTTCAATCTACTGGCGTGTTGTACTACTAGTGGGAGGCACCATCTATGCCGCCTTTGTAGACCTTAAAGCTGCATTCGATATGGTCCCAAGGAATAAGCTCTCAGACATATTGAATGACCTAGGGCTACCTTCAGAGCTTTTACAGCTTGTAGTCAAACTGCATGAATCCAATTATGCAATGGTTTGATGGGGATCACAAGGAAACATTACACCTAGGTTCGCAATTCTCAAATGGGTGCGACAGGGGTGCGTTTCACGGTTTATAAACGGGGTGGTTAAATATTTTACAGAGTTCTCCACCGATGCACCCGTCGTTGCAGGCAAAAAGGTCCCAATACTCATGTTAGCTGATGATACCCTAATCAACACAAGTTGGGTTGCAGCATGCATTAACCCGCTTTGAGTCATTTTGCAAGGCACATGAGTTAGTGGTAAATGTGGACAAAACCAAATTCATGGTGCTGCACAAACAAAGTGATCAAGTCAAGGGTTGTTATGAATGAGGAACCACTGGAACAAACAGATATTTTCACATACCTTGGAATAACCGTTGGCCGTAAACTAGACTGGAAACCTCAGCTAGAAATCAGGGTGCTTAAGCACTCCCAGCTTGCTGGAGCACTTTTGAAAAACCATAGGCTCTCCCAGGCTAAGCCGTTTGGTCCTGTACTTAAGATATATAACACCAAGGTTATGGCCTCCACACTTTATGGTGCGGAACTCTAGGGATTTGAAAATCTGTCCCCATTAACCCTGGCCCAAAACAGATTTGTGAGATGTCTAACTGGCCTTCCCTAAAGCACTCCACTCACAACCTTATATTTTGATCTGGAGTGTAACACCCTGGCAGAGGATGCTAGGTTTAGACCATTGGCCTATTGGAGATGACTATGGTCCACTCCGGAACTAGCCCACTATGCCCAAGTACTCAAAGATATTAGAGATGCTGATAACACTCACAAGATCAGCTGGTTACAGTGGGTAAAAAGCTCCCTAGTGAACATGGGCATGAGGCACTTGTGAGATGACCCGGAGAATAACACGTTTCCCCCAAAAAAGTTTTTAAAGAAGCATACTGGGCTATGATTAGAGCTGGCAATCTGTGTTCTTCGGAACCTTTGTATGAAACTTCTGGGACTTAATAACTAAGCCCGCTGACCGGAAACGTTTCTTCCAGTTCTGGACAGGCACTTTACCGATTCAAGTTTTCACCAAAATCTGGCACCACTCTCTAGACAGCAAATGCACATACTACCATAATGTGGACGAGACAATTCCTCACATCCTATTTGTATGCCCAGCATATAGCTATCCACGGAGCAAATGGCTTAAATCAATTTGCTTGAACGTGGACACCAGGTCGAGTGCTACCGCACTGTGAATACTAAAGACAAGCACACAGGAGGCAATCGTGATCGCCCTAGCGAAGTTTCTAGGATGGGTGTGGAGAATCCATCATATGATCGAATGCAAGTAGACTGCGACAGTACGTTGAACATGTATCATAGCTCTTAGCCAGCACTGGGATTTATGGTTTTAGAATTTTAGATGTAATGTAAGATAATTTCTTTTAGCCACCGTCAACGGCTTGTACCGATTTTAAACCTTTTTATGTTTGTATGATATTTTTTAAACCAAAAAGAAATTCGCCTGTCTTTTATTATGTATTACCATCTTGTCTTGTTATTGATAAGATTTGGAGACTATGTATATATTGTTCTCTTTTTGCTCTATTGTGATGTTATATATTTCTTGTCTTTTATGATCAGTATGGTTGAAATAAAGACTTAACAAATCTAAAAAAAAAAATGCGCTCTTCCAGGACATTAAGTGGTCAAACCAACAACGGACATGTAAAATGCTCTAAAAAAACTTACTACCTTATAAAGAAATAGTCTTCTTAAGTATAAAGACAAGTTACCCTGTAACAAACAACAATAAGCTATGATTCTGAAGACCTCTGTCTGTCACTAAAGCATCTTAACGCTGCATCAGCTTGACTCACAAAAAGATGGGCACCATCACATGGCATGTCGACCAAAGTCGACTGGACAGCCTCTGAGAAACCCAAAGTTATCAACCAAGCAGGACACCTTAATGCCACTGCTGATGTCATAGTGTGACCCACAGAGTCTGTAGTGTCCATACAACACCTTATGGTAAACCTAGCAGCCTGCTGACCATCTTTATTCAAATCACCAATCTCTGAGCAGAGGTTATCCGGAAGAGATGCTATCACATTCTGTAGCGAGTAGGAATATCGCCCCAGCACACAAGATGTATTTATGGATCTCAAGGGTGAGCTTGCCAAAGCAAAGATGTGTTTACCACATGCATCGCAACTCCAAGACTTCTTACCCACTGGAGTTTTAGGAACAGAATCTACATCCCGCGAAGAAGTCGGAATCTGAGTCACCAAGCTACAGGTGGAAGGGTGTCTATGAAGACAAACTAAGTCACCAGGTGCAGCCAGGTGTCTATGTGCAATATCCCGGTCCACTGAGGCCCCCCCGACTCATGCTTGGCTTAAGTACCTAATAAAATGACAAAAAGGGCCTTCCCAAATGGAAGAACAGGTTCTACCCCAGTCTGTCCCTGAAAGAGGATCTCAATCAAAGGGTCTGTGGACCTTTGAACTGTAGGCAGTGTCAAGCTTAAAACTGTAGTCACTTTCCTTAGCATGTCTGCAAAGGAGGAATTTGCCTCTGTAGCAAGGCCGGGGGGTCGCCTCGGGTGAATTCAAAAGTTGAAGAATCTGCGGCTAGATGTCTCTATCAGGTAGGCACCATTAATACTCTGCACAAGGTTATGGTCTAACTATGATATTAGATGGGTAAAGTTCAATTAAATTACTTACCTGTATACTGCATAGGGTCTCCGTCTAATTGGATAAAATAACGTTTCATTTACCATACGTCATGTGTGAAAGTCCCTTATCGCTTAAACAGAGGTTTGCTTCCTGGGAAGAGACACCCTCATCCTGGGATCCCAGAGGAATCTGCACACTTCTAGAGCACGTCCGTTGGCAAGGGAAATTTTACGAAAGAAAGGAAGATTCGGGCAATTGAAGATTTTAAGAAATGTTTTATGCTAACATTTTCAATGCACAAAATATATATTTTTTTTAAATAACCTTTTAATGGGGTATAGTTAGAGGAGAAAAGTAGCTGCAATTTGTTTTATTGAGGCTTTGCAAACCATTTTCATTTTCACTCTGAGATTGGAGGTTTTTCCCTTTCATGGTTCACACCCTGAGAGGTGTGTGGAGGCACGCATGACTTCGGGCCCAGGCATTTGTTTTGCTTATTAGAAATGCGGGCTCCTTCCCGTTGTTTTGGGTTTAGATTCCACAGGCTCGGTGTGTCAGTGATTTCTGCACCGCTTCCCATTAGCAGTGAACTAAAAAACACCCCTGCAAGCCTCCCCTTCGCATGACTCTGCCCCGTTTCTTCCATTAAGCATGAAATTAATCCCACCGGTGAACACGGGTCACAAAATGGAGCTAAATTAGCTGCAGCCTGCAAGCCCGTTGTGACCTTTGTGAGTAGTTAAAACTAATGACTGATGGGAGATTCACGAGCGAGGAGTCACTTTAGTCTTCAACCTCCAATGGAATTGCATTTTAACAAAACTTCCAACTCTGATATAATACATTTAAAACTCAATTATCCGTGAAAAGAGGGCTTGCGCTAAAATAACAGTCTTTCATAATTCTTTACATTCAGATGATAGAGCCTGTAGCGACTGTTGGGCAGCTAGTAGCACTATTAACAGCAATAAATGAATATACAGACTATAATATTGGGACCAGAGCCTTCCTTCACTACTATTAACAGGAATTCAATAAGTTACAAGTATATAAGTAACTCACGCAAAGAAACAGGAAGAGAAACAAGCAGGGACAGCAAATGACTTCAAAGCTTTGCAGAGGGCAGGGGTCAGGGCTGAAAGTGAAGCTTGTAGCACCCTTCCAGCACTAACCTCCATCTAAAGGCAGACCCTAAGCTTCTTACCCACAGTATATTAAACCCTAGTTCAAATGTCATCGACCAACCTATTAATGTCTTGATCCCCTCCCCCTTCTTCACTGACCTTCCTGCACCTCCCCCCTCCCTCACAGCTGGTTGCTCCTCGAACTCTCTTGCACAGATTCTGAACCGTATGGAACTGAAACTCAACTCTGGCTACAGAATTAACACATCTTAGACTGGATCTTTCTTACCAGAACACCCAGGCCCACCCCTACACCTACACCTGCATTACTTCACCTACTAGTTCTCCTAATTCCCCTCAACGCCCCTGTGGCCTACCACTCCCCTTTGCAGGTGGGCACACAGGCCTTACTGCGCTCATCGCACTCTAACTCCTATCTTCCCAAGATTCAGGTTACTGACCATTTTCCCTCCTCCAACATCCCAATCATAGTTGGCGTTAATCCAGCCCCTGCAACTTACAACTCGCCCAGACCGCCAGCGCAATATACCACCATCCACACCCTCAATTCGGCTGGATAATACCTGCCCTCTTTCTTGCATGCTCATTAACTGCCGATCTGCAGCACTATATGCTACGGAGATCGCTGAAACCATCCTCAGTGAGGATATTGACATTGCTTTCCTCACAGAAACCTGGCTCAACGATGGCCAGTCTTGACCTACTTACACCACCCGGGTTCTCCATCATTAGACATGATAGACCTGACAGAGCTGGTGGAGGTCTAGCCATAATCCACAAATCTGAAATACAACTCTCCCTTCTAAAGACTGCTGAATACTCGACCTTTGAATACCTTGGTGTTGAACTCAATGTCTCCATCTATTAAATTGTACATATATCACCCGCCCGGTGAGCTCCCTCTCTTCGCTGAAGAGTTTTCTGACCTTCTTACGCATTTCTGCTCTTTGACTCGAAGAATGTGTTTTAGGCGATTATAACATTCATTGGAATAATGCAGAAGATCCTACAGTCCGGCGCCTCTCAAATCTTCTTGGGCTGAATGACCTAAAACAGCTCTGCAACAAACATACCCAATTCAAAGGCGCTACTCTGGACGCCATCATCACTAACAATGAACTGGTCTCC
This sequence comes from Triturus cristatus, assembly GCF_964204655.1. Lineage (NCBI taxonomy): Eukaryota > Metazoa > Chordata > Amphibia > Caudata > Salamandridae > Triturus > Triturus cristatus. The sequence goes on from NC_140584.1 coordinate 986,258,743, forward strand.
CTCAATGACATCGTTCCCATTGACTGGTCTGACCACTATCTCATTCTGTTCAACATCTCGACCATCATCAACCCTCCCAGAGTCTTAATTAACAAACCAAACATTTGGACCAGAAACCTCAAACAACTCCCTCCCATTGAGCTTGAGTCAAAAATTCATGCTCAACTCCAACGTCTCCCACACTCTCAAAACGCATACGAGCTCACAGACCACTTCAACAAAGTGATACCCAAAATTCTGGACCAAGTTGCACCGCTCAAACTAAAACAACAAAGAGCAATCCAAACTAAAACAACAAACAGCAATCCAATCTAAATCTTAGTTTAACCTTGACCTAAACAACAAAAGAAGACAACTTAGACTAGCTGAAAGAACTTTGAGACAAAACCCCTCATCATTACATTTAGCTCTCCTTAGAACAGCTAGGTTAGCTTACAAGAAGCACATTTTCAGAGAAAAAGCATCTTTCTTCCGTATCATACGTGACCGTGCAAAAAATAGGCCCTGAGAACTCTTTAACATTGTCAGAAAACAATCCTCATCTGCCTCTCCTGACATAACCGCCTCCAAAGGAAGATGTGAGGAAATTGCCAGCTTCTTCACAGACAAAATTGCTAAAATCGATCAATCCTTCCTTCAAGTCCTGGCCTGTCCTACTCGGCAAATCTCTATCAACTTCTCCCCTCTCTCCATGACAACCCGACCTCCGGATCCTTTCTTCAATCAATCAACTGAAATTGATACTGATGACAACCTTTTAAACACCCAATTGAACAAGCATTCAAAAAGCAATAGGTCTCGCCTTTAAGTTAAAGCCATTTGCTTTGCTAATGGTATTGTATAGCAAAGCAAATGGCTTTAACTTAATAAAAGGCGAGACCAGTTGCATTTTCAATGCTTGTTTACCGTACTGGAATGACATTGATGTGCGCGTGCTCACACTGCTCACTTCTCACTAGTGGCAAAGTTACGGCATGACGTCATGCCAGGTGAGTGTTGTAGGGGAAGGGAAATCCTTTAAAGAGAGTGATTTCCCTTCTCTTTTTGAAACTCAGGAACAGCAACATTGTCGTGGGGTCAGCAGGGCTTCAAGTGCAAGCTTTTTTAACATTACATACAAGCCATAGTTGCGGTTTATTTATCTTATGCAACTAACAGCCATTGACAAAGTCAATAGCCCAGACTTGTTGTAGGTATGATGTTACTTGTTGTATTATATATTTGGATGCAATGACAGAAACCGCAAAATAGAAGTCAGGCGGCACACTATGCTAAGCACAGATTTGTAGCTTACGTTTTTTTAAGCCACGCCCTTAATTACACTGGCCACGTCCCTTTGAGAGACCACCTAGTTTCATCCCACTTAAAAGAAAGTATGTACGTGCGTGCACACACACTGCCGAGTCAAAGTCTATTTCTAATGCTGCAAATTGAAAATTCTGCTAGCTTTTATCTCAAAAGGCGTGCTATATAAACCAGATTTGAGATCATCTCCAGGAGGGTTGTGTCATGAGCTTGATGGATGTTTACCAATACATATATTAAATGCAGAACATTTAGGTGCGGTCCCGTTCCACTGCAATCAATGTTAGAAAAAATAAAACCCAATAGTGAAAGGTGGACAAATACAATTCGCCTAGGCTGTAAGCATCAAAGACAAGCTCACATCAACCCGGTAGCAGCACAGGGGGTTAATTACCTTTTGAGGCTGTCCAACTCTCACCTTCCGCCAGGGCTGAAAGGACTTATTTCTTTACAGTAGAAGCATGTCAACTGACAGAAGCAGGAAGGGTATGCAAACATCTCTTCATTTTTAGGTGAAACAGGAAACTAAATCCTTGTACTATATGCGGACTTCCTTGTAAATATAAGGGGAAGAAGTGCATTAAAGGCAGTGAAGTGCACCTTCGTGTCAGACATAAAACATGAACATCCTGACCATTCCCAGTAGGGCTGCATTCGACTTCTGCATACGTTTTTTATACCCTGACACTTGTACATAAATATTGTGAAATATGTGGCGCCAGGTGGCTTGATCCGCATCAGATCCCCGGGCTGTGTGGAGCAGCCGTTCAGTTCCCCTCCCCTGAAGGTGGCTGCCGAATCATTCGGCTTACCCGGCAGCCTCGTCCCCGTCCTTTCCCAGCCTCCCTTACCGACATCCTGTCCACCTATGCGGCATACCTCGCTGGTGCTTGCGGAGGAGGCAGCGTCATCAGGGCCACTGTGAGTCCGGAAGGAGGAGCGGGGCGCTGGCTGCGGGATTATCACCGTCTCAGAGGCCGGGGGCTGGAGACCACCACCGTCGCTTCGGGGGCTCCATCTGCGGGTCCTGGCAGAAGCTCACACTGCCGTTGTGGCTTCCTCACTCCCCTGAGGGTCCCCGCCAGAGCTCATCAGGTGAACATACATCACTGCTCCCTCCTCCTCCTCTCAGAAGCAAACCGGCTTTATTGCCTGCTGCAGACGCTAGCGCTGGACATGCACTTCTCTGAGACACCAGCAGCAAACCGCAATTTCCACTACCAAATCTCCGCCACTAATTTCTGCACTATTTTGAATGTGCACGTTCGGCAAGTACGCACTTTTAACACCGCATTACAAACGTTCGTTCTACAATTTCAAATGTGTATTTCTTCTCTTTAGTCATTTACTTTTAACGTTATTTATTATATTTAATCTTGTTTCACAGTCTCATTTTTATGAACCAAAACACAATTTCTGAAATAAATTTAAGTAAACAAGCAGTGTAGCGTACATTTCAAAATGAGTGGTGCGCGCGCGCGCCACAGCAGACGTGTTCTCAATTATCGCGCCCGTGTCTGGGCACGATAATTGAAACCACATGACGGCCGGTGCTCGTAACAGACACCAATAGGCCGTGGGCGGAGCTATGCGCCCGCCTTTGGCCAATTGCGTGCAGTCTTTCATTAAAAGATGCACGCAAAGGCCAATAGCATGGCCCAAAAGGTATCGCACATGCACGAGCGTGTGCGATTCCAGGCTCCAATTTGGAACACTCTACAAAAGGACTCGCACTGTGCGAGCAGTGCTATGCACTGCATCGCTAGGCGCGAGACCTAAAAATGACGCCAATTGGACAAACTTCAAACCCATGACTGAGCTAGAAGTCTTTAATGCACAAGTTACTACTTGTGTAACAATATATCTGTAAGAGACATTAGTTAGTGATAGATTCCTTACCTTAGAATATCCCTAGGCGTCAGACTGGATCCGGAAAGTTTTGCTAGCAGTACCCCTGCGCATCAGTAGGTGGCGTCGTGTGGCTCCGCGTCCGTCGCTGGCGTCGTAAGCGCCGAGATGACGTCATGGAGACTACTTAGGTGCCACCCATGCGCGCAGACGTCAGTTCTGTACACGGACTTTCCGTGCCGGGAAGGCAGAGCTATGCAAGAAACTGACCACTGGTGCCATGAAACTAGGGCCCTAAAAGGGGGATGACCTTAACCCTAGAAATCAGGTCGCAGAACGGGGAGGATAGGTGGGGCGGTAAGGAATCGATCACTAACTAATGTCTCTTACAGATATATTGTTATACAAGTAGTAACTTGTGCATCTGAAAGAGACACGTTAGTGATAGATTCCTTACCTTAGAATAGATACCCCAGCAATACCAACCCCGGTGGTGGGTCTGCAAACAAGATTACATCAGAAAGTCACGGAGAACAGAACGGCCAAAGAAGCCGTCTCTCCGGACCAGACTGTCAAGGCAGTAATGCTTGGTGAACGTGTGCAGCAAGGCCCACGTAGCTGCTTGACAAATGTCCTACAAGGGAACGCCGCGTCCCAAGGCAGTAGTGGCTGCCGTTGCCCTGGTAGAATGGGCACGCAGCCCCACAGGAGGCTCCTTCTTATCCAACGAGAAACAGGCATTGATGCAGAGAATGACCTAACGAGAGATGGTCCGCTTGTGCACAGCCCGACTTCTTTTGGCACCCACATAGCCAACAAAGAGCTGGTCATCCACCCGGGACTGTCGTGTGCGCTGCAGGTAGAACGACAGCGCACGTTTTGGGTCCAGACGGTGGAGCCTCTCTTCCTCTTTTTAAGGATGCAGAAAAAAGGTGGGCAAAGTGATAGTCTGGCCGATGTGGAAGGGCGTGACAACCTTTGGTATGAAAGGAGGACGGGTTCTTAAAACCACCTTGTCCGGATGAACAGAAAGGAAGGGAGGTTTGGAAGAAAGAGCCTGGAGCTCACTCACTCTTCTGGTAGAGGTGATGGCTACCAGGAAGGCCGTCTTGAGAGTGAGAAGACGCAAAGGACAGGTATGAAGCGGCTCGAAGGGAGCGTACATCAGATATGTGAAGACAAGGTTTTAAGTCCCATTGAGGCATTATGAATGGTACGGGAGGAAACGTGTGCGTAATGTCTTTTAGGAAACGGTTAACAACCAGGGACTTAAAAAGGGAAGGCTGATCTGGAAGCCGTAAAAATGCGGAGATGGCCGAAAGATAACTTTTCATACTGCCCAGAGCAGAGCCCTGCTGGGACAAAGAAAGAAGGAACAGAAGGACTTCAGAAAGAGGGGCAGAAAGGGGATCTACACCCTTAGCTGTGCACCATGCCACAAACTTGTTCCACCTGCAGGCGTATACCGTCTTAGTGGAGGGACGCCTGGCTGCCAGAATGACATCACAGACTTCGGGAGGAAGATCGAAAGCTGTCAACGGTCGCCGCTCAATCTCCACGCATGGAGGTGGAGGCTGGACAGGTTCGGGTGGAGGACCATCCCCTGCTGCTGCGACAGAAGATCCTCCCGAAGAGGCAGTCGGATCGGGGGGATCGATCGCCATGCTGAGTAGCCCGGGATACCAGTATCTTCATGCCCAATTCGGAGCCACAAGGATGACTTGGGCCCGGTCGCGCCGAATCTTCTTCAACACTCTGGGCAGAAGTGGTATAGGCAGAAAGGCATACAATAGACCGCAACTCCACTCGTGTCGAAAAGCGTCGCCTAGCGAGTGCCGCCTTGGAAATTCCAACGCGCAGAACTGAAGACATTGTGCGTTCTCTTCGGTGGCGAATAGATCTAACCAAGGCTCTCCCCAATGCTGAAAGAGACCTTGCACCACATCCGAGCTCAGACGCCATTCGTGTCCATCAAGCACTGGCGGCTGAGTTCCTCCGCCCTGGCGTTCAGAGAACCTGCCAGGTGTTGAACCATCAAGGTGATGCCTTGATGTTCCAGCCATGTCCAGAGGCGCAGAGCCTCCTGACATAGGGTTCAGGACCCCACCCCACCCTGTTTGTTGCAATACCACATGGCGGTGGTGTTGTCCGTGAACACCTGCACCACACTTCCCCGGAAAGAGGGAATGTATGCCTTCAGTGCAAGTCGGATCGCCCGAAGCTCCAACAGATTGATATGGAGTCAGGATTTCACCGGAGACCAGAGGCCTCTTATCTACGCCTCTCCCAAGTGGCCTCCTCATCCCAGGAGGGACGAATCCGTCACCACTGTGTGCTCCGGTTGGGGAAGGGAGAGGGATGTGCCATTGACCCAATCACGATTCGTGAGCCACCACTGCAATTGCCGTGCAGTGCCCTCCGAGATTTGGACATGATCAGACAGGTTGCCCTGATGCTGTGCCCAGTGGAACTTCAGGTCGCACTGCAGAGCCCGCATATGCCATCGGGCATGTGTCACCAGCTTGATGCAGGAGGCCATCAGGCCCAGAAGCAGGAGGGTCATCCTGACTGAAACCCGGGACAGAGGCTGAAACATCGGAATCATAGCCTGAATATCCCGGACTCGCTGCTCGGGAGGATAAACCCGAAACAGCGTCGAATCCAGAACCGCTCCGATGAAGGGGAGCTTCTGAGAGGGACTCAGTTGCGACTTCGGCACGTTGATGGAAAACCCCAGCAAATGCAGGAGGTCGGCCGTAGTCTGAAGGGGGTTGAAGACTGCCTAGGGCGAGCTCGCCTTCAACAACCAGTCGTCGAGGTATGGGAAGACTGACACCCCTGACCTGCGCAGGTGAGCCGTGACAATCGGCATCACTTTCATGAACACCCGAGGGGCGCTGGTAAGGCCGAAGGGGAGCACGGCAAACTGAAAATGCTCCTGGCCTACCGTGAACCGCAGGTAACGCCGGTGGGCCGGCAGGACGAGGATGTGAAAATATGCGGCCTGAAAGTCCAACGCTACCATCCAGTCTCCAGGGTCGAGGGCAGCCAGGACCTGAGCCAGAGTCAGCATTTTGAACTTCTCCTTCCTGAGGAAGCGATTGACGTTCCGGAGGTCCAAGATGGGGCGCAGGCCCCCTTTGCCCTTTTTGGGGACCAGAAAGTAGTGGGAATAACAACCACTCCCTACTTCTGGCCCAGGAACGCACTTGATGGCCCCCTTGGCCAAGAGGGCCGTGACTTCCTGCTGGAGAAGTACAAAGTGATCCCCGACATGCGGTGGCACCGAGGTGGCATGGCCGGAGGGGAGGACTTAAAGGTAAGGGAATAACCCCTGCGGATGATCTGCAACACCCACTTGTCCGATGTGATATCGCGCCAGTGGGGGAGGTGGTGGCGGATCCTGCCACCCACCGGCGTGCGGTGCACCACAAAGCTCGGATTAGGACGTTTTGGAGGTAGAAGCAGTTGGGGCAGAGGTGGACTGACACCCACGCTGATTCCCAGACCCACCCCTGCGGAAGCCACGTCCGCAGCCGTGTTCAATCAATCAATCACGGGTTGGTAAAGCGCGCTACTCTCTCGTGAGGGTCTCAAGGCGCTGAGGGCAAAGGTAGGGCAGCTCCGGTCAGTTGAAGAGCCAGGTCTTGAGAGCCCGTCTGAAGGAGTGCAGGGTTGGTGAGCGTCTTATTTCTACTGGGAGAGTATTCCATGCTGTGGCTGCAGTGTAGGAGAATGCTCTCCCTCCAGATCTGCTTCGGCGGACGCGGGGGATCTCTGCCAGGGCGAGGTCGGCTGAATGAAGGTTCCTGTTGGGTGCGTGGAAGCTCAATCGGCTGTTGAGGTGCTTGGGTCCGATGTTGTTGAGAGATTTGTAGGCGTGCGTGAGTAGCTTGTAGGTGACTCTTCTCGACGGGGAGCCAGTGGAGTTCTCGCAAGTGAGGGGTCATGTGTTCCTGGTGAGGTATCACTAAGATGAGCCTGGCGGCCGCGTTTTGGTACGTTTGGAGTTTGCGAAGAAGGGATTTGTTGATTCCTGCGTAGAGGGCGTTGCCGTAGTCGAGCCTGCTGGTGATGAGTGCATGTGTGACGGTCTTTCTGCAGTCAGAGGGGATCCACTTGAACGTCTTACGCAGGATACGGAGGCAGTTGAAACAGGTTGATGAGATAGCGTTGATTTGGCAGTTCATGGAGCGGGAGGAGCCCAAGATTATGCCAAGGTTCCGGGCGTGGTCCTTAGGGGTGGGCCGAGGGCGGGGGGCCACCATGAGTTGCTCCATGCGGAGGGGCAAGGTCCGAAAATGAGAACCTCGGTCTTTTCGGAGTTGAGTTTGAGGCAGCTGTCCTTCATCCAGCTGGCCACGTTCCTCATTCCTTCCTGAAAGCTGAGTCTGGTGTCTTCTGGGTTACTGGTGAGGAAGAGGATGAGTTTGGTGTCGTCAGCGTAGGACACAATGCTGAATCGGTGTTATCTGACGATGGTGGCGATGGGAGCCATGTAGATGTTGAACAGGGTAGGGCTCAGAGAGGAACATTGGGGAACTCCGCAGATGATGTCGGTGGGTTCGGAGAGAAAGGGGGGGGGAGCCTGACTGTGTTCAGTGGGAGAAGAAGGAGCGGATCCAGTTGAGGGCGTTTCCCTGGATCCCTGTGTTGTGGAGTCTGGTGGTCAGTGTGTGCTGTGAGACGGTGTCGAAAGCTGCGGAGAGGTCCAGGAGGATGAGGGCCGCGGTGTGGCTCTGGTCGAGCAGCATGCGGATGTCGTCAGTGGCAGTGATCAAAGGCTGTCTCGGTGCTGTGGTTGCTGCGGAAGCCGGATTGGGATGCGTCCAGGATGCCGTTGTCCTCGATGAAAGTAATCCGCTGGGCGTTAACGAGCCTTTCAGTTAAATTGGCAGCGAAGGGGAGGAGGGAGATGGGTCGGTAGTTCTTTAGGTCAGTAGGGTCGGCTGAGGGCTTTTTGAGGAGGGGCTTCACTTCTGCATGTTTCCAGTCCATGGGGAAGGTTTCCGATGCCAGGGAGGAGTTGACGGTGAGGGCTAGCTCTGGAGCGATGGCCGTGGAGGATCTGTGGAAGATGTGTGGGGGGCAGGGGTCCATGGGGGCTCCTGAGTGAGTGTTCTTCATAGTGGTGGTGATGAGTTCGACGGAGGCGGGGGCCCATGTGGTGATGGTTGGCATGGTGGAGGTAATGGTCGTAAGGGTGAAGGCACTCGTTGGTTCGTTGAAATTGTCGTAAAGGGTCATGATCTTCTGGTGGAAGAAGGTGCTGAGCTTGTCGCAGAGATCTTGGGAGGGTGTGTTGTCAGAGGCTTCGCAGGGGGGTTTGGTGAGATGCTTGATGATCTTGAAGAGTTCGCTGCTGTTGGCTGCGTTGGCATTGATTTTTTCCCTGATGAATGTTCTTTTGGTGTCTCTTATCAGCGGGTGATCCATCGGTGGAGTTCAAGTGCAGCGTCGTCGGTGTCGGTGGTGGCTAAAGGTGGGTCGTGGAGGAGGGTGGAGTTGAGAAGGTCCTCGGTGATTCTACTCCAGTTTCGTCAATGTGGGCGTGGGGCTTGTTTTGGTGTGGTGCTGGAAGTGAAAGTGAAATGAATGCAGTGGTGGTCTGTCCAGGAGTGCTGGGAGGTGTGGGTGACAAGGATGTTTGACCCTACCGTGAAGATGGGGTCCAGAGTGTGCCCTGCAATGTGGGTGGGTGAGTTTACCAGTTGATTGAGTCCCAGGTTGGAGAGATTCTCAAGTAGCGCGTTTGAGTCGGGGTCCTGGTGGCTGTCGAGGTGGAAGTTTAGGTCTCCGAGCAGAATGTAGTCCGTGGAGGCGATGGCGTGGGATGCGGCGAGTTCTGTGATGGCGGTCGTGGCTTGGGCGCGAGGTCCTGGTGGTCTGTAGATGAGCGAGCCTCGTAGCGTAGTCCTGGGGTTGGTGTGGATCTGAAAGTGGAGGTGTTCTACGTTGGGAAGAGTGATGTTAATGCTGGGCGTGGACAGTTGGAGGGATGATTTGAGTGCAATGGCGAGGCCACCACCCGGGCGGTTGGGGCGATCTAACCTCCTTAGTTTGTAGCCATCTGGAATAGCCGTGGCAATGTCAGGACCGGAGCTTGTGTTGGTCCAGGTCTTGGTGAAAAAGGCAACGTCAGGGGCGAGAGTGTCGAGTAGGTCCCAAATCTCAATGGCATGCCGGTGAAGGGATTGCACGTTGAGAAGGATGCACTTGATGGTGTTGGCGGGTATCGCAGCAGGTAGTGCTTTGGTAGCTGAGGCAGTGGCGTCCATGAAAAAGGTGCATTGGCAGTGAGCGCAGGAGAAAGCTCCTTGAGTGTTGTAGGGCGCTGCTCGTACGCAGTACTCGAGGCGGCTGTGTTTGAGTGCGCGGAGGCTGACGACTATGTAGCGGAGGGTGCCCGTAGAGCCTGGTGCGCGGTCCCGGCGCGGACGGGCGCAGACGGGCTTTCCTTAGGTCGCCGTTATGAAAGGGAGGGGGGCGGGATTGCGGAGGAGGCAGGCGGGAGTCTGGCGGGGGGCGGGGCTGAGGGGAGGATCACCAGGGAGGCGGTAAGGCGCTACGGCACTAAATCAAATAATGAGGCAGAGACCTGCAAATTAAAACAGTCACACACACAAGAACACAAAATCGCTAACAAACGCTGGTGTCAGGAGCGCGAAATACCACGTGTCACAGAGCCTGTGGCAGAGTCGGGCGCGAGGCTCGAACTCTGCTGCTGGGGCTGAAAGGTGAGGCTGGTTCTGCACAGGCTTGCTGAAGGAATGTGCCTGGGCGCCTCTGCTGTGGCCACGAAAGAAACGAAAACCAGGAGTGGCCGGGCTCTTTGCAGAAAGACCTAAGGACTTGGCCGTGGCTCGCAAGTCTTTAAAACGCTCCAGTGCAAACAGGCGAGTGCCATCAAAGGGCATGTCTATGAGCGAGCTCTGGACATCGGGCGAGAGCCCGGTAGACCGCAACCAGGCGTGGCGACGCAGCGCCATAGTTGTAGAAATTGCCCTACCCAGTGAGTCCGCGGTGTCCAAACCACACCGAATGGCGAACTTAGCCGCATCTTTACCCTCAGCAACAGCTTGGGACAGCACAGCGTGGATCTCCTCAGGACACTGAGGCAACACCTCCGCAACTGTGTCCCACACCAGTGCAAACAGGCGAGTGCCATCAAAGGGCATGTCCATGAGCGAGCTCTGGACATCGGGCGAGAGCCCGGTAGACCGCAACCAGGCGTGGCGAAGCAGCGCCATAGTTGTAGGAATTGCCCTACCCAGTGAGTCCGCGGTGTCCAAACCACACCGAATGGCGAACTTAGCCGCATCTTTACCCTCAGCAACAGCTTGGGACAGCACAGCGTGGATCTCCTCAGGACACTGAGGTAACACCTCCGCAACTGTGTCCCACACCGCGTAGGAAGAGCGGCCTAATAAACAGGCAGTGTTCACTGACCGCAGTCCCAACATGGCCGAAGAGAACAACCTCTTACCGAACTGCTCCAGCTTCTTAGAGTCCTTATCCGGCCGGGCCGTGGGAAAAGCACTCTGTGACGTTGAGGCTTGGATGACCAGGCTCTCAGGCGTAGTATGAGTGATGAGAAACACAGGGTCGCCAGGCGATGACGCCTGGCGACATTCTTATCCACAGGGGCCCCTGTGGCTGGCCACAACCAAGTGCCCGACAAGATGTCAGTGAGGGCGTCGTTAAAGGGGAGCAGGGGCTCCGACGCAGTGGACGCCGTCTGCAGCATCTCAGTTAGGAGATTAGTTTTGAGGGCCACCGTTGGAAGATCGAGGTTGAGGACCTCAGCTGCCCGACGGAGCACCATCATGTAGGAGGCGGGAAGAGGCAAACCCCAGGTCAGAAGAGACGTCGAGGTCGCCGGCGTCCTCCGAGTTGTCCACCCAGTCCTGCTCGGAGTCACACTGACGGGCAAGAGGGTCCTTGGACCCCTCCCAGTCGTCCTCCACCTCTGATGCATGGGGAACAGACCGGGGCGGCAGAGCTGGATCCGGAGAAGGAACATACGGCGTCGGTAACGGCGCCGGCCAGGGCCGAGTCCCACTGTGTATCCCAGGTAGGAACAAAATGGTCCTCGAACCGGGGCAAGGGAGGGACAAACGGCACCCACTGCGGCGCCGGAGGATCCCAGGTAGGAACAAAATGGTCCTCGAACCGGGGCAAGGGAGGGACAAACGGCACCCACTGCGGCGCCGGAGGCGGAGTCGAGGGTGGGGCCGGGGCCGGTGCCGGCAGCGCTAGACCTTGTGGCACCGGGGCCAACGGCGCAGGATCCTGTGGTGCCGAAGCTGGATCCGCCGGCGGCCCCACAGGATCCAGACTCGGGACCGTGGGGCCCGAAGGCACGCCGGCGAGAGCCCGAGGCCTAAAAAGGTGGTCCATGGTAGCAAGAAATTCTTCCACCTGTTCAGGAGTCGCCGATGGACCCGGGTAAGGCGGGTAGGCCGTGGGACTCCCAGACTCCAACGGACCCGCAGGGGCAGAACCCCTGTCCCCCTCGTCCGCATCCGAGGACCGACGGGGGGACACACATCGGAGAGCGAACTCGCATCTACGACTTCTTTTTATGTCGTTGCTTACCCGAATCCGAGGGCGAAGACTTGGAGCGACGACTGCGGCCCCGCGAGCGTTCTCGGGAACGGCACTGGGACGAGTGCCGGGCCTCTAGCAGCTTCCGGCGCCACTCCCTCAAGGCCTTTGGAGCCATGGCCCGACAGTCCCGGCAGGACAAGGAGTCGTGGTTGGTCTCCAGGCAGTAGAGGCAAACATCGTGGGGGCCGCCACCGACAAATCGCGACGGAAGGCCCCACAAGACTTAAATCCAGGCATCCCTATGTGCACCAAGGAGAAAAGGAGACAAAAAGTCTCAAAAAGGGTTGTCAAAAAGTGACTAAGGTAAGTGCTCTAACCGCATCTGCGCTTGCTGGCGCGGAAAAAGAAAGAACTGACGTCAGCGCGCATGTGTGGCGCCTATGTAGTCTCCGTGACATCTCGGCGCAGACGACGCCAGCGACGGACACGGAGCCGCACGACGCTGCCTACTGACGCGCAGGGGTACTGCTAGCAAAACTTTCTGTCTGACGCCTGGGGATATTCTAAGGTAAGGAATCTATCACTAATGTGTCTCTTTCAGATATCATTGTGAAATTAAAGCCAACCTCACACACCAAAGACCCTCTTCCGAAAAAACTAGTACACAACCTAAACCACATCATCACCCCATTTTGGACAAAAATCATTAACTCCTCCGTTACCTCTGGGTGTGTACCTGATTCCCTTCAACTCGGGCAAATCACTCCCATACTTAAAAACCACAAGGCTGGCCCTATTGATTGAATATGCTACTTACCAGTATGCATCTGTTCTTGGCATGTAGGGCTGCTGACATTCATATCTGTGCATAGATCGCCGCCTAGTGTTGGGTCCGGATGTTTGCACGTTGTTGTCCTGGAAGAGTCTTCGAAGTATCCTGAGATTGGTGACTCCTCCCCTGGACCACAGTGCGCATGGGCATCCTCTCCATCCTCAGATTGTTTTTTTCCGCCATTGGGTTCGGATGTGCTTATCTTGACTCAAACAACCTCCGTCCCACCTCTAACCTCCTGCTCCTAGCCAAAACCATGGAGAAATGTGTCCTACAACAACTTGACAGACACATAGGCAAATTCTTTTTTTTTTTAAACCGTTTATTACAAGACTCAAAAAATTATACAAATATGGGCCTACAACCTTCCGGCCGGCCGCTAGCAATAAAAGGAGCATACGATATACATTTATAAAACACATGGTGATGCGGCCGAGCATGTACAGGAGGTAACATCGTTGCGCGCCACACTATCCAGACCCCATTATACGGTTCCATTTTAAATTTAAAGAACAACAAACACAAACAAACCCACAAGGCAATCCTCAATCGGAATAGCAACACGTGCTCCCCTAGAGGGGGGATCCTAGCCATCCATAGGAATCTCAAGAGGGGGGGGGAGAGATCAGAACTAGGGTTGGGGACACCTAATGCCCAGGTACCGGGGGGATGAGTTGGCTAAGGGGACGGGGCCGGCGACGGATCGGGCAATAACGGTGGAGCACAGATTCCCCCGCGGTAGGCGTTCCAGGGGCCCCACACTTTCACCCATGTCGCAGGCTTACCTCTCGCCACATACACCACCTTTTCCCGAAACATGCACCAATCCATATGTTCCTTCCAGGCCGAGACAGTCGGGGGCCTCTGGGATCCCCACAGCTGCACATAGGCAAATTCAACCACCTGGACATCTTACCAATCAGGTTTCAGGAAAGGCTGCAGCACATAAACCGCCATGCTTAACATTGCCGACGACATACATCGCTCCTTAGAGAACTGAGATGCCTGCCTTCTTATTCTATTGGACCTTTCAGCGGCTTTCGATACAGTCAACCATGCATCCTTACTGGAATCTCTGAAGTCTTGCTCTGGCCTCAATGGCACAGTCCTTAAATGGTTCACTTCCTACCTCCAACACCAAACACAACAAATTAAAATCAATTCCTGCCTCTCAAATCCTACTCCTGTCTCTCTTGGTGTATCACAGGGCTAAATACTCTCCCCCTCTCTCTTCAACCTCTTCATGGGACCCCTTACCATCATCTTGAAGCAAGCTGGGATACAGTATCACCTTTATGCTGATGACACGCAATTCTACTATAAAATCAAATCTCACAGCAACATCCTTCATCTTAACATCACACTGAGCAAGATTCAATCTTGGTTTTACTCCAACCATCTAAAACTGAACCCTAACAAAACGGAAATCATTCTATTCTCCCCCAAAAGTAACCACCTCCCTATCCAAAGCTGCATCACTGACCTCAAAGCCCTCAATTGTCCGCTCACTCTATCCCACATGGCTAAATCCCTAGGCTTCACCCTGGACATATATCTGTCTCTTAAGGACCATATCAAAACATCAGGCAAACGAGCGCTTCTCACACTTAAACACCTAAAAAAAGTCAAACCTTTGATCACTTCAGACGACTGCAAAGGGGTTGTTCAATTGCTAGTCCTATCCGAACTTGATTATGGGCAAGCTATTCTCACTGGGACCCCGAAAATTCACCTCGCTCCCCTTAGATCAGAACTCAACATGGCTGCCGGTCTCATAACCGACTGCAAACGGTATGAACCCATCACGCCCGCCCTCAAGTCCCTCAACTGGCTCCCCATCGAAGGTAGATGCATCTACAAGACTGCCTGCAAAACACCAACAAAACTCTTCACTCTCAATCCACTGACTACTTAAACAACAAACTCACAAGAGCAGGATGTGCCAGACCAATGAGAAGCTCCAATGCTCTTCTTCTTGTACCCCCGTTACTAAAAATAACTCTACCCAGACTCGCTATTTCTCAGGCAATGCTCCCTGCAACTGGAATGCCCTACCGAGGGACCTTCGCTGCAACCCTTCCTATCTATGCTTCAAAAGAGACCTGAAACGCCATCTCCTCAATAAATAATCCTAACCTCATTTCTGTAATTTGTCTGTTCATCGCTCTGTTTCTGCTGGCTCTTGCCGAGACAACACTTTATGTCACCAAAATTGTTAATGGTTTGGACCTCATTTTCAGCAACTTCATCCCCATGTCCCTACAAATAGAACTTTGTACTGATTTTGTGTGTGTTCCTTCTCCGATACATTTCCCTTATTTTTAAGCGTATATAACCATTGATCTTAAGTTTATTGCCTTGCTCCAAAATCTGTGCTGATCTTTCACTTCCTTTGCCATTTCGTATGAAACTGTTCCATTGATTGTTGCCTTGCTCTAAATTCTATAAAGCGCTCTGCTACCCCATGGTCAAGCTAGCGCTATATAAAACCTCTAAAAAAAAAAGTGCTGCAAGCCTAGATAATAATAAATTAAAGGAAAAAAACAGAGCTGGCATACACGCTTAAAATGCATGCAGCTAGTTTGAGAATAATTAAGATTCAGGAGGCTATGTAAGAGGACACTCTTCCAAGAAATTCTTTTGAAATTCAGATTGAACTTTAAATGGTCCCAGACACATTAAAGAAGAAATGTAAATCAATTACGATAAAGTGATAGCTGTTCATGTTTTGCTTCTACAGAAGTCAGGATAACGTTGTGATCACCCTATGGCAGCTTTGAAAGGGTGAATAAGTGCAACTATACCCATAAGTAAAACACAACAGATACACTGTATTTTTAATGAAAGCAAGTGAGGAGGACAATTTTCAATCAACTGTCAGAAGAGAACAAAATGTTTTGTATGTGTGGGCTATTTCAGCTAACCAATGAGATTTCTTTTACGCATATCCTAATGGTAATTAAAATTTGAGATGTTCTTTGTGAAATTATTGAATTTCTAATTATTCACGCAATTTGTTTGGACTAGCTTTTCCATCCTCATTTAATGGGGGTTGCATGAGCTGCTGGATGTAGCTTTTCAGTGGCAATCGTGCCCATCACTGAGCTAATAGTGAACTGAGACGGATTTTTTTTTGTGAAAACAGGATGAAAATATAAGTGAGCAAAAAAGATTCACTCTGCATTATCAAGTCTTCTATCTTTTCTCTTGGTAAGATAATAAAGTTTACCCTGAAATACAAGCATCTCGGTTGTGGAGAGGGTGTGGCAAAGCGGCCAGTGCTTCCGACTCGAGAGCTGGGAATCCCGGTTCAAGTCTCAGTGGAGCAACATCCTGTGTTTCTTGGCAAATCACTTAACTTCTCCTGGTGATACTTTGCGCTATATAAATCTGACACAATCCGAAAAAGCATTAAGAGGCAAAACTTTATGAAAAAAAGTTCCAGCAACGCGGATGTTAACAGTATTTTGGCGACGGGAAACTGATAAGAGAAGCAGACGAGGAAGAAGCGTTTGGTAAATGCAGGAAAATATGCTGCAGCCAATAGAATTAGAGAAAAAGTAAGTGGCACGTACAGGAACCAATGAAAAGCCAGGAAAGAAGAGGAGGTGGGATGGAAGCCCAGTTTAAGTTTATATAATAAAAACAATAGATTTCACAAGCACATCACAAGCGCTGTGCAGGTGAAACCTAAAAAGGATGCCCTGGTCCTCAACGCAACTCTAAGCTATCTTGGTGCAGCTGCCATATACCACCTTTTTCCCCAGGTAAAGTGAACTCATTCGACAAGCATAAGTTACCACAATCAGGAATACAGTCTTCAGAGTCAGGAGATATACTATCCAGCTCTGCATCAGTTTGAAGGTAGTGCATATAAGGAAAGTGATGATCAAATTGAGATCCCACTGTGGTATCACTTAAGGTTTGGGGTAAACCTGTGTCAAATCTTTTATAAATCTCATCACCACAGGTGATCTGAACAAGGGGGGGTTGGTCAGGAATACACAAAAAGGGCTAAAGGGTTGACAAATAACCTTTAGGGGTACCCGCTGCAAGTTTTTGCTGGGAAACTGCTCAAACAAGACATTAAATTGTTTGGCATGTAATGGGTTAGTATCGCGGGTGCCACAACAGTCGACTAAGTTGTCCCAGTGCCCATGGTAGACAGACTTTGTAAAGGGACATCTGGCAGCAAGGATAACAACCAGAAGTTTGGAGGGAAGATCAAATGCAGTCAGCCTCCCCCACTCAATCTACATGTATGAAGGTGCAGATTGCGCGTGGTTGGGTACAGGAACCTGCCCTGCTGTTGTGACTGGAGGTCCTTTGGAAGAAATAGCCTTATAGGAGGACAGATGGCCATGGTCAGATCTTCCAGATAACTAATTGCTTTTGCACAATATGGAGTCACCAGCGTGACTGGGGCCCGGTGTACAGAAGCCCTATGTTCCACTCTATCCAGATTGCCACTCATAGAGACAGTCTACTAGGAAACTCCAGAGCACAAATGTTTTAATACTGCACATTCTAGACTGTGGCAAAAACATCTAGTTAGAGTACTTCCCACTGCTGGTAGATGCTAATCAATCAATCAATCAAACAGCATTTATAAAGCGCAACACTGTCACCTCTAGGGGTATCTTGGCGCTGTGTCCCCATCGAAGAGCCAGGTCTTGAGTCTCTTTTTGAAGTCTGCCAGTGAGGAGGTTGTACGGAACTGGAGGGGAAGGTCGTTCCAGGTCCTGGCAGCGATGTAGGAGAAGGAGCAGCCACCGCTGCGAAGGATGCGGGGAGTGTGCAAGGGCGAGTGAAGAGGAGCACAGGTGTGTAGAGGAAGGGTGGAAGTTCAGTCGATGGTTTATGTAGGCAGGTCCTAGGTCATGGAGGGATTTGTAGGCATGAGTAAGGATCTTGAACTAGCATCTTGTCTGGATTGGGAGCCAGTGCAGGAATCTCAGGTGTATGTGTGTGGGGCGGGGGGTGTGGACACATTTGGGGAGGTCCAGGATGAGTCTGGCTGCAGCACTTTGCATGGTCTAGAGTCTTCTGCGGAGCTGGGTGGAGATGCCGGCTTAGAGAGTGTTACCGTAGTCAAGGCAGCTGGTGACGAGGGCCTGAGTGATGGTCTTTCTGGTGTTGGATGGAACCAATATAAAGATTCTGCAGCGCATGCGAAGTGTGGAGAAGCAGGAGGAGGTGATTGTGTTGACTTGTTGTCTCATGGGCAATTGGCTGTCGAGGATGATGCGGAGGTTGCGTGCATGGTAGGTTGGTGTGGGTGTAGGTCTGATTTCTGTCGGCCGCCAACTGTGGTCACATGCAGAGGTGTTCTCCCCGAAGATCAGTACTTCAGATTTGCCGGAGTTGAGTTGGAGGCAGTTGTCTCTCATCCATTTAGCTATGCTGGTCATGGCATTGCACATGTTGGTTTTGTCGTTGGAGGGGTCCTTGGTGAGCGAGATGATCAGCTAAGAGTCAGATTAGGAGATTATGGTAAATCCGTGGGATCTGGAGGCTGAAAGGATGGTCATTTAGATGTTGATCAGGGTAGGGCTGATGTTGATCCTTGTGGTATGCCGCATATGATGTCTTTGGGTGTGGAGGTGAAGGGAGGCACTCTGATGCTCTGTATGTGTGCTGTAAGGAAAGAGGCGATCCACTTGAAGGCATCTTGCTGTATATGCCTATGTTGTGGAGTCTGTTGAGAAGGGTGTTGTGGGAGACGGTGTTGAATGCCGTGGAGAGGTCGAGGAGGAGCCATTTGACACCTTGGGATGTAACTGCCATTCATGATCCGCCAGGTTTGTCTGCCCTGCCCAGAGATGAAGCAACTGTCGGCAAAAGACCCAGGACCCCAAACTGCTCTGCTTGTTGCACTACTAAACAGCAGTGGTGTGGTCCATGAGAACCTGAACCAGCCTCCCATTGATGACCGGTAAGAAGACTAACCCGCACCATGCAAATAGAACAGATTAATGTGAAGACGCATCTCTACTAGAAACCAGAGTCCTCTGATTTGGTGAAGCACAATATCCATAATATCCCCAATTACTGTGGCACGCTAATAGTGAACCTGAATTAAATCAGGCAGTTAGCCAATCAGTCTCTGGAGGTGGTCTACACCGGACTATGACGATCCCACCTTTTTCAGACAGTCATTGAGGCTGTAGAAACCGGCCTGCTTAGTCAGACATAGTCTGCTGAAAAGTGTTGTTGTAATCTTTGAAGAATTTGATGAAAATTAAAAAAGAGCTGTGGAACCACGTCTCTAAGGCATGTAAAAACAGGAACTAACATCATACGCCAGGCTGCATAATACAACTATTGGTGTTGTCGCGTCTTGGGCAGATGGAGGCAAAATTTGAATCGAATGATGCCGCAAGAGAAAATGTTTGCAGACCTACCATGAAGACTTGGGCTAATCATAAGGTAAGGAATCTGCAAGAACACATATCCATTACTGCTGTGCATTAGAAAGAACATTACTCAAAAACACAGTTTACTGGATCCTAACATGTACTGAACTCGGCCTGTGATGGGCCTCATCGGAGGTAGTAGTACTGAAATACATTTCTCAACTTCAACATATGTCTTTGAATCGTGTGAGAGAAGATGCTTGGTACTGACAAAAGATTCAAAATATATTTTTAAGGACATTATACACCTTGTAAGAAGAACGGTTACACTATGACCTTTATGGTGGTTTATTAAAAATACTCCCATACTGTGGGGAAGTTGGAATCATGAGATATACAATGAAAACAATCTATGGTCCATTTAGGTTTTTGAGGGATACAATCAAAGCAATGTTGCTACTAACCTGTTTTTCTTTTCCGGGTCTTGATGTCAATGATGACAGCCCTATTTTTCTCTGTGAAGTGTTTTAGAATGATCACATCATGAGGTTCATTGGCATTGTCCAAATACAAAGACCGAGTTCCCATGCAGAGAACCTGGAACGAACAGCAATATACTTGACTTAACATTTAGTATAATAATTGTCAACATGACATTAAAGCATTTTTCAACCCCTTGCTAATTACAAATATTTTGGAAATAAGAAACTTGACAGGTAATACCAGCAAGCAACCAATTGTACTATTTTTTGGGTGAAAAACACCAGTCCGAATGCCGTACATTTGCAATAGAGCGTTGTTCACTTGAAACAATTTTTAACTACAAAAGGATGGATGTTTTTATTTTAAAACGTGAACTAATCACAGACTGCACACCCGCCTGCAGATATGGGCTAAAGTGGGTTCCCTGGTGGTCCTGGGGAGGGAGTAGAAGAGAAGGACTGCGGCTAAAGACCCCTTTCCCTTGTCTCTGTCCTTCTACTGCAGCATGAAGGGAATCTTCTGCTGCGGATGGTCTGTGGAGACTGGCGCAGCCTGTACTGGAACCTGTTAGAGAAGTCTCCAATTTTTTTGAACTGGCTAATAAATTATGAATCGGTGAATGAAGCCATAGAGACCAGGCCGTGAACCTCCCAGCCTTAAAGAGCTCCAAGGCTGCAACTGCCCTGACCATCAAAAGACGTTCACCACCAAAAAGCATGTCCATGAGTGTGGCCAGGACATCCCCAGAAAAACCTGTAGAGATCAGTCAGGTAAGAAGTTGCAGGCAAACAGTGGACACCATCGCTCGGGCAACCGAATTATCCATGTCCAGACCCGTCTGATGGTATGGCAGAACGCTTCCTGACCATCGTGGATTATCTCCTCAAAGTGATCCTTCGGATGGTCAAGAATGTTGGGAGCGATCAATTCTAATATAGCCCACAAAGCATGCGTATTGACACCAAGGCATGCAGCGCTGAGGGAATGCAACAACTTCTTCCCCACCTCTTTCAGCATGTTGGACTATCTGTCCGGCAGGTGGGTAGGAAATCCCATTATGAATTTGGAGAAGGAGGAAGCCTGCATCACAACACTCACTGGCAAAGCGTAGACCGAAAGAAATATCATGTGCCCCCGGTGCTGACCTGCAACACAGGGCCACTAATAATTTTTAGTGCCAGGGCTGCGGTTGGTTTTGCCTTGCAATCCCTTAAAAATTTCAGAAGGCCTCATTAAATGGCAACAACAGCTCCACTGAGGTAGGGGTGGACTGCAGAATATCAGTGATGATGGTGGATCTGAATTCCACAGAAGGAGGGGGCAACTCAAGCACCTTGGCTACCTTCTTAAAGACAGCACGGAATGATGCCATCTCTGCTAGAGTAGGTTATGTAAGTGAATCAGTGTCAATATCTGGCCCAGGTTTACAGATCCAGTCTGGCAACTGGGGATAATCAAGAGGTGAGGAATGTAGATGTAGCCATCAGAAATACTGATTCCCACATATTATTCCCTATCTAAGATATGGCATGTTGTAATATTCCAAGTCAGGTATTACCATGTTGTTTGTACTGTGACACTTGTGGACTCTGGACACATATCACCTTCAAGGAATATATAGGCAAGAAAATCAAGATGGCCTAGTACCAGATCTTTCTACTAAAGTAAGTGTAATCATTCCTCCCAAACAGCGACTTCAGCCTTCAAACTCTTGTGCCCTTGTATCTAGATATGAAAAACATCACTGATGGACTTCAGTGACACCCATATCGACCCCACCAACTTCAAAACTAGTTACATTATCTACACAACTGTCATCCGGCCCCCAGGTTTATCAGGCTGAGATTAACCAAAGCCAGACCTTTAGATTGGAGATGAAGTGCAAAAAAAAAAAACAAGGCAAAAGGCCCCTTTTATTTATGTACGAAGGGCCTGGGACTACATCTCTGCATTTTTCAGGACCACCCCAGCCCGACTGCAATTTCAGAAAGAGTTAAAGACACAGCTTTATTAAGAACACTACTATGCTGCAGTAACAATCTACTTCTGCTCTTCAGAACCCATCTACCATTCCAGTCACACATTGACTGTATCTTTGTTTTTGTGCAGAGCTATGCTGCCACTCGGTTAAGCTTGTGCTATACAAATACAATACACCTACATAAAACATACTTCAAACATACATATACATGATCAGGACCTTGATTTCCAACCGTGGTCATATCCCTTACATTATGATTAGATCATAAAAATACAGCAAAATCAGACTCAGCAGAAAGAGAGGGCAGAATGAGTTGACAGGAAAGAAGTGTGGCCAAAACAGAGCATATGTAACCTTAGGTAACCTTTTTCGGTGATCTATTAATGTGAATGTATTCTTGAAAGAAGTGGGTGGTCAAACTGTGATGATAAGATTGCCAGGAAAGGTTATTTAAACGTGAAGGTTATATTAGAATTCAGGACTGACCCGATTGGCCCTAGAAGACTGAGCCTGCAAAAAAGTATTTTATTATTAACACTACATGTCACCCTCACACAAACTTCTTCTATACATCCAAGGTTTGTTTAACAAATGAAGAGAGAGTGCACAGTGTGTTAGGGATGGAAGCACTGCCCCAAATGATACTGTTGAGGTTCGGCGGTAAGTTGGTATTGACTACACTATATTAGAGTTATTCAGATAAGTTCAAGCAGGGACCTTGCTCTTGCTGGAATGGAGATGTGCTGAGCATAGCCTATGTATCAAATGATGTATGGACTCAACTCTAAAACAGATCACCAGAGGCTGACAATACATACTCAGAAATAAGCCTTGTGAAAGATTCCTGTAAGCGAAACGTCTGTTCTAGTTCATGTCAAATCAGTAATGGTTTGGCATGATGGCTGACTGTTCTCTACCTAAATTATGGTTTTGGAAGCTAACTTCATATTCACCTGTGGTGATGAATGTAAGATGCTGTAAACTAGTGTTGGTATTTCCCGCAAAACTACTTATTGTTTGAGACTGAAAAGACTGAATAGTTTAACTCATCCGTTAAACATAGTAAGGACTCTTAATTGATATTTGTCAGTACCCATTGCAAGGCTATGCTTTAACTCCACTGAATTACAAAACAAGTGTCAGGAGAAAGATACATTTTGGATCATGATAAACAAAGATAAGAATGAAAGGTCGTTAGACAAGAAGGTCAAAGTCAGGCGCAGGGTACAGACTGAGTTTGCTTCTAGAACAACAACCCCATCAAATCTTCTATGCATGGTGGACGCACGGTCAGAAACACAAAAATGTTTGACAGATTTCCCTGCTATTGTGCCCACTGAGATTTGAGGCCCTACTACAACGCCTGCATGTGCCAACTGTTAGGTTTAGCCAGCAGGAGGCAAGCAATCTCAAGAGCCTCAGAGTCATCCGCACTGCGATCCAGGATCAGGATCAGGGTCATAGCCTGAATATATTGGATTCTACTCTCCAGAAGAAAGGTACAAAGCCTTACCATATCCATAGTAGCTCTGATGAACAAGGAGCGTCTGAGAAGGAGTCAGGTGTGACTTTGGCATGTTGAAAGTGAACACCAATGATGTTAAGAGATTCTCCGCCATCTGAAGCTGGTAAATGATAGCCTGAGGCAAACCCACCTTTGGCAGTCATTCGTCAAGGTAGGAGAAAGACTGGATACCCCGAATTCTGATGGTGTGCTGTGATCACTGTTATCACTTTCATGAACACCAAACGGACTAGAGAGCACAAAATTGAACACCGTGTACTAAAAATGCTACTTGCCCACTGTAAACGGCAGGGAACGCCTGTGGGCCTGAAAGACAGTAATATAAAAGCACAAGTTACTTACCTTTGGTAACGATATATCTGTAAGAAACATTAGTTAGTTAGATTCCTTATATTAGAATATTCCCAGGCGTCAGGCTGGATTCGGAAAGATTTTTCGTCAGCAGTACCCCTGCGCGTCGGTAGGCGTCGACTGCGGCTCGCATCCGTCATCGGCGTCGTGATCACGTCGGAGTACTTAGACGCCGCCCTCCGGCGCTGACGTCAGTTCTTCTTTTTTCCGCGCCAGCAAGCGCAGATCAGGGAAGAGCATACCCTTAGTCATTTTTTTACTAACTGTTTGGACATTTTGTCTATCTTTTTCAAGTCGACTTCGACTCCTGGTGCCGGTAGGGATGCCCGGGTTCAAGCCGTGTGACGTCTGTCACTGACTGATGTCGGTTACCGACCCCCACCATCGGTGTCTCTACTGTCTTGGGGCCGTGTGAGCATCTAGAATTAGTTCTTTCTCAGGAAGGCATTGAGGTTGAAGATCTAAAAAGAGAAGTTACTTACCTTTTGTAACGCCTTATCTGGTAGAGACATGATCCTTCTGCAGATTCCTCACCTTTGAATTTCCCAGGCGTCAGACTGAATCCAAAAGATTTTTCTTCGAGCAATACCCTTGCGTGCCGGTAGGTGTTGTCAGTCAGCTCTAAGTGGGGTCATCTCCACCGTTGTGACGTTCACATCACCTATATACGCACCACATCGGCGCGCTGACATCAGTTACTTTTCAGGACCAGGAGCGCGGAGCCATGAAGTGCACCGACACTGGTGTGTTTCTAAACTAGGGCCCTGAAAGGGGGTCAATCCTGACCCTAGAAACCTGTCCGCAGTGCAGAGAAAATGGGTGGGTCTGTAAGGCATCTGCAGCTAGATCATGTCTATAACAGATAAGGTGTTAACAAAGGTAAGTAACTTGTTAATCTGATAGAGACATCTAGCAGCAGATTCCTTTGCTTTGACCAGATACCCAAGCAATACCATCCCTGGAGGAGGGACTGCAGACAAGTTTAGACCAGGAAGTCGGGCAGGACAGAGCGGCCAAAAAGGACGTCCTTTCAGAATTTAGTGTCCAGGCAGAAGTGCTTGGTAAACATGTGCAGGGATGCCCGCGTTGCTGCCCGACAGATGTTGAGGACTAAACTCCACGCTGTAACGTCATGATAGCAGGCTTCACTCTGGTGGAATGAGCCCTTAAGCCTTCAGGAGGCTGTTTTTTGGCTAGAGCATTGCAAATGTTGATGCAGAGGACGACCCATCACGAGATAGTCCTCTTCAGCACTGCCCAACCTTTCTTGGATCCAACGTACCCCACGAAGAGTTGGTCGTCCACACCGAACTCTTTAGTGCAGTGAAGGTAGAAGGACAATGCTCTATGTGTGTCCAGACCAGACAATGGAGTTGCTTCTCTTCTTTAGAGGGGTGTGTAGGAGCGTAGAAAGTGGGCAAGGAGACCAATTGCCCCACGTGAAATGGTGTTACCACTTTCGGCAAGAAAGAGGATCTAGTGAGAAACACTAGTCTGCAATTCGCTCACCCTTTTGGCAGAAGTTATTTCCACTAAAAAGGCTGTTTTGATTGCAAGCAGCCATAGGCACTAGCAGTGCAGAGGAGCACACATCCGGAAGGTGAGAATCAAATTAAGGTCCCACTGAGGCATGATGAAAGGGGCAGGTGGGAACACATGTACAAGCCCTTAAGAAATCTATTTACAATAGAGGATTTCAGTAATGAGATTTGGTCTGGCAGCCTCAGAAAGGCAGACAGGACCTAAAGGTACCCTTTAAGAGTGCAGAGAGCAGAGCCCTGCTGGGCAAAAGTCAAAATAAAAAGTAAGACTTGAGACAGGGAAGCAGAAAAAGGATCAATAGACCTTTCTGTACAATATCTTACAAGTTTATTCCACCGGCAGGTGTCCACGGCCTTAGTGAAGGGCCACCTGGCCACCAAAATAAGATTGCAAACTCTGGGAGGAATGTTGAATGCTATCAACTGCTGCCGCTCAATCTCCATGCAAGACGGCACAGAGTTGGCTGGTTCGAGTGGAGGACCCTCTCTGCTGCTGCAACAGAAAATCCTCCTGAAGCGGCAGCCTGATTGGAGGATCAATGCTAAATTGGAGAAGCTTGGGATACCAGACTCTCCGTGCCTAGTCCTGAGCCACATAATTGACTTGGGCCCGGTACCTCCTAATCTTTTTGACCAATCTGGGTAGGACTGACATGGGCGGAATGGCATATGGAAGGCCTGAGCTCCACATGAGCCAAACTGCATCTCCAAGCGAAAGCCACCTTAGAAACTCCAAGTGCACAAAACTGCTCAAATTGCATGTTCTAAGCAAAGGCTAACCAATATAATCAAGGCTAACCGATATAATCAAGGCTCTCCTCACTATTAAAAGAGACCTTGCCTCACCTCCGAATGGAGATGCCAGTTGTGATCCGCTAGGCATCGGGCGCTGAGTTCGGCTGCTCTGGTGTTCAGAAAACCTGCCAGGTGTTGAACCACCAGGTATATGCCCTGCTGTTCCAGCCAGGTCCTGAGCAAAAGGCTCCGTACCCCGGAGGGGTAGTCTCAAATTTAAATGTAGTTTACAGCTTCTCTTTGAAGCGTGAATCTTCAGTCGTTATTAAAGCTTCCTTCTGAACTTCCTTCTGACCAGATCAATAGAGGCAAAACTTTTGTCTCTATGACCAGCAAGAGGCGGGGAAGTACAGTTCTAGTGCCTTCGACAGCCAGGACAGGTACAGGGACTATGTAACATGGCCCAAATTGGTTCTTTCCCACTATTTTCTCTCTGACCAGGTCCCCAATCTTCATGACCCAGGCAGGTCCTGGTGAAACAACTTTCACTTCCCCAGTGGTGGTGCGTTCTACTTGGACGTTGCTTTGTAAAGCCCAGAATTCATTGAGTTCCTGTGAAACAGCTAAACGTTCATGGATGTCAAATGGTGCTTCAGCCGCCACTGTCCTGACACTATCGTGGTCTGGTACCCACATTCTCACACCAAACAGAAGTTTATAAGGAGTACGACCCCTAGGAATTTTCTTGACATGTTAGTGTCCGCCGAACAGCATATAGGGGATTGACCCAACTGCCAAACAAGCCTAATACCCTTGCTCTTAAGGACTGCTTTAAGTCAGTTTTTCCTCTCAATTACCGAATTTCTCTCAGAACAGTACTGAGAGGAGTACCGCAAGGCCGCACCTAAATTTCCCATGGCTTCTTTGTAAGCCTAAGAGCTCAATGCCGGATCTTGGTCGGAAATCTAGTGTGCCAATTGAGTATATCCCGATAAAAATTCACAAATCCTTTAAACCAGTTCGAGCATCAGCCGGGCACTGAGGCCAAACCCACAGGAATTTAGAGCATAAATCCACTGCAACCAAGATATACTTGTAAGCTCCATCTGACTGTAAGGGGCCGCAGTGATCCAAATACACACAAGCCAAGGGCTTGTCAGAAATCAATAGAGGGGTCTGAGCTGGACGTGCTAAGGTGGGGCCTTTTATCTGCTGGCAGATATTACATTTAAGAACCAAGTCCTTGGTCTGTTTTAATAGACCTGGCCACCGATAGCGGTGCTTCAGTAATGAAGCTGTAGCAATAAAACCTGCAGAAGTGAAACCCAGACCCTCTTGTGCAGTCTAGTATCAGTCCTAATCTGCGATTAATGTTTGGTATCACTCTATCCCGCACTCCTGGAATCTGAGCATGCAGAATATTTTGTGCATCTAACTGGAAGGAGTACTTGAGAGAAGGAATATGCTACTTACCAGTATGCATCTGTTCTTGGCATGTAGAGCTGCAGAGTTGTACACTTAGCATAGATCGCCATCTGGTGTTGGGCCCGGATGTTTGCAGTTTGTTTTTCTTCTTGGACAGTCTTTGGAAGTCACGAGTTTGGTGACTCCTCCTTCGGTCCGTACTGCGCATGGGCTTCGGCTCCATCCTCAGATTGTTTTTCGCCAACAGGGAAATGATGGAGCGTAGTAATAACAGTGAGAAACCCATGTGTTGTATCTAAATAAGATGTACTGGAACGGATACAGGTAGCCGGGGAGGCGGGTGGGCGTGTACAACTCTGCAGCTCTACATGCCAAGAACAGATGCATACTGGTAAGTAGCATATTCCGTTCGAGGCATATGAGCTGCAGATTGTACACTTAGCATAGATTATATAGCAGTACCCAACCTTAGCGGCGACCACCGGTATCCGTTGCAGCTGTTTGAAAAAGTGTCTTTAGTACAGCCTGGCCCACCATAGCTTGCTGCTTGGAATGCACATCTACACAGTAGTGTTTTGTGAAGGTGTGCGGTGTAGACCATGTGGCTGCTTTGCAGATGTCATCTAAGGGTATATTCCCTAGAAAAGCCATAGAAGCCCCTAACTTTCTTGTAGAGTGGGCTTTAGGAGGAACAGATAATGTTCTCTTTGCCTTTTGATAGCAAATTTGTATGCATTTTACAATCCACCTAGCTATCCCTGATTTAGAAATGGGGTTGCCTTTATGTGGTGGAGAGAAGGAAACGAACAATTGTTTAGTCTTCCTGAAGGGTTGCGTTCTTTGTATGTAGTATAGCAACGCCCTTTTCACATCAAGTGTGTGTAAGGCCCTTTCTGCAACAGATTGGGGTTGCGAAAAGAAGACAGGTAATTCCACTGATTGATTGAGGTGGAAGGGGGAAATGACTTTGGGCAGAAACTTCGGATTTGTGCGAAGTATGACCTTGCTGTGATGCATTTGTATGTAGGGTTCCTGTATGGTGAACGCTTGTATTTCACCAACCCTTCTAAGGGAAGTGATAGCTACAAGGAAAGCTGTTTTCCAGGTGAGAAACTGTAGCTCACATTTGTGCATTGGTTCGAAGGGCGGACCCATTAGTCGTGTAAGAACTAAATTTAGATTCCATACAGGGGAAGGTGGTGCCCTGGGAGGAATTACTCGTTTAAGGCCTTCCATGAAGGCTTTAATAGCGGGCACTCTGAAGAGAGATAAATGCTGTCTGTTTTGTAGATAAGCAGCGATCGCTGCTAGGTGTAGGCGTATGGATGAATATGCCAGGTTACACCTGTGAAGATGGAGCAGATAGCATATGATGTGCTGTATGGATGCATCTAAAGGGTTGATTGTATTGTTACGGCAGTAAATAACAAATCTTTTCCACTTTGCGGCATAACATGCTCTAGTGGTAGGACGTCTGGCTTCCATGATGATGTTCATGCAATCAGGGGGAAGGTTAAGGTATCCGAATTCTAGGATTTCAGGAGCCAGATCGCCAGGTTGAGCTGAGCTGGGTCCGGGTGCCTGATTTCTCCATGGTTCTGGGTTAGGAGGCATGGGGATAGGTGCAGTTTTTGATGTGGTACCACTGATAGTTGTAGTAGCGTGGGGTACCACGGCTGCCTGGCCCACGTCGGAGCTACCAGAATGAGTGTGAGGGAGTGCTGTTGTAGCTTCCTCACCACTAATGGAATTAGTGGGCGAGGTGGAAAGGCGTATGCAAATCTGCCTGACCAGTTCATCCATATCGCATTGCCCTTGGACAATGGGTGTGGGTATCTGGCGGCGAAGCTTGGGCATTTTTTGTTTTCGTGGGTGGCGAAGAGGTCTATCTGAGGATGCCCCCACTGTTGGAAGAATGGTTGAAGAACTTGCGGATGCAGTTCCCATTCGTGTAGTTGTTGCGTTTGTCTGCTGAGCAGATCTGCCATGGTGTTTTGTACGCCTGGAACGTGTTGTGCCAGGAGAAAGATGTTTTGGGGAATTGCCCATCTCCATATGCTCTGGGCTAAGCGGGAGAGCTGGGGAGAGTGTGTCCCCCCCTGTTTTTGGATATAATACATTGCAGTCATGTTGTCTGTGCGAATGAGGACTGCTTTGCCCGAAATCTGTTTTTGGAAAGATTTTAGGGCTAGAAAGATCGCCAAGAGCTCCAGATGGTTGATGTGGAGCAATTTTTGCTGTGGCGTCCATAGACCTTGCATTGTGAGGTGTAGGAGGTGCGCTCCCCAGCCGGAGAGCGATGCGTCCGCTGTTAGAATCACCTGAGGAACCGGGTCCAGGAACGGCCGCCCTTTGGAAAGGTTTGTGGTGTTCCACCACTGCAGAGAGTGATGTGTGCGGCCGTCCACCAACACCAGATCCGTCAGCTGACCCTGGGCCTGGTTCCACTGTTGTGCTAGGCACTCTTGAAGTGGACGCATGTGTAGTCTTGCATGGGGCACTATAAAGATGCAAGACGCCATCATTCCTATGAGCTTCATGAACACTCTTGCTGGAAGAGAGTGTTGGGGAAGGAATGTTTTGCGTAAGGCTTGAATACTTGTGATTCTGGCTGTGTTTGGATAGGCAATACCTTTGGAGGTGTCTATAGTGGCCCCGAGGTATTGCTTTGTGTGAGATGGTATGAGGTGGGACTTTTGGTGGTTCACCGTGAAACCTAGCTGGTGGAGCAGTTGGATGGTGCTGTTTGTATGCTGCACACATTGGTCGTAGGACGCGGCTTTTATCAGCCAGTCGTCTAGGTAAGGGAAGACGTGAATATGTTGACGTCTGAGGTGTGCTGCTACTACTGCTAGGCATTTGGTAAACACCCGTGGTGCGGTGGTGACCCCGAAGGGGAGAACCGTGAATTGGTAATGTTGCCCGTCCACCACGAACCTGAGGTATTTCCTGTGAGAGGGGTGTATTGGAATGTGAAAGTATGCGTCTTTCAGATCCAAGGTTGTGAGAAAGTCTCCCTGGCAGAGGAGTGGGAGGACTTGCTGTAGGGTGACCATGTGAAAATGGTCTGAATGTATGTAGGCATTTAGAGGCCGGAGGTCGAGAATGGGTCTGAGGGTCCCGTCTTTCTTTGGTATTAAGAAATATAGGGAGTAGACCCCTAGATTTTGTTGATTGACGGGCACCTGCTCTATAGCGTGTTTTTGGAGGAGTGAGAGTACCTCTTGTTTGAGCAGTGTGGAATGTTCTTGAGACATTGGACGGTGCCTTGGTGGGATATTGGGTGGGGTAGATGTTAGTTCGAGATAGTACCCTGACCGAATGATTTGGGTCACCCATTTGTCCGATGTTATGGACTCCCATGTGTGGATAAAGTTTTGCAGTCTGCCCCCGACCGGAGTGGGATGGTCTGGGGGGAGCGGAGGGGAGTCATTGTGCGGGTGGGGTGGCAGAACGGGTGTTGTTGGTTTTGCCCCTGCCCTTATTGTTGTTGCCTCTGTAACCGCCCCTTTGATTGCCCTTTGAAAAGGTATTTTGAGGAGGGGACTTGTAGGAGGTAGAGGCGTTATCGGTGGAGGAGCCTCTGCCTGTGCCACGAAAGGACGAGCGTCGAAAGGAACGTTTAGAGGCTTGTGTTTGGAGTGCCCCCGTAGACTTTGCTGTGTCTGTGTCCTTTTTCATCTTTTCCAACGCTTCGTCTACCTTTGGCCCAAAGAGAGTTTGCTGGTCAAAGGGATGGTTGAGTATGGATGCCTGGACTTCAGGCTTGAACCCTGAGATCCTGAGCCAGGCATGGCGACGAAGCAGGACACTTGTATTTATGGCTCTAGAAGCAGTGTCGGCTGCATCGAGGGCACATTTAATGGAGGTGTTTGTAATTAGTTTACCCTCCTGTATCAGGTCATGAGCCTTGCGCTTGTGTTTTTCTGGAAGGTGCTGCATAAGAGCCTCTAGTTCGTCATAGTGTGCTCTGTCATATCGCACAAGCAGTGCTTGTGTGTTTGCAATGCGCCACATGTTTGCAGCTTGGGAGGTGGTGCGTTTACCAGACGCGTCCAGAAGTTTAGATTCCTTGTCTGGCGGTGGGGCTTCTCCTGAGGATTGGGAGTTAGCCCGCTTTCTAGCTGTTGAGACAACTAGGGAATCTAGGGGAGCAGGGCCCTTAATGTATGCAGGGTCTGTGGGTGCCGCTTTGTACTTCTTCTCTATTCTAGGGTTCAGTACTCTGGCCCTGACAGGGTCTTTGAACACCTCTGTAGCGTGCTTGGTGACACCCTTAAGCATGGGTAAAATAGAAGTGGATTTGTCTTGTATGTCAAATGTATCCAGTAGGAAGTCTTCTTCCACTGGTTCACTGTGCATGTCCACCCCATGGTAGTGTGCTGCTCTCTGCACTAAATGATGAAAACCTAAGGAGTCCTCTGGAGGAGACGGCCTGGATGGGTATAGGTCGTCCTGAGGTATATCTGGTATATCAGGGTTATTGTAATCCTCCCATGGGTCTGGGGTCCCTGGTGGAGTGGGATCCATTGGGGCGTCCGCCGGGTAATTGTCCGGGTCCCCGTCATCCGGATCTGGGGATGGGGCCGGATCGTAGTGAGGTGGAGGTGGCGGAGACCTGGGAGGGGGAGGAGGTGGAGGTGGTGGAGGAGGTAGGGGAGGCGGTAGTGGGGAGGGCACTCTGAGGGGAGAAGTAGCAGAGTCCTTCCTTTTGGGTGGAGGAGGAGGAGCCGGAGTATCAAGGCGTCTTTTCTTGGTAATTAAAGTCAAAAGCCCAGTCTTTGGATCTTTGGACAGAGTCTTTTGTAGAGGGTCTGGTGTAAACAGAGCCAATGGTGCCGGATCGTCTGTCGGCACCGGTGATTTCGGAACCGAGGGTTTCGATGGTTTGTGTGCGCCATGCTTTTTTGAGGTCTCCGGATGTTTCGGCGTCGAATGAGGTTTCGGCGCCGGGGCGTCGGTGCCGACAGATTTGTGTTTGTGTTTGGTCGGCACCGAGTGTCCAGGCTTCGGCACCGGTGGCTTCGGAGTCGAGCTGGATATTGCTTTCTTCGGTGCCGGATGCTGTTTTTCGGCACCGGGCGTCGGCTGGCTCGATCCCGAGCTGCCGTGAGACTTTGGAGGCTTCGACACCGGGCCCGTAGGTGGGGTGATAGAAGCTTTGGTTTAGGTTTTGCCCAGGCCGGCAGGCGAGGGAGTAACCTGAGTCTCTTTGGTTTTCGGCGCGGGGGTGGGAGGGGGTATAGTACTCACGGCCCGCTGCGCCGGTGTAACGTCCTCCACGTCGGAGTCGTCGGCCTCGGAAGCGCTGACGATGTCTTCCTCCTGCTCGGTGTGTGTTTGCCCCGAAGCTTCGGCGCCGTCTCCGAAGATGTCCGGTGGAGCTGCAGAGGATGAGTGCGCCATGGTGCGTCGAGCTCTTCGATCTCGGATGGTCTTCTTCGATCGAAAAGACTTGCAGGCGGGGCAGTCTCTAGCCTCGTGTTCTGGAGAGAGGCAAAGGTTACACACCTGATGGAGATCGGTGTGGGGAAATTTAGACCCACATTTTGGGCACTTTTTGAACGGAGTCCTTTCCATCGGCCGGGACCGGAGTCGAGGAGGGCCCGAAGGCCGGTGCCGATGTACGGGATGGAGAAAGTGCCGCTTCGAGAGATGAAGATGATGATGAAGAAACTCGAAGAAACGAGGATTTTCCGTCGAGGCTGGAACCGTAGAAGTTCGAAGCCGGAGCACGAAGTATCACATCCGAGCCCGATGGCGGAAAAAAACAATCTGAGGATGGAGCCGAAGCCCATGCGCAGTACGGACCGAAGGAGGAGTCACCAAACTCGTGACTTCCAAAGACTGTCCAAGAAGAAAAACAAACTGCAAACATCCGGGCCCAACACCAGATGGCGATCTATGCTAAGTGTACAATCTGCAGCTCATATGCCTCGAACAAGCCTTTTGGTAGGGCTGATCCATTACGTGTGGCATTAACTGCCACCATAGTTGTTCTGTCTATCCTCGCAGTTGACCGAGATATTGCCGCAATGGCAGCAGTACGACCGGTTGCCTTGGCAGCGTCATCTGCCATCAAATTCCCTTCAACGTGAAGGCCAACACGTTGATGACTTAATGTATGAATAAAATGAGCTGGAGGCAGGCTTTCTTTCAGCTTTGTCACCTGTTCCCAAAGAATCTTGTGCTTTACTGTGCAACCTTTAAAATCCCTAAATCTATTCTGGCCTCTATAAAATTAAGTAACTATTCATTATAGGACTAGATACAGTAAAATGAATCACACACAATAAGTGTGGGGAATTCACGATCCGTATTTTGTACTGCCAGTATCAGGGCATTGAGTTCTGCCAGCTGCGCTGTACTGTCCCCTAGGGATTGAGTGTGTGTTTTTCAAGGACGGACCTTATGCATCAACCCTTTAACAATTGCGCACGCCACAGAATATTGCTGTTTCGTTCCTACGGCAGGCTGGGCAGAAACATTGGTATTAATGATGCATTCATATCAGTCTAGAATCACAATTTCATTAGGCAGAGGATATTCTTGTTCGTACTGCAAGAATGCTTGTGTATGTAATGAAGAGTCGAATCTGTAATCTACATCAATTGCAGTGAGAGAGTTATCTCATTAAATCCCAACTTGGAGCTTTAGCATTTGTAACGCTTGCTTTGGTGGAGGCCTCTAAGGTCGGTACCAGGGTCCCAACAATTATGCGTTTCTCCTGTGCTAGTTCTCGTTCTTTCTCTCTCTCGTTCTCTCTCTCTCTCTCTCTCATTCTCCCTCTCTCTCTCTCGCTCTCTCTCTTTTTCTCTCTCTCTCGTTCTCTCTCTCTCCCCCTCGTTCTCACTCGCTCTCTCTCTCTCTTTTTCTCTCTCTCTCTCGTTCTCTCTCTCTCTCCCCCTCTCTCACTCCCCCTCTCTCACTGCAGCAGTCTGTACTGCTGTAAGTATTTTCTTAGTGGATGCAAAACGCATTTCAGCTTTTGTGTACAAATGTGATTTGTATGCAATAGGTATTGTATCACCTTCATTGAGAGTGATGTATGTGTACCTGGTTGGTCCAGTGACTGCGCAGATCACCGGGTTAGTTTTGTTAACACGCATGTGCAAATGTTTCAAAGCTATCATGTCAGATTATACAGAACGCACAATATTAGCTTGTTCCTGTGTCCAATTATGCACTGAAAAATCAGGTCTAATTAAGTCGTAGAACGGCTTTACTTGTTCTGCGAAATCCAAAACATAAGTTCTACCAAAATCTTGAATTCCTAAAATGGATTGTAGTCTTTTCAGAGTCGTTGGAGGTTGGAGCAGCGCACATTTTCGAAAACTCATATCCCAGGAACAGGTAATTGAAGTGGGTAATTTTAGATTTTTCAAAATTGAATTTGCAACCCAGATGAGCAAACTCTAGAATTCTGTGGTTCATCCTAGCCAAGTGTTAATTAACCATCCGTCAGATAAATATTGTCTACATAGCACAATGCATCCTCATAAATATTTTGAAGTAACTGTCACTCTGGCTGAAAACAGCCTGAGGTTATTCTTATACCCCTATGGTAATCGACCAAATTGGCATTAAGAATCTAGAGCTGTGAATGCTGTCAAATATCTACTACCAGGCACTATATTTTGCAGAAAAATCCATTTGAGATATCTAGTGTTAATTTGTATTTTTTCCGCACGGTGCCATTCATTAGTGCGGCACTTTGAGCATTTTGTACTGCAAATGTGTGTGTGGAAGGGTTTAAATGTCTGTAGTCTAAGACTAGACGGTATAAATTATTGGGTTTCATTACGGGAAACAAGGGATTATTCATGGATGAGGTGCAATTCTCTATTACACCCGGCACTCAAGTTGATCTAGGATCTCCCTGACTTGTTTTTTGTTTCATTGGGTATGGTCTCTGTGGCTGAGGAATTAATTTTAATGGGATTTCGTGATGAGGTGATTAATTGTTCCATCCAACATGATTGCGATAAAGTGCAGGAGCTAACGCCAACGCCTGCGTGTATGAATTTTTAACTGATTCTGGTACACGGTCGGAGAAAAACGATAAAATTAAGTCTTGCCCCACTGGGCACTCCATTATGCACTCAGAAGGCCAAACTTTTCCAGCAAAAGAAATGTCGTAACCATATGTCAGGTTCTCCCAAAAGAGACCCTTAACTTGCCTGAGTGTGTCCCACTCTATTTAGAGCGTTATTTCGTAAAAACGTTATGGGACATGTACCCTTGTATCATGTGTTTCCACCGTGATATGTTAACTCAGAGCTACTGTAGCCAAATAATCCATCAGGTTTCCAGCGAGCTATTGTGACTTTCTGCCACGCTGTCCAGCATTGTCACTGCCCTTTCCCTGTTCAGAAGCAGAGTCCTCTGTAGCCTGGGTATTTCTAATTTTGATCCCGCTACCTTCTTTTTAAACTGAGGTTTAGGAGTCTTTTGTTTATCTTCCTGTTTAAAGATGTAGTCCGAATTGCGATGTGTCTCTCTTTTCAACTTGACTCGCTCTTCCGATCTGTGCTATGACTGTCCGTCTCTCTCCGAATGTTTTTCGGATGACTTCTGAAAGGAACATGTATCTGCATCCAGATACCGGTCAGGCTTCCAAATATTGTCAAGGTTTTCCAAATTGTATTTTCTCTCTGGGTGTTCCTGTTGAGGAGACCCACCCTGTGACTGTTTTGTTTTGTTTATTTTTTGTTTGTTTTGCCATTTCTTCTTGAAAGAATAGGGCGCTTGCTTAGCGCTATCCTTTTCAGAATTGCTCTTAACTATTGATTTCCCAGGTCTGGCTCCCAGACTCTCCCTACCTAGCCGGCGCATACGTTTCTTCGATAATCTTAGGCAATTCTCCGCCTGCTTTGCAGGAGTAAATTCCCTCAGGCGTTGGCGTATAGTCACTGCTGCTGCCTCCTCTTTTATGTTACTTAACATAATGGCAGATACTTGGGCAAAATTGACCATTAGTTTTATCCCCAGGTCAAAGGCAGGCTCTGCCCCGTACTCATTCTGTATTTGTTTCAGTACATCGGGTAAAATTTCTATGGAAGGGGTACCATGAGTTCTGGTGTAACCAGCAGCAAAGACTGTACCCCAAGTGGCACAATCTTCTAACATCCCTTTGGCAAGCAAACTGTTAATATTCTGTGTTTTTCCTGCGGGCCCGTATGGGTAAAAACAGTTTCAAGCTGAGCTGTTTTCTAAGGTATCCAGAATGGGATTTGCTCCCGACTGGTGGGAATCCTTCCCATAACGGCATTCAGCATTTGGGGGCTGATACCCATACTAGCCAATTGGGGTTGTGCAGCCCTCGCAAGTTGAACTGTCAATGTTCGCATTACGATCTGTGTAAAATGTATGTATTTTGTTACTAAATCTCTATAAAGTGTACGCATTCCTGCTGCTGGTAAAGTAACAATGTCCGGATGCGGTGTATAAGAAGCTAAGAACGGACAGGGCACGTCTTCTTTACTGAGCAGACTGAGTCCAACGTTTTTTGTGGTATGGGGCAGGACGCCTTTAAACCAATTAATAATCTCTTGTTAAGTTAACAGAATTTGTATGTCCACATATCGAAAGTATTCTTCAGGTGGTTCATCTTCAATGTAAGAGTGAAACAAATGTGTGCGTGCAGCTGCAGGCGGGATTAACCCAAGAGTAGAATATCTCTGTTCTGAATGCTTCATGTGCCTCAAACACGAAGGTAACATCTCCACCCCTTGCCGGGAAGCCATGCTGTAGTAATTTCATAGTAACTGCCTCTCTGCAATTTTCTGTAATGTTTAGAGCAACTTCCTACTACTCAAAGTCCTCACCTTGTTCTGTCATTGTCAAGGGAAAGGAAATTATTTAAATGAACTTATAGAGATATGGTAAGCACAATCCGGGAAACTTTTAATCCTCGAAGCTTGAAAAACCTATAGCCAATACATAGGGTATAC
This sequence comes from Triturus cristatus, assembly GCF_964204655.1. Taxonomy (NCBI): domain Eukaryota; kingdom Metazoa; phylum Chordata; class Amphibia; order Caudata; family Salamandridae; genus Triturus; species Triturus cristatus. The sequence goes on from NC_140584.1 coordinate 986,295,628, forward strand.
GTCTCTAGTTAAAATGTGAATAGGGTCTCTGAGAAAGCACTACTAAGATTGATCGTTAAATACGAACACAACCAACGCTGGGCGCCATGTCGTGTAGTTCCTACTAATCCGTAGAATCTGTGCGTTTGTTGGACAACATAAACTTGGGGCTTGGTGCCTAGACTGATTCTGGACCCCCCCACCCCCCCCAGGATTTGTTGGCCTACAGAACAGCTAGCTCACAGTGCCACCTTAAGCCCCCCTAACATTGTCAGGGAGTGAATGGTTTCTGGCAACCACTGAAAATAACAACCCTGACCCCTCAGGGATCGTGAAAACAGTAAAGGACCTTTCACTCAGTCACTCATGCTCACTTATTCTCAGAGAAATATACAGAAAATACACAGTTTGAATTTTTCAATACGTTTATTGAACCAACGTTATTCTTGTATAAAATATGTGTGCTGCAATAATTAATTAGACAGAATCAGATAAAAGTGATTAGCAGCACCAAAAGCGTAAATAGTATAGTTCTACCTTGGTGCTAAAACAGTTTATATAGGATAGGATAGGATAGTCATTTGTATAGCGCAACGAATGCCGGAGCGTCTTGGCGCTGGTAGAGAGAGAGGGAGAAACATCATCTTCATCAGCGAGTCTCATTAAAGAGCCATGTTTTTAATAGTTATCTGAAAGCTTGATGATTGCCTAATGATTTCATAGAGCAGGGAAGCTTATTCCAAAGACCAGCAGCACGGAAAGAGAAGGCTCTGCCACCCCATCTGACTTTGCGTATCCGATTTATCTTGATGAGGCTTTGTGTAGTGGACCTTAAGACCCGGCCGGGTACATAAGGAATGAAAAACTTCTGAACATCCTTGGCTCCTCCTCCAAATATAGCCTTATGTACTAAACATATAGCCTTGAATTCTATACGCTGCTGGATCGGGAGCCAGTGTAATGTTTTAATGCCACCAGAGATAGATTGGTCTGTGGGAACAGCTATCAGAAGTCTTGCAGCAGCATTCTGCAGAGTCTGCAACCTCTTCATCTGAGTCTTATTTATCACTAACAGCAAGGCGGTCCAGTAGTCAAGTCTCGATAATACAAGAGCCACCACCACCGTCTTGCGAAGGTCAGGTTCGATGAAAGGAAGAATCTTCCGCAAAGTCCTTATTAAAAAGGAACATGATGAAGCGAGGTTGCTGACGTGTGCTGAGAAATTGAGCTGATTGTCAAAGAGCATACCCAGGTTCCTGACTTTATGCACAGGACTAGAGCACTCCCCCGCCTCCACCGGCCACCAAGATCCATTCCACACGGGGCTGCCCTGGCCAAACTCTATGATCTCCGTCTTCTCTGTGTTAATTTTCAGGAAACTCTCCGGCATCCAGCTCATAA